>NC_139989.1:56843821-57234788 GCF_964263955.1 Coregonus lavaretus | reverse complement strand
AGCTGTATTGACTGTGACTGTAGCTGTACTGACTGTGTGACTGTAGCTGTACTGACTGTGTGACTGTAGCTGTACTGACTGTGTGATTGTAGCTGTATTGACTGTGTGACTGTAGCTGTACTGACTGTGTGACTGTAGCTGTACTGACTGTGTGATTGTAGCTGTATTGACTGTGTGACTGTAGCTGTACTGACTGTGTGACTGTAGCTGTACTGACTGAGTGACTGTAGCTGTACTGACTGTGTGATTGTAGCTGTATTGACTGTGTGACTGTAGCTGTACTGACTGTGTGACTGTAGCTGTACTGACTGAGTGACTGTAGCTGTACTGACTGTGTGACTGTAGCACCGGGAAGGCAAGAGAAAATGATGTACCTTGTACAGTGTATGGTTGACTTGATACTGTAGAAAGAGAGGAGAGACTGGGGAGAGAGAAAGAGATAGAGAGAGGAGAGAGAGAGAGAGGGAGAGAGAGAAGAGGGGGGAGAGAGAGAGAGAGATGATATGACATTTGAAATGTCTTTATTCTTTTGGAACTTTTGTGAGTATAATGTTTACTATAAATTTTTTGTCTTTATTTCACTTTTGTTTATTATCTATTTCACTTGCTTTGGCAATGTAAACATATGTTTCCCATGCCAATAAAGCCCCTTACATTGAAATTGAATTGAGAGGGAGAGAGTAGTGAGAAAGAGAGAGATAAAGAGAGCTAGAGAGAGAGAGAGAGACAGACATATGGTTGTGATATTATGTACAAATGTAAATAGTGGTGGATATAAAACCCAAACAGGAAGGAGAACATTTTCAAATTTTCTTCCTTTTTGTAGTCAGCCATAACAGTAATGTTATACAGTAATGTGAGTCGTGTCCAGCTTTAAAAAAAGTCTTATTTAACGACTCTAATAGAATCCTAATAGAATCCTACTGAAGACAATGACTGCCACTGCAGAGGGAGTGTGTTATTTAACACATATTATAAAACTGGGTGGTTCGAGCCCTGAATGCTGATTGGCTGACAGCCGTGGTACATCAGACCGTATACCACGGGTATGACAAAACAGTTATTTTTACTGGTCAAATTACGTTGGTAAACAGCTTATAATAGCAATAAGGCACCACAGGGGTTTGTGATATATGGCCAATATACCACGGCTAAGGTCTGTATCCAGGCACTCCGCGTTGCGTCGTGCATAAGAACAACCCTTAGCCGTGGTATATTGGCCCATATACCACACCTCCTCTGGCCTTATTGCTTAATTAACAAGGGGCGTGGGTATATCTGAAGGCTGCTCTCCACACAAACATACACACATACACACGCACTCACACACACACATGAAGAGAGAGAAAGAGAGACACACACGTATGCACACATAAACAGACATGGGGTCTAGATATTACAGTAGGCTGCTCTGTCTAACCCAGCCAATACTATTTCCTCTGGGGGTATATATATAGACTGATCTAAAGAGACTCTCCAGGGCCTAACAGCGGCTAACAGCCTCCTGAGACATAATCAAAGAAATAGAATACCCTGCCCCCCCCCCCCAAAAAAAGAAAGAAATAGAATTCTATAATAATTATATTAATGTAATTCTGTCACTGGGATGGGAGAGGAGACGACAGAGGGAGACGAGAGAGGAGATTGTGTCATTATCGAATGAAAGAGTTTCGTCTTTTGTTTGCCTCTCACACTCTTCTCTCTCTCTCTCTCTCTCTCTCTCTCTCTCTCTCTCTCTCTCTCTCTCTCTCTCTCTCTCTCTCTCTCTCTCCTCTCTCTCTCTCTCTCTCTCTCTCTCTCTCTCTCTCTGTCTCTCTCTCAATTTCAATGTCTCTTCAATTTCAATGTAAGGGCGTTATTGGCATGGGAAACATATGTTTACATTGCCAAAGCAAGTGAAATAGATAAAAATCTATTCACACACTTGCCAATCAGCCCTTACCATTGGATGAATGAGTGGGCTTTAACTTGCAGGTGAAATGGCGAAGGAAATGAAAACCGAACCATGTGGTCATGAGGATGTATCCCCTTACCTCTCCACACAGCTTAGGCAGCAGCTATCACCTTAACACTTACCCAGTCACACAACCCCCCCCCCCCCCCCCCCCCCCCCCCCGTCACACCTTCTCCAGAAGAGGCGGGGCTTAGTCTTGTATTGTCACCAGGACCCCGTGACTGTAGCTGTACTGACTGAGTGACTGTAGCTGTACTGACTGCGTGACTGTAGCTGTACTGACTGTGTGACTGTAGCACCGGGAAGGCAAGAGAAAATGATGTACCTTGTACAGTGTATGGTTGACTTGATACTGTAGAAAGAGAGGGAGAGACTGGGGAGAGAGAAAGAGATAGAGAGAGGAGAGAGAGAGAGAGGGAGAGAGAGAAGAGGGGGGAGAGAGAGAGAGAGATGATATGACATTTGAAATGTCTTTATTCTTTTGGAACTTTTGTGAGTATAATGTTTACTATAAATTTTTTGTCTTTATTTCACTTTTGTTTATTATCTATTTCACTTGCTTTGGCAATGTAAACATATGTTTCCCATGCCAATAAAGCCCCTTACATTGAAATTGAATTGAGAGGGAGAGAGTAGTGAGAAAGAGAGAGATAAAGAGAGCTAGAGAGAGAGAGACAGACATATGGTTGTGATATTATGTACAAATGTAAATAGTGGTGGATATAAAACCCAAACAGGAAGGAGAACATTTTCAAATGTTCTTCCTTTTTGTAGTCAGCCATAACAGTAATGTTATACAGTAATGTGAGTCGTGTCCAGCTTTAAAAAAAAGTCTTATTTAACGACTCTAATAGAATCCTAATAGAATCCTACTGAAGACAATGACTGCCACTGCAGAGGGAGTGTGTTATTTAACACATATTATAAACTGGGTGGTTCGAGCCCTGAATGCTGATTGGCTGACAGCCGTGGTACATCAGACCGTATACCACGGGTATGACAAAACAGTTATTTTTACTGCTCAAATTACGTTGGTAAACAGCTTTATAATAGCAATAAGGCACCACAGGGGTTTGTGATATATGGCCAATATACCACGGCTAAGGTCTGTATCCAGGCACTCCGCGTTGCGTCGTGCATAAGAACAACCCTTAGCCGTGGTATATTGGCCATATACCACACCTCCTCTGGCCTTATTGCTTAATTAACAAGGGGCGTGGGTATATCTGAAGGCTGCTCTCCACACAAACATACACACATACACACGCACTCACACACACACATGAAGAGAGAGAAAGAGAGACACACACGTATGCACACATAAACAGACATGGGGTCTAGATATTACAGTAGGCTGCTCTGTCTAACCCAGCCAATACTATTTCCTCTGGGGGTATATATATAGACTGATCTAAAGAGACTCTCCAGGGCCTAACAGCGGCTAACAGCCTCCTGAGACATAATCAAAGAAATAGAATACCCTGCCCCCCCCCCCCCCCCCCAAAAAAAGAAAGAAATAGAATTCTATAATAATTATATTAATGTAATTCTGTCACTGGGATGGGAGAGGAGACGACAGAGGGAGACGAGAGAGGAGATTGTGTCATTATCGAATGAAAGAGTTTCGTCTTTTGTTTGCCTCTCACACTCTTCTCTCTCTCTCTCTCTCTCTCTCTCTCTCTCTCTCTCTCTCTCTTTCTCTCTCTCTCTGTCTCTCTCTCTCTCTCTCTCTCTCTCTCTCTCTCTCTCTCTCGCTCTCTCTCTCTCTCTCTCTCTCTCTCTCTCTCTCTCTCTCTTTCTCTCTCTCTCTCTCTCTCTCTCTCTCTCTCTCTCTCTCTCTCTCTCTCTCTCTCTCTCTGTCTCTCTCTCAATTTCAATTTCTCTTCAATTTCAATGTAAGGGCTTTATTGGCATGGGAAACATATGTTTACATTGCCAAAGCAAGTGAAATAGATAAAAATCTATTCACACACTTGCCAATCAGCCCTTACCATTGGATGAATGAGTGGGCTTTAACTTGCAGGTGAATTGGCGAAGGAAATGAAAACCGAACCATGTGGTCATGAGGATGTATCCCCTTACCTCTCCACACAGCTTAGGCAGCAGCTATCACCTTAACACTTACCCAGTCACACAACCCCCCCCCCCCCCCCCCGTCACACCTTCTCCAGAAGAGGCGGGGCTTAGTCTTGTATTGTCACCAGGACCCCGTGATAAAGTGTCAGGTGTCACTTTCTCACAGCATCACACAGAGCAGCCTCAGCCAGACCTACACATACATACACACACTCACTCACTCACTCACTCACTCACACACTCACACACAGCCAAACCACTACAGAGACTACTCTTCTCATGCCTCTGTGGAGCCAGGGATGAGAACAGGTGTGTGACATCATGTATGTGGTTGTGTGCGTGCTCATTCACAGTTATATCACCTTACTGTGTGGGCATCAAGCAAAACTATTATGTCACTGTGTGGGGGTTGGCACTACTCATTATGACGTCAGTAGAGTGTGTAGGTGTTGGGGGGGACACACCTTGTTGACCTCCATGTCTGTGTAGCACACACACACACGCACGCACACACACACACACACACACACACACACACACACACACACACACACTAGTGATACGCGGGTTGACTCATAACCCGCAGGCCCCGTTGTTATATCCGCGGGGTGGATGGGTTTAGGGTCATTAAATATTTTGTGGTTGAAGGGCAGGTGGGTGGTGGGTGGTGGGTGGCGGGTGGGTTGAATAAAGAGAAAAACAATACCTTAAAAAAATCCAGAAATGTATCATTCTTGTGCAATTTATATCTATAGGCTATTTTGAGGTTTTTCTTTCATTATTTTCGGCTATCTGGCTTTAGTGCTTAAGCTTCAGGGCCTAACTGTACATGTGCCAAATAGCCTACACACCTATCACCTAATGCTTTAGGGAACGGGCAGAAAAAGTGAAGGTCAATCCACGGAGGCAAAAAGAACATTGTCTTAGTTTAATTCAATAACACAAAAGCTACGAAAAGAGAGTTGAAAATAAAGAGACGGGAGGGCCAGAAAAGTAATGTTTAGGAAAGATTTGGTGAAGTGGTAAAAGTGGATGATAGCAGTGCCGGCTATGTTATGTGTGAGGATAGTGAGGGACTATACAAATTCGATAGTCACAAGATGGGACTTCAAATAGGCCTATGGCGTGTCAAGGGAACTGTAGCCTACTGTTTAGATGGGTTAAATCCTGTGTAGCTCAGTTGGTAGAGCATGGTGTTTGCAACACCAGGGTTGTGGGTTTGATTCCCACGGGGGGCCAGTATGGAAAAGGTATGCACTCACTAACTGTAAGTCGCTCTGGATAAGAGCGTCTGCTAAATGACAAAAATGTAAATGTTAAATAGAAACTGAAATCTGGACACTGACTGTAGGTCTATAGCTGTCATGCCCTGACTCAGGGGACTCTTATATGTTGAGTCAGGGTGTGTATATTCCTTGTTGTGCTTTTTCTATGTGTGGTATTCTAGTATGTGTATTTCTATGTTGGCCGGTGTGGTTCCCAATCAGAGGCAGCTGTCGCTCGTTGTCTCTGATTGGGGACCATACTTAGGCAGCCTTTTGGCACTGTCTAGTTGTGGGATCTTGTTCCGTGTTAGGTTTGTTGTCTGTACTACCTTTGGAGTTTCGTTTCGTTTGTTGTTTTGTCGGTTGTTTATTTGTGTTAAATAAACATGTATGCATATCACGCTGCGCCTTGGTCTGACCCGTCATTAAACGAACGTGACAATAACCTCTCACATAGCCTTAATATTACCGTTATTTTCAATTGCTAACAAGCATCAGTCAATACTGAAGCCACTTTTTCAAAACTCTTCACGCAGTCTGCATTACCAACATGCATCTTGGCCAAACAGTTAATCTCACCTCCAAAATACACTAAAAACACTTCATACATGTCTCAAAATAAGCTTGTTCGACCATAACACTGGCAACAATTCTCACTCAGAAAGCATACATTGTCACTCATAACACAATGACCTAAAAAACACTAACAACAGGGAGCATTACAAAAATGATTAACTTTCCTCTTTGAAGTTTGAATGATTTTTCACAAATCAGTATTTCATTATAGAATAAGAATAACACCTTTTCACTTTATTGACTGTACTAAAGTATATGTAACAAGAATGATTCAGAAATGCAGCAATTTGCTTCATTAGCCTTTATTTTGTCTATATCTTTGCATAATAATTTCCTGAAATTCCAGGGCTGCAATAATAATAAATAAATAAAAACATCAAGTATCTTCTGGAATGTCTAATCCAACCCTGGCAGTCTTCAGGAGAAGTGTCTCCACACCCCGCATTCATGGCATCCAGTAAGGACATCTGGTCATGTGGATGGTGGTCATAAATCTTCCACCTCCACGCAGAGAAAAACTCCTCTATGGGGTTTAAGAAGGGGGAGTATGGAGGCAGGAATAGTACTGACATCCTGGGATGTGCAGCAAACCAGTCTGTGACTGCAGCAGAGTGGTGGAATGGCACATTATCCCACACAACAACGAAGGTTGGGGAGTTTCTTGCCCCTCTCTCCTCCAGTGGCACAAGTCGATTATGCAGGTCATCCAGAAAATAAATGAGCCTCTCTGTATTGTAGGGGCCAATGAGTGGTTTGTGTAACAGCAAACCATCATTGGACAGTGCTGCACACATTGTAATGTTAGCTCCTCTCTGGCCTGGGACATCCACGGTTGCTCTCTGTCCAATTACATTTCTTCCCCTGTGGCGTGTTATTGCCAGGTTGAATCCAGCTTCATCCAGAAAGATGAATGTATGTGGTTTGCCTGGCTTCCATCTCCATTACTCTCTCAAATAAAATCCACAGTTTTACAGTACTTTACATTATGCATAGCTGTGTATGTACCCTGTTTGGTTATTGAACAGACATCTTACCTGGACTTATTGATACCGGAGTTCTTTCACACGTTCACCGTTTCTCTCAAAGGGTACAGTGTACAACTGCTTCAACATTATTTTATGTTTCTCTAGGACTCTGGCAACTGTCGTTGTGCTGACCGTATTCACATTCCCAAAAGTGATATTGTCTGCCAGCACTCTGTCCCGAATTTCCCGCAGTTTTATTGCATTGTTGCCAATTACCATATCAACAATGGCAATTTCCTGCGCATCTGATAATATTCTGGCTCACCCTCCTGTGGGAGGCAACCTTTGGATCCTACTGAAAAACACAAAACAATCAATATGTTTCAAAATGTCAGTACATGTAAAAATGTGAACATACTATATTGTACTGTAATATGTAGTTCAATTATCATTGAAGGATGCACATCTCACCTGTTGTTTTGCCGGAAAACTCGTACTATTGGTGCAACTGTTGAACGCTGCAGATTTGGTTGCACCCTTAAACCGGCCTCTCTCAAAGAGAGACCATGGTTTACAACATGGTCAATAATTGTGGCCCTTATCTCATCAGAGACCACCGCTCTTGGTCTTCCTCTCCTTTGTCCTCCACGCATTCTCCCTCTCCCTGCCACTCTTCTTTCCCCACCAACCTGTCTTCCTTGATCCATGTTTCCAAACTCAATCATTCCGAAGCCGTCCTCTTTTATCTGTTTGGTAATGAGACTTAAAAACAGGACACTTGGGTTTACTTTCAGCTGAAATTGCAATCAGCTGTGTTTGGAATGATGAAATATTCTGCTGAGATTTTCTATATGTTTCAATCTGGTTACTGCAGAAATGTACGACATTTGCCGTCATTCTGTTTTGAATGTGTTTTTAACCGTTTTGGAAACAGTGTGTTAGCATTTGAAAACATGTGCTGCAAATATATAGTTTTGCAGGTGGTGGAGTATGAATGAGAAAAGAGTTAATGGATTTCGGAGAATGTGGTCATTGAATGCATTTTGTGTGAAAGCAATGAAAAATGATTCACAGTTTGGTCCACATACACTTCTGTTTCGCTGACTGTGTGAAGAGTTTTGACAGTTTGACTTCAGTTATGACCAATGCATGTTAGCAATTGAAAAAAACTGTAACTCCTGCAGAATTAAGCATTTCTTGCAGTACAATTATACACCAAATGTAGGCACAATTTGGGACTTGGGAACAGTAGTGGAGAAACATGATTTATTTATTTCAGCATCTTGAGAGAATGTGAATGCTCAGTTAGATATCGTCTGGAGAGGTGCTGTCTTTATCAGCATCATAAAATCTGATAGTATTTCGGCCACATAAAATATGCATCCAAGCCGAACTGAAATCTTATCAGAAACACGTTGGGTCATTTTTACAGCTTTCTATTTCCTTACAACCGGTCAAACTTAAGTCATTTGGACATTTTGCACAGAAAATCTTTCCCTTTTTTTTGTGTGTTATTGTATTTTCTCGCCTGTCCCTAAACATCTTTGCTCCGCGAACAAAGATGACAAAGAAAACTTTACTGATGTCAACTAGATTGAAGCATTCATTCTATCTATCTATTACATTATTCTGTTGAGCAAGAGTTTACTTAGTCTTCTAGGGCAACATATAATGACAGAAGAGAAGCTGCATGTATTTAATTATAGACAAGTTAACTAACAAATAGCATACCAAAATGTCGGACATTATAAGCAGAAACGTATTACATTTACATTTTACATTTACGTCATTTAGCAGACGCTCTTATCCAGAGCGACTTACAAATTGGTGCATTCACCTTATAGCCAGTGGGATAACCACTTTACAATGTTTTATTTTTTTATTTTTTGGGGGGGGTGGGGTAAGGGGGGGGTAGAATGATTACTTTATCCTATCCCAGGTATTCCTTAAAGAGGTGGGGTTTCAAATGTCTCCGGAAGGTGTTGAGTGACTCCGCTGTCCTGGCGTCGTGAGGGAGCTTGTTCCAACATTGGGGTGCCAGAGCAGCGAACAGTTTTGACTGGGCTGAGCGGGAACTGTGCTTCCACAGAGGTAGGGGAGCCAGCAGGCCAGAGGTGGATGAACGCAATGCCCTCGTTTGGGTGTAGGGTCTGATCAGAGCCTGAAGGTAAGGAGGTGCCGTTCCCCTCACAGCTCCGTAGGCAAGCACCATGGTCTTGTAGCAGTTGCGAGCTTCAACTGGAAGCCAGTGGAGTGTGCGGAGGAGCGGGGTGACGTGAGAGAACTTCGGAAGGTTGAACACCAGATGGGCTGCGGCATTCTGGATGAGTTGTAGAGGTTTAATGGCACAGGCAGGGAGCCCAGCCAACAGCGAGTTGCAGTAATCCAGACGGGAGATGACAAGTGCCTGGATTAGGACCTGTGCCGCTTCCTGTGTAAGGCAGGGTCGTACTCTCCGAATGTTGTAGAGCATGAACCTACAGGATCGGGTCACCGCCTTGATGTTAGCGGAGAACGACAGGGTGTTGTCCAGGGTCACGCCAAGGCTCTTCGCACTCTGGGAGGAGGCCACAACGGAGTTGTCAACCGTGATGGCGAGATTATGGAACGGGCAGTCCTTCCCCGGGAGGAAGAGCAGCTCCGTCTTGCCGAGGTTCAGCTTGAGGTGGTGATCCGTCATCCACACTGATATGTCTGCCAGACATGCAGAGATGCGATTCGCCACCCGGTTATCAGAAGGGGGAAAGGAGAAGATTAGTTGTGTGTCGTCTGCGTAGCAATGATAGGAGAGGCCATGGGAGGATATGACAGAGCCAAGTGACTTGGTGTATAGCGAGAATAGGAGAGGGCCTAGAACTGAGCCCTGGGGGACACCAGTGGTGAGAGCACGTGGTGCGGAGACAGATTCTCGCCACGCCACTTGGTAGGAGCGACCGGTCAGGTAGGACGCAATCCAAGAGTGAGCCGCGCCGGAGATGCCCAGCTCGGAGAGGGTGGAGAGGAGGATCTGATGGTTCACAGTATCAAAGGCAGCAGACAGGTCTAGAAGGACAAGAGCAGAGGAGAGAGAGTTAGCTTTAGCAGTGCGGAGAGCCTCCGTGACACAGAGAAGAGCAGTCTCAGTTGAATGACCAGTCTTGAAACCTGACTGGTTTGGATCAAGAAGGTCATTCTGAGAGTGATAACAAGAGAGTTGGCTAAAGACGGCACGCTCAAGAGTTTTGGAGAGAAAAGAAAGAAGGGATACTGGTCTGTAGTTGTTTACATGGTAGTGAAAGACCATGGTGGAACCTGGTGAGGAAGACATGGTGGAACCTGGTGAGGAAGACATGGTGGAACATGGTGAGGAAGACATGGTGGAACCTAGTGAGGAAGACATGGTGGAACTTAGTGAAAACCCATGGTGGAACCTGCACTATTAGAAAGAAAGGTTCCAAGAGGGTTCTTTGGCTGTCCCCATAGGAGAACCCTTTTTGGTTCCAGGTAGAACTCTTTTGGATTCCATGTAGAACACTCTGTGTAAAGGGTTCTACATGGAACTCAAAAGGGTTCTACCTGGATCCAAAAAGGGTTCTTCAAAGGGTTCACCTATAGGGACAGCCGAAGAACCCTTTTAGGTTCTAGATAGCACCTTTTTTTCTGAGAGTGTGGTGAGGAAGACATGGTGGAGAAAGAAGGGATACTGGTCTGTAGTTGTTCACATGGTAGTGAAAGACCATGGTGGAACCTGGTGAGGAAGACATGGTGGAACCTGGTGAGGAAGACATAGTGGAACCTAGTGAGGAAGACATTGTGGAACCTAGTGAGGAAGACATGGTGGAACCTGGTGAGGAAGACATAGTGGAACCTAGTGAGGAAGACATTGTGGAACCTAGTGAGGAAGACATGATGGAACCTAGTGAGGAAGACATTGTGGAACCTCGTCAGGAAGACATGTGGCGAAATTCTTGTTAGAACGCCTCCCTTTGAACCCAGTTGGAGAGAGGAGAGAGGAGAGAGGAAGAGAGAGAGAGAGAGAGAGAGAGAGAGAGGAGTGAATAGAGGAGAGAAAGGGGGATAGAGAAAAAGAGAGCGAGTGAGAGAGACGGAGAGCATAGGAAAGAGAAAGAGAAAGAAAGGGATTTCCAAAGTAATGGAAGCCAGCCCAGACTGACAACCTGCCTGCCTTCAAAGTCCCTACTTCTGCTGCTGGTAGTCCAGTGATGATTATGAGGCCAGTCAGGGACATGTTGCTATTGATGTGGTGTTGATGTGGCTATTCTTCCCACAGTGATTGAGGACAGGGATTTACTGTCTGAACTGTGAGTTGAGTTTCTATTTCTCCTTCTGCTGGTTTTGAAGCCATATTGACCCAGAAACCCATAGCCACAGCTGGGCATAGCGTTCCCCCCCCCCCCCCCCCCACACACACATCAGACTCTGTAGTGGTGTCTAAGTCTTGATGTAGAGGACATTACAGAGTAAGTTGTTTACTGTCAAATCCTCTGAACTTTTGGTTAATCCACTTGTTTCTGTGGGATTGAGGTTGTTGCTTATGTCTCCAGTGATTTCATTCCCCCACTGGGCACAGACGTCAGTTCAACGTCTAGTTTTGAGTTACATTTGGTTGAGTAGTCAACTACCGTGAATTCAACGTGAAAGCAACAACAAAAAATCACCATGTCATTGGATTTAGGTTAAAAGTTGGGTGAAGAAAATACGAAATTACCTTATGTTGATGACTTTTTGCATATCCAATCAGTTTTCTATGTTGATTCAACTTCATCACATAAAAAAAATAATAATAATGAAATGACGTGGAAACAACATGGATTCAACCAGTCTTTGCCAGGTGGGCAGTTACCATATGTGTCGTACTTCCCTTTTCCCAGTGTCTGTAAAGTAACATTAGCTTAGTGAAACCACCTGTGTGTGTTTGCGTGCTGTGCTCGTGTCCTATGTGAGTTGTATACCGGTACGTTCATATGCAATTGGTTGAATAGGTGCTAGTATCTCTCCAGGTGTTGCCATTCACTGTGTCAGAACACACTAACACACTCTCCAGGCTGAAACGTGTGTCTGGACCAGGCCAGGGTTAGACTAGTGATTGACCTACTCCCACATAAGCTGGGATGTTCTTCTTGCAGCGTGAGACCCAGACGCACACACACACACACACACACACACACACACACACACACACAACCCTCCTCCTGCATTACAACATCATGTTGAGGCTTTATGAAGGAAGGCCTTACTGGAAACATCTGCTCTTCTCTACCTCTCACATCTGTATAAACAACCCCAGAGGGGAGTGTGTGTGTGTCCTAATGTGTGTGTGTGTGTGTGTGTGTGTGTGTGTGTGTGTGTGTGTGTCAGGTGATGGTGAGGTCAAACAGGCACTGATCTGAATCTAAACACTAACAGAGAGACTAAACACCACAAACTGAGAATAAACAACTACTAGCTACAAACTGCTCATCACTAGCTGTCAGTCCTCACTAGGGATGGGTACAGTTATTCAAATATCCGACCGGACTTTAGTATTCGATTACCTGGAAAAGTATTATTATTTATTTATTTTTAAAGATAGGCCTATTTTAATGAAAAGGCTTTGCCTAAAATGTAATTAAATGATCTATGTGACATTGCTACATACAAGGACAGACCATGACATTAGACATTTTAATAAAACAACAGTTTTATGACAGTTTTTATGAGTGCGCCCCATAAAAAATACGTACGTTAGCCTACACACTTTTCACGCGTGTAGCTTGTTACTGTCGTCAATCAAAGCAGCACTACAGTGAGGCTCCAAGTGAAGTGGGCGATTTCTAATAATGCCAAATGGAATTACAATTGCGGAATTAAGTTGGTTAAATGAGAAGGAGTAGGCTACAATGATCAACCAACAGGTAGGCTGTTGTTTAATATGAATGGAGTTGTTGTAGACAAGGACGAGGGGAGCACAGCAAAAAGCCTCAATTAGTCTTGCTAGCTAGCTAGCTGGCTAACTAACTGGCTTGTGTACCTAGCTAGTTTCTTTATATCGATTTGATGCAGTCAAGACACACACGACCAGATAGGCTGATAGATAACCTATCCCAGCAACAAGTTTGTCTGAGTCGGTTTGGCTACTTTCTCTCTCTCTCAATTCAAATCAAATGGCTTTATTGGCATGGGAAACATATGTTTACATTGCCAAAGCAAGTGAAATAGATAATAAACAAAGGTGAAATAAACAATAAAAATGAACAGTAAACTCCCTCCATGTCATACACACCAGCCCCTGGTCCTTCAGCACCCCTCCCCCACCCGTCTGTGCTGAAACAACAAGCACAGTGAACCGCCTCTCCTGAGTCACGCAAGCAAGTCCCCATTGAAGTTGGAAAAATATATACCTTTAAAACACAGTATTTAAACTATCCTGATATCAGAGAAAAACAATCATGAAAAATCATTTAAAAGGCCCGTTCCTAGTTCTCACTGCATGATACCATATCACTGCATGATACCACAGTAGGAAATGATGGAGCTTAAGATGGGAATCTGATCCATATTCATGTGTCCGCCTCTGTCCTCGGTCCTCCTCTGCAGGGCTGCTGGTGCAGCAATGGAAGAGAATCTGTGTGGGAATAAATGGTGTGGGGTTAGGGCCAAGGTCAGAGGTCAGAGGTTAGGAATGAGTAAACACAGATACAAGACAGGGAGGGAGGGAGGTAGGGAATAATGACAGAGAGCTGGAGTAGAGTGAAAGAGTGTTGTGTTGAAGGAGAGAAAAAAAGACTGAGGCAGTAAGAGGGAGGAGGTGAGAGAAAGAGGGAGAACGAGAGAGAGAGTTGTGTGTTAGAGGATATGTTCTTGGGTGGTAGCTTTAAAGCAGATATAGGATCCATGACTAATGTAGCCAGTGGACAGTTGCTTTGTAAATACAGTTGTAAAGTACAATGAAGACACAAACACTTCTCTCTTTTTTATGTGTTAAAGCTCAACAGGTCTTTCTGGATCACATGAACTTCATAAATCCCTTCTTTCCCCTCTTCTCCTTCTTTTCTCCTATTCCCACGTTTCTCATCTCTCCATCTGCAAAAGGACTTTGCAAGTGTTGTTTTTGTCTTGCCTCATTGTTTTGATGTAATTCTGTGGGTAGTTTTCTGGCAGTTTTTCTCTGTGTGAGAACTTGTGAAAAGTATCATCTGTCTCTTTGCAGTCTCACATTGTGTCTCGGTCTGTCTCACGTCAGTTCTCAGTAATAGGATAAAGATGACTGGTGTCGGCTCCGCTGGAGAGGGACACAGTACAGGAGTCTGAAGCCACTCAGCTGAGACGAGAGCTGAAAGCACAAAGCAGCTGGTTTAAAACACTCATCTCCTGGGCCCATATTCACTAAGTGTCTCAGAGTATTTGCTTTTAGATCCTAATGTATTTATATGGAGAGGTGGGACCTGATCCTAGATCAGCACTCTGAGACTATTTGTGAATACAGGCCCTGGTCTGTAGGCTGTCACTGAATCACTGAGCCTGTTAGACACTGATCTCATGTCTCACCTTTACCTAATCGCTCAGTGACACTCTCTTCCACCCAAAAAGAGGGCATAGATATATAGTCATGTCCCATATGGAATATTGTAGTGTTTCCTCATCTGTGCTGTGGTAATGGTGAGTCATGGAAAAGCAATGTGTCCTATTTTTCTTCTAAAACATGGCCCCCAGTAACAAAGGTTTTTTTAGTCCCAGTGCTGTACACCTTCTCCCCCCATCTCCGCTGTTCTTCCCTCCCTCCATCTCCACTCCAGGCTCCCCTCCATCCCCCTCTTCCCAAGACCCTGCTGAAAGCCAGCTGTGTTATGTCCAGATGTGGGGGTCTGAAGGGGCCAAGTGGGGCAGGGGGGCCTGGGGCTAGGGCTGAGGAATCATTCTCCCTCTCAACCCAACAGACACACACACACATACACTGTGCTGAAATGTTGAATGTTTGAGGTTTTTTGTGGCCTTTGGCACGGACCATACATCAGGGGAGATGGTTGCTCAACACCCCCTACCCCTCTATGCTCTGGTCTGCCGTGGTGAATCAGGAATGGAGCCCACACCACAGACACACACAGCTATGTGGTTTAGAGGTCGTTTGCTAACCACACACAGGCTCTCTCTCTCTCTCACACACACACACACACACACACACAATGGTGATGTAACAATAAAGCTCTCAGAATACTGCGTAGGTTCCTCTAACCAGGAAAGGATCGATACACTGCTGCCCACTCATAACCTAACTGTGGGAACAGCAGAGGGAGAGATGGATGGAAGGACAGGGAGAGATGGATGGAAGGACAGAGGGAGTGACGGAGTGAGAGAGCGAGACAGAGGGAGAGAGAGAGAGAGAATCTGTGGATCAGTTGTAGTTGTAGTTGACAGGTCTTTGAAATGAGATCCATACAGCTGTACCGCTTGCTTTAATAGCACCTCTCCTCTTAAACCCTACAAGCATGCCCTCCAACATAAGAGTAGGGGTGTTATCCCCAGTGTCCTGGCAAAATGTCCTATCTGGTCCTCATACCGTCATAGCCACCTAATCATCCCCAGCTTCCAATTGACTCATTCATCCCTCCTCCTCTCCCCTGTAACTATTCCCCAGGTCGTTGCTGTAAATGAGAATGTGTTCCCAGTCAACTTACCTGGTAAAAAACTGTTTTTTAAAAATACAACAAAAATAAGGGTTAAATAACAACATCTACCACACGCACTCTTTTCCACACCTTCAACCTCTTTTCATTTCACCATCTCCCAACCTCCATCTCTGTTAAACCTCCATTACCAATGAAATCCTCCTCACTGCCTCACAGCTGCTTACGGTACAGCCAAACAGGGAGAGACTTTGATCCTATCTCTCATCAGCTCTGATATTGGATCAGTTTCTCTGGATCCCATTGTCTCAGCCCACAGATGGAGCTTCGGGATCAGTGTGATTCCAGCCATCCCTCTCTGGATTTAACCTTTTACTGTAGTGGGCTAAATCAAGGTCACACAGTGTCACATTAGTTTAAGGACGGGTCAGACCAAGGCGCAGCGTGAAATGCGTACATGTTTATTAAACTGATAAACACACGACAAAACAATAAACAAACGAAACGTGAAGTCCTAAGGTTGAACACACAACAAACCTATACACGGAACAAGATCCCACAACTAACGAGTGCCAATAGGCTGCCTAAGTATGATCCCCAATCAGAGACAACGAGCGACAGCTGTCTCTGATTGGGAATCACACCCGGCCAAACACAGAACTACAACACCTAGACTGAAACATAGAAAACACAACATAGAACACCACACCCTGACTCAACATATAAGAGTCCCCTGAGTCAGGGCGTGACACACAGAGTGTTTCTTGGTAGTCTTAAACAAAGGTACTTTGAAACAAAAGTATACACCTCACACACATGGTTATGGGCTTTAAAAAAATAAGACATCTGTACCATGTCATATATAGAGTTGAAATGTATTCAATTTTGAGTTTGCATCCCAATATTACACTTTATATACATCACAGAAGACTGAAATATAACAAAACCGTTTGACATAAACACCAGATTTCTGGCAGTAAAAACAAACAAACAAAAGTGTATTCATTATTAAATTATGACAAATATTAATAACATTCCACCCATGAGGCCACTAGAGTGCGATTTGGTAATTTTACTGTAGGAAAGGGCTACGGGAATGTGGAGTGGGCTGGATCAGACGGGAATTACGCTTTGGGTGTGGACTGGGATAGATGGGAATAATGCTTTGTATCCCTATGGATGAGTGGAAATGCTATGGATCCAGCCATCCCTCCATGGGTTCCGGGGAATGTGGAGTGGGCTGGATCAGATGGGAATCAGGCTCTGTATTCCTGTGTCGGGGTGTGGACTGGACTGGGATAAATTGGAATTATGTTTTGTATGTGGACTGTGATAAATGGGATGAGAATAATTATCTGTATCTCTATGGATGAGTGGGAATGCTTCAGAATGCTACAGACACTCAGCTGCTTCCCAAACTCAGGGATTAACACATGGGTTTGTGAGGCGTTAAGGTGACATGCATGAATTACATGGGCCCCAATGCTATGTGGATGGGAGGACATGGTGTACGCAGAGAGGAATTCAATCTAATTGATTCAACATGGTTTTTGAGACACATTTTTGGGAAGCACTGCCTGAAATGCATGGTCTGTCATATAATTGTGAAAGAAAGAATGCTTTGATTAAAATTGGACCATGTTGGTTGGATTGTCGGATTTGAATTGAAAAGGTACATTGTGATTTGGATTAACAAATTGGTGGTGTAGATGGTATCTATCCTCCTCGCTATCACTCTCTCTATATATATATATACTTTCTCTCTCTTTCACCCACTCTTTCTTTTTTTCTCCCACTCTATCTTACTCTCGCTGTCTCTTTCACACACACACACACGCACACGCACACACACACACACACACACACACACACACACACACACACACACAATCTCTCTCTTTCTCACTCTTTCTTTTTCTCCCTCAATGTCCCCTTCCCTCTCAGCTACCATCACTGTACATGCTGTTGGGCCTCATGTTTCTTGGCAGGGGGTGTTGGTGCTCTCGCCTCTTACATACACACACAAACCAGGGTATCTGTCCCCGACAGTCATAGGACCAATGTCGTCATCTGGGGGCCTCCCGGGGTGTGCTTGTGTCTCTGTGAGGTCACGTGTCACCCCTTCAGAGGGCCCAGTCTGCCCCCCACCCACACTAACACACACATGCGTGCACACACACCCACACCCCTGAGCCAGCAGAAGGCTGGCTGCTCCAAACTGATAACATGGGTGTGGAGCTGCCTGTGTGACACATCATAACACTAGGACAGAGAGAGAGTGTAATGTTTACTGTTCATTTTTTGTTTAGTTTATTTCACTTTTGTTTATTATCTACACTACCAGTCAAAAGTTTTAGAACACCTACTCATTCAAGGGTTTTTCTTTATTTTTACTATTTTCTACATTGTAGAATAATAGTGAAGACATCTAAACGATGAAATAACACATATGGAATCTCAAATCTAAAATATATTTAGATTTGTTTAACACTTTTTTGGTTACTACATGATTCCGTATGTGTTATTTCATAGTTTTGATGTCTTCACTATTATTCTACAATATAGAAAATAGTAACAATAAAGAAACACCTTTGAATGAGTAGGTGTTCTAACACTTTTGACTGGTAGTGTATTTCACTTGCTTTGGCAATGTAAACATATGTTTCCCATGCCAATAAAGCCCTTAAATTGAAATTGAAATTGAGAGAGTGAGAGAGAGAGAGAGAGAGAGAGAGAGAGAGTAGAGGGAACGAAAGAGGCAAGGGAGAGAAAGTAGGTAGTTGAGAGAGAATTAGAGCGAGGAGGAGTTCTAATGGAGAGACATTGAAAATGAATGAGAGATAAAGCGAAAGAGACGAGATATTGAGACAGAGAACATTTTAAAAAAGAGAGCGATATTGAGGCAGAGAGAAAAATATGGAAAATTAGAGATATTGACACAGAGAGAAACAGACAGAAAGAGCTAGATATTGAGACCGAGAGAAACAGACAGAAAGACAAATGGGTGGAAAGAAATCTAGGGTAAAGGTCTTAGCCAGCTGTTTGGATTCCTCACTCTGTTGGAAAACGACCAGAAAAGCAAAACAAGAAAATTAGCCAACCCAATATGGCTGTTTTCAGTTACATGATATTCATATCAAGGTAATCTCCATGTAGTCTGATGCTGAGGGCAATATGATAGATACGCATTACAAGTCTGGTAATGGTTCAGCTTAATTTACGAACAGAAATGCATGCAGTCTTTTAGCCCCCAACTGTAATCCACAATGAACTTGAAAACCCAGCCAGCATGTTTCTGAGAGAAAGGGTGTGTTCAGCATGTGTTCAGCCTCACACACATTCCCATGGACGCGCGTGTGTCTGTGTGTGTGTTTAGAATGACAGGAAGATGACACAATGTGTAAGTCACTGATTACGTCGTGAGGCAAGACCTTGTCTCTCTGTCCATAGGTGGTCGTTTTGTCAGTTTGTCAGTTACCGCCTTTTGATTTCTTGGAAATAAGGACCTCCACACAAACCTCTTGCTTTCAAGATGGCCGCTGTCTCTCAGATATCTATGGTAACGCTGATGACTGGTTGAGTCAGACATAGAATGCACAGAAATGGACCCATTTTCAAAAAGCGTCTCAATGTGGATGTGCTGATGTAGGATCAGTTTAGCCTTTTAGATCATAATGAATACGATTATAGGAACAGGGGGGACCTGATCCTAGATCATCACTCCTGAGATGCTTTTTGAATACTGGCTCTGACCTTGTTATTCCACAGGAAACTGAATGAACCCACCATTATGTTTAGCAATGGAATATTCCATCCCAGCATGCCAAGATTAGCTACTTAGCTTTGTTTTAAATGGTCAAATGCAATGCTAAATCTATGGCTGTGTCTGAAAGGCTACTAGGGGCTTGATTCAATACGTAGCGCAGAAGATCAGTGTTACTGCGCGATTCACATTTAAAAGCAATGTTTTCACGTTTGGAGACTACATTCGCTGTAAAACGCTGTACATGTCGGCTCAATCACAAATTACCTTTCAAATTCTACCGCGCTACAATGCAGATGTTCTGCGCTACAGATTGAATCAAGCCCTAGCTGTCCTCCAATTGGCTTTAAGATAAATTGAGGAAACAAAGAAACGGGGTCCAGGGTCATATTCATTATTAACCAAACGGAAGAAAACAGAATGAAACAGTGAGGAACGACCTGTACTTTGTCCAATGAGAAACGCTAATGTTTATTTTCTGTCGCAAAAGGTTTTTAAACATTTTCAGTCGCTTGTCGTTATGAATGCAACCCTGGTGTTATCTCCTAGCTGGGCCACAACGGCTGCTTTCTGTTCCTTTCCTCAGTCTGCTGTTCATTATCCTTTAGTTCTGTGCTGTAAAGAAGCACTGTATTAACAACGTTTGATGGACTGATGCACTGTGGGACTCGTGTGTCCTCCTGGTTGTGATTGGTCACGGTGCAGACTTCCTGTCTGTCTGTCCGCCTGTCTCAGAGGGGTTTTAGAGGGCTGTGATCAGCATGGATTGGAGATGTTAGGGTAACTCGCACCAGATGAGCTGCACTTGCAACTGAGGAGAGAGAGAGGGAACTGGGGAGAGAGGGAGTGGAGGGGGGAAGAGGAGGGAGTGTGGAGGAAAGAGTGAATGGAAGAGAGAGGAAGTGGAGTGGTGGTGAAGAGAGAAAATGAAGAAGAGGGAGAATAGCGGGGGAGGATAACTGAGGAGAGAGAGGGAATGAGGGAGAGAGAGAATGAGGGAGAGAGAGAATGCAGCAAAATGGTCCAGTATTTCAGTGAAGTGGATCATATCTGCATGACTAACAGATGATCTCTCTCTCCCTCTCCTCTCTCTCTCTCTTTCTCGCTCTCTCTCTCAGGGTCAATTTTATTCAGGTGCCGAGTTGAACATTACCCCTACCCTGTACCTAGTTGCTCCCAGTTGATCCAACCATAGAGTGGTGTCCCTGACTCCCTACCCTGTTGTCCTAGAAACTCACCAAGCTAGAAAGAACAGATTAATTAGCTAGCGTGTGATGCTGGGCTGGGTTTCTATTGTCGTCAGCACACTGGGTTGTGTTGTGTTCTGTTGTGCTTCAGCAGCCCTGTCTCCCGGATCACTGGGGATTGGAGCCTTTCAAAGCTGAACAGGTGACATGCTTTGACAGGAATAAGATGTACTGCCAACACAATATTGCCATATCTGACCCTGTCTTGTTTTTGTGAATGTGATTGTTTTGCACAGAAATAAGATACAGTGTACTTGGAACCAGAGCTGTGTGTGTGTGTGTGTGTGTGTGTGTGTGTGTGTGTGTGTGTGTGTGTGTGTGTGTGTGTGTGTGTGTGTGTGTGTGAGCGCGTAGTGATAATGGGCAATGCCATATCAGTTTTATTAGTCTCATTTAAATCTTTCATCTACTGCTGAACATTACACTCAGCTGGTTCCTCTGACTGAGACTCTTCACATGGTGACTACTGTAAAGTCAGTTTGGCTGAAGGTGTTTGGAGAATACGTTATCACCCACACACACACTCTCTTTCCCTACCAGCTATCCATGTTAGTGAAAAAGCCTTAGGACCTTGATAAGGTTCAGAAGAATATGTTCTATGTTCTATTGCTACGTGTTCTATTGCTACGTGTTCTATTGCTGCGTGTTCTATTGCTGCGTGTTCTATTGCTGCGTGTTCTATTGCTGCGTGTTCTATTGCTGCGTGTTCTATTGCTGCATGTTCTATTGCTGCATGTTCTATTGCTGCATGTTCTATTGCTGCATGTTCTATTGCTACATGTTCTATTGCTGCATGTTCTATTGCTGCATGTTCTATTGCTACATGTTCGTTCTGCATATTCTATTGCTACATGTTCTATTGCGGCATGTTCTATTGCTGCATGTTCTATTGCTACATGTTCTATTGCTACATGTTCTATTGCTGCATGTTCTATTGCTGCATGTTCTATTGCGGCATGTTCTATTGCTGCATGTTCTATTGCTACATGTTCTATTGCGGCATGTTCTATTGCTGCATGTTCTATTGCTACATGTTCTATTGCTACATGTTCTATTGCTGCATGTTCTATTGCTACATGTTCTATTGCTGCATGTTCTATTGCTACATGTTCTATTGCTGCATGTTCTATTGCTACATGTTCTATTGCTGCATGTTCTATTGCTACATGTTCTATTGCTGCATGTTCTATTGCTACATGTTCTATTGCTGCATGTTCTATTGCTACATGTTCTATTGCGGCATGTTCTATTGCTGCATGTTCTATTGCTGCATGTTCTATTGCTACATGTTCTATTGCTGCATGTTCTATTGCTGCATGTTCTATTGTTACATGTTCGTTCTGCATATTCTATTGCTACACGTTCTATTGCGGCATGTTCTATTGCTGCATGTGCTATTGCTACATGTTCTATTGCTACATGTTCTATTGCTGCATGTTCTATTGCTACATGTTCTATTGCGGCATGTTCTATTGCGGCATGTTCTATTGCTACATGTTCTATTGCGGCATGTTCTATTGCTGCATGTTCTATTGCTGCATGTTCTATTGCTACATGTTCTATTGCTGCATGTTCTATTGCTTTATGTTCTATTGTTACATGTTCGTTCTGCATATTCTATTGCTACATGTTCTATTGCGGCATGTTCTATTGCTGCATGTGCTATTGCTACATGTTCTTTTGCTGCATGTTCTATTGCTGCATGTTCTATTGCTACATGTTCTATTGCGGCATGTTCTATTGCTGCATGTTCTATTGCTACATGTTCTATTGCGGCATGTTCTATTGCTACATGTTCTTTTGCTGCATGTTCTATTGCTGCATGTTCTATTGCTACATGTTCTATTGCTGCATGTTCTATTGCTACATGTTCTATTGCTACATGTTCTATTGCTGCATGTTCTATTGCTGCATGTTCTATTGCTACATGTTCTATTGCTGCGTGTTCGTTCTGCATGTTCATGTAGCTTATGTGGATAGCATTCATTCTCATCTCAGAATGTCAGCTTGGCTTCCAAAGAGTTCCAACTGTAGTCTTTTCACCCCCCTTTCACCCTCAGTCAATCACTGTTGGGGTCAATTCCATTTCAATTAATGTGGTTCAGAAAGTAAATTGAAAGAAATGATACTTGGAATTTCAATTATTCTCCTAATTAATTGACTGGTTTGAATTGGTACTGAAACCCCAACCCAACCCTACCGTTAGAGTGCTGGGGCTACAGGTGATTAAAAGGTTGTGTGTGTGTGTGTGTGTGTGTGTGTGTGTGTGTGTGTGTGTGTGTGTGTGTGTGTGTGTGTGTGTGTGTGTGTGTGTGTGTGTGTATGTACATGCATTTGTGTGCTTTTGCATGTAAGTGTGTACGCACATAAGTGTGTGCCTGCGTGCGCACTTGTTTCTAAATAAGTGTTCAGAATGAGGTTCATCCGAGGCCAGTGCTCCATACAGAATACATCAGAGGACTATAGACACTGGTTCAAAAGAAAGCACAATGCTGAACACGTCACAATAAAACACTTGGTACGTTGTGTGAGGAGCTTCACACAGATACACACACCACACACACACACAGCCTCACAAGGACACACACAGAAACACAATACAGATTAATTATATGTGAAGGTGGCTGTAGTGTGAAAATAATAGGTTGGATCCAATCCCAGCCTTTACAGTACAGCTGACAGCTGCTGATCTCTCACTCCAACTGAAGGAGGAACAGTGTGACTGTGTCCATTATGGTTAGGGACAGGAGTTTTTCCTCTATAGACAGTGACCATGTTCCTGTTCCTCTATAGACAGTGACCATGTTCCTGTTCCTCTATAGACAGTGACCATGTTCCTGTTCCTCTATAGACAGTGACCATGTTCCTGTTCCTCTATAGACAGTGGGCTGATAAGGAGTTCACCCAGAGGTCAACACTCTTCCCTCTAGAGCAACATGTCCTCTCATCCTTTTCCTCGTTCTCTTGATATCTCTCGGTCCCTATCATCCCCTCTTTCTGCTCTCCCTTTATCCTCAGCCTTCCTGGCCTCTGTCTGTCTGTCTGTCTGTCTGTCTGTCTGTCTGCCTGCCTCTCTCTCTCTGTCTGTCTGCCTCTCTCTGTCTGTCTGCCTCTCTCTGTCTGCCTGCCTCTCTCTGTCTGCCTATCTGTCTGTCTGCTTCTCTCTGTCTGTCTGCCTCTCTCTGTCTCTCTCTCTGTCTCTCTTTCCTTTATAGGCTCTCCTCTCCATTTCTCTATCTCTTCATCACTGTGTTGTCATGTAGACTCCAGGAAACACTAAAACAGCACATAGCCACCAGGTCACAGTGAGGTGGTCCATACCTCACCACCCTCCCCCCTCCCAACCCCCCTCACCCCTCCCTCACCCCTCATACCTCTCTCTCCCCTCTCACTTTCCTCACCCCCGTCACTCTCTATCTGATGATAAACCAGAGGAGGAGTCCATGAAAACAGATCACAGCTATTGGCCTGACCTGTGTCTCTCCTTCCTTTCTTCTTCTCCTCTCTCTCTCTCTCTCTCTCTCTCTCTCTCTCTCTCTCTCTCTCTCTCTCTCTCTCTCTCTCTCTCTCTCTCTCTCTCTCTCTCTCTCTCTCTCTCTCTCTCTCTCTCTCTCTCTCTCTCTCTCTCTCTCTCTCTCTCTCTCTCTCTCTCTCTCTCTCTCTCTCTCTCTCTCTCTCTCTCTCTCTCTCTCTCTCTCTCTCTCTCTTTAGCTCACTCTCTCTTTCGCTCACTCTCTCTTTCTCTCTCTCTCTCTTACTCTTTCTCCCTCCCCTCTGATTGAGCAACGGGGGGACAACTGTGTGTGACAGACACACACACACATTCTCTATTTGAGGGCAGAACTGCTACAGTTGAAGTCAGAAGTTTACAACCACTCCACACATTTCTTGTTAACAAACTATAGTTTTGGCAAGTCGGTTATGACATCTACTTTGTGCATGACACAAGTAATTTTTCCAACAATTGTTTACAGACATATTATTTCACTTATAATTCACTGTATCACAATTCCAGTGGGTCAGAAGTTTACATACACTAAGTTGACTGTGCCTTTAAACAGCTTGGAAAATTCCAGAAAATGATGTCATGGCTTTAGAAGCTTCTGATAGGCTAATTGACATCATTTGAGTCAATTGGAGGTGTACCTGTGGATGTATTTCAAGGCCTACCTTCAAACTCAGTGCCTCTTTGCTTGACATCATGGGAAAATCAAAAGAAATCAGCCAAGACCTCAGAAAAACATTTGTAGACCTCCACAAGTCTGGTTCATCCTTGGGAGCTATGTCCAAACGCCTGAAGGTACCACGTTCATCTGTACAAACAATAGTGCACAAGTATAAACACCATGGGACCACGCAGGTGTCAAACCGCTCAGGAAGGAGACACGTACTGTCTCCTAGAGATGAACGTACTTTGGTGCGAAAAGTGCAAATCAATCCCAGAACAACAGCAAAGGACCTTGTGAAGATGCTGGAGGAAACAGGTACAAAAGTATCTATATCCACAGTAAAACGAGTCCTATATCGACATAACCTGAAAGGCCGCTCAGTAAGGAAGAAGCCACTTCTCCAAAACCGCCATAAAAAAGCCAGACTACAGTTAGCAACTGCACATGGGGACAAAGATCGTACTTTTTGGAGAAATGTCCTCTGGTCTGATGAAACAAAAATAGAACTGTTTGGCCATAATGACCATCGTTATGTTTGGAGGGAAAAGGGGGTGCCTTGCAAGCCGAAGATCACCATCCCAACCGTGAAGCACGGGGGTGGCAGCATCATGCTGTGGGGGTGCTTTGCTGCAGGAGGGACTGGTGCATTTCACAAAATAGATGGCATCATGAAGAAGGAAAATTATGTGGATATATTGAAGCAACATCTCAAGACATCAGTCAGGAAGTTAAAGCTTGGTCGCAAATGGGACTTCCAAATGGACAATGACCCCAAGCATACTTCCAAAGTTGTGGCAAAATGGCTTAAGGACAACAAAGTCAAGGTATTGGAGTGGCCATCATAAAGCCCTGACCTCAATCCTATAGAACATTTGTGCGCAGAACTGAAAAGGCATGTGCGAGCAAGGAGGCCTACAAACCTGACTCAGTTACACCAGCTCTGTCAGGAGAAATGGGCCAAAATTCACCCAACTTATTGTGGGAAGCTTGTGGAAGGCTACCCGAAACGTTTGACCCAAGTTAAACAATTTAAAGGCAATGCTACCAAATACTAATTGAGTGTATGTAAACTTCTGACCCACTGGGAATGTGATGAAATAGATAAAAGCTTAAATAAATCATTCTCTCTACTATTATTCTGACATTTCACATTCTTAAAATAAAGTGGTGATCCTAACTGACCTAAAACAGGGAATTTTTACTCTGATTAAATGTCAGGAATTGTGAAAAACTGAATTTAAATGTATTTGGCTAAGGTGTATGTAAACTTCCGACTTCAACTGTATGTACAGAATCTCAGAGACACAGCAATTGCGCTAATTCAGACTGGTCTTACCAAACTATCCTCATTGTGATGACTAGTTTTGTTTAGGCCCATGACTATAGTTACTCATAATGTAATGTTAATGCATAGCCTCACAGATATGAATAGACTTTGTGTTGTGGTTATCCTATAATTACTTTTAACACCTAATGAGATTGTGTCTGATTTTGAAAACTCCTAACTGTTGACCTGTTGATGACCTCTTATCTGACCCTTTACCTGAAGGACCACGCCCCCAAGGTGAGACCCGGCGATGTCAGTTAAACTGGCCGTGCTGGTTACACTACTGTCACCATGAAAATAGCTTGTACTCATGACTTCAATGTCACTAGGGGTTGTAACATGTTCTGTACTGTCTTGTGCAGTTAGTGTCTTTTACAGAAAACGTTACTACCCTTTCTCCATAAAGTTTCACTTGGAGTAAAGTACGAGCACTTGCCATGGAAAGTGCAATATTGTCACAATAATGTTGTTATCTCTTTGTTATTGTTGAACTCAACTATCACTCAAGCTTTTCCCAGAGGGTGTAAGGCTCTGGTTTAATAATGAATTAAACAAAGTCCCGTTCTGCGATAGGTCAGTCTTTTTATTCAGAGAGCGCTCTGGCGCTAAAAACACACAGGCTTTTTATATGCCTTCACACAAAGGAACTTTGCTCCGCCCACCTTTAGGCGGCCTGTGACTTTCCACAGTATAGAATGTTTAAGTTTGACAGTTTCTAGGTCTCCTTTCCCCTGGAATGTTTGTCTCCAGCAGTTTCTACCCCTCTTCTCTGTTAGTGGTTTTATTGTCTTATAACTCTAACACAGTTTACACAGTTAAACAGTATTGGGGTGGAATACTTTTAGTCATTACTCTAAACATACAAAATCTTCTATCAATTCACCCTTTGACTAAATTTTTTCACACTCAGGATAAATGTATTTACAAGCATGATTAACCTCAGAGATTAGTTCTATTAACTACTTTCCAATCATAGGTCTTCTTTTTGAGATTTTCCCTATGACCTTCACACGTCAGAACCAATAAAAGTTGTATCTAATTGCAGGTTATCAGGGTCAAAGTCCTTGTTATCCACCAAGCCTGGAGGATCATTTTTCACATTCCACTGGTCAGAGTCCGGAGTCCGTCCATATCTCACCATCTGTTGAGACCAACCCTCGGACACAGGGAATAAGACAACAACTACATAATACAAGCATACCCATACAAGCGATGGCAGCCCCCAAGATGGTGGCTGCTATGGTTATTCATTTACCAAACATTTAATCAAACCACCCTATCAAAGATGTATTAACTCCTGAGTTCTCAGCCCATTCTTCACTTAGAGCAGTCAATCCAGCAAGAGCTCTGGTGACCGTCCCATCCGGTGCGGTGTTGTTAGGGATAAATGTGCAACAATGGCCCCCCACCATTCTACAGACACCGCTCTTTTCTGCCAGCAACATATCTAGAGCCAACCTATTTTCCCAAGTCATGAGTGAGGTGGCGGATAATTGTTCAGAGATCCACTTTACTGCATCCCTAGTCTGGTTAATAAATCGTTGTTGGTTGTAATAGATATAATTAATCCAATCCACATTTTTGTTTATTGTCACCCACCAGAAGAACGTTGTGGTAAAGCCCTCCCCTATTTGATTCATAGTTTTGTATTCATCTGGAACACCCCTGGGGATGCCTATACCATCTATCCAAATTGGGCTATTTCCTTCCTGATTATCCCCCATCTGGACGTCCAGTCCCGCCCGGTCTCATATCCCCGTCCCCAAGTGTGTCTAAACACCTGAGCCCAGGAACAATCCGCAGAGGGAGCTGAACATAAATATAATGGGATTTTATAATCCCAAATTGCTTTCTTACCCGCACCGATAAAATCCCTAATCTTAATTTCGAATCTTGCCGTCCACCCTTCTCTGACTCCTATTTTGTAGGTCACTCGTCCTTGACGGTCGGTATGTCGGGTCGTTTTTCTTTTACTTCTTAACAATGGTAAGGGCATAGCGTAGTTGGTGCGGGGTGGTGGTGGATCTTGACATATCAGGACCATTGCAGAGACTATGATGCAGCTCAGGGTTACCCATATTCCCAAAAACCGCCAACCCTCTCCTGCCCTTAGTCTTTCTGCTTGTTCTCAGTTTCTATCTCTGCCTGCTCTGGTCCTCCTAACTCAGGCATTCTGTATGGTCTTCCAAATACTTTCTCGAATGGGGACAGTCCATTTTTATCTGGGGTTATCCTTATAGTCATTAATACTATTGATAAACATTGTACCCAATTTCTACCTGTGCTCCTGTGTGTTTTCCTTAACCCCTCTCTAATCATACCATTCATATTAGTATTTTCTTTCTAGACTGTATCCCAAAAAATATATATATATTTAAGTATTTAGTCCTCTCCTCTGTCTAGTTAGCTTTAATCCTACCATCTACCATCATCCCCCCTGTTGACATATGGCTCTAAACAATCACTTAGGTAATATTGGTAAAATATTCTTATTCCATATCCCTTCTTTTGAGACTGCCCCTTGCTTCTTTATCACTCCTTGCTTCTTTATCGCTCCATTGTCTATTATGGCGGCTAAATTCGACTTTCATTCAGTTCAGAATCAATAGTAATACAATCAATCAATCCCTTACCTTGTAAAAACACTCATGTTTAGTTTAAACTCTGTTCAACCCCGGCTCTCCCGGGCTTGACCTGAAGACTGATTGTTGGTCCATACTTAAATCTTTCAAACATACACAAACCCCACCCCATCATGCTGTAATCAATCAAGAAGATAGCCAAGGAGAGACAAAGGTTTAGCCTGAACTCTGCTCAACCCTGGACACTTATTCCACTTTGTTTGAGGAGAGAAGCAAAAGGCCACAGTCTGCTTTCAGTCACTGATAACGTAGGACAGCCATGGATTTAAGTAAGAGCAAGCAATTCGACCCTAGGTCAGATTCCCACTTCACCCACACACACACACACACACAGTGAAATGACCCAATTAAGTTATTTGCCTAGCAACAAAGAATTCTAACTCTATGTTCGTGATTAACCCAGTTTTATCTCATAGTCCACTAAAGAATCTCCCTCATCACCTTGTTTCTGAGTCAAGACCAATGTCATATATCCCTCCCTACAGTCTACCGTTTGGGTAAAAGGCCTGTCATATCTAGGAAAAGCTAAGACTGTTTGGGAAGTTAGCAACTTTTTTATCTCTATAAATTGTTCCTACGCCTTAGAGTTCCAAATTATTTTATCATGGCCTGCCATTGCCTTCCCATAGATAAGATCACTTTATTTACCAGTATGCAGTGCATAAAGGGGTACCCAAGCTCTACAGTAGTTTATAATTCCCAAAAAGCTCATCATTTGTTTCTTGTTTAACGGTTTTGGTGCTTCAAGTATAGCAGTTTTCCTGGATGAGTTTAACATTCACCCCTCCTGAGTTATGGTATGTCCTAAGTAAATCACCTCGCTCTGCCAGAGCTGAAGTTTCCTTTTGCTAACTTTGTGCCCCTGTTCTGCCATAAAGGTTAACAATTGGAGTGTATCTTTCTTACATCCCTCTTGAGTGGGATTAGCCAATAGAATATCATCTACATAAATTAAAATCTGGCTTCCTTCCTGAGGTTCAAACTTTCCCAAATTCCTGGTTCTAGCCTGGCTCTCCCTCCCCGCTCACTACCATGTTATCCCGTACCACATATGCCTTCATACCCCTCTCAGTCGGTGTTTCAGCTACGTTCAACTGAGTCATAGCATCTCTTCCTAGCAGATTAACTGGACATAGGCTTTATATCAGTATGGGTATGCATACTTCTCCTGAATTTTCATGTTTTAAAGTCACAGGAGCTGATAATCGCTCTATAAATTGATGGCCTGAGGCCCAGCGTACCAGGATTTGTTCCCCATTAATCCTAATCCCTTCGGGCCTGTCGACTGCACAGATCGCTGTGCGACATGCCCCTGTGTCACACAAGAATGTCATATTTTTCCCCCAATACTGTTAAGGTGAGGTATGGTTTCTCTTCTTGCTGCGGCGCTAATTCAATTGTTGCCAATTCAAAAACCTCACACGTATCGTTCTGTATTTCGTCTCAGCATTTATTCCTTAACTCATCTTTTTTTGTCTATATCTGGACAGCTAGTCCCTATCCTAAATTCTTCTACCTAGATTTCTATTATTACTATCATCCTGGTCTCATTACTGAATCAATGACATAGGTAATAGCTGTTTCACATTAGATTGTGCCTTTTTCTGGTAATGTTATTACTGCAGCCTATGGCATTAATTTAGTTTCAAATACCAACTTGTTGTTTAACAAATCTAGAACCTACATAAAGTTGGTGCTATCCCATCAGCATAATATTTAAAACTACCTACACTCCACTGGTCAACGTAACGAAAACAAATTATCGTTCTAGAATTCATTAACTATTTGCATATGTCACTGGTGTTACGCAACCTATAGAATAAAGTATTAACAATTAGAATTAGTCAAAGAAATCTTCTCCATTAAACTATTCAGATTTCTGCTTCAAGTGTCTCTTAAAGCTTGATTCGTACTCGCTGGACTGTCTCTCTTTTACTCGCGAACTAGAACATGGCATTAGTAAAGTCTATTCATATCAACCAAACCATTCGTATTTCTAATGATTCTTTATTGCCACAAGTTAGTTTACCATAATCTAGTTCCAATCGGACCAACAACGTTAACTACCTAGACCCTGCCCCCTCAGTCATAAAATCCTCCCAGAATCCTATAGACTGGTCACTATTCCCTGAACTAACATCTCACACTATTCTATGACAAGCAGTGTTTTTACAAACCTCAAGATATCATTATATCAACCACTTATTCTCAAAACTTCAGATTAACTCATTCCCATATTCACACAACTTTCATATCACATTCACACAACGCTATTTCCCAACACACAATCAATATTCGTACAACCTACTGGAATATTTTCTTCTATAATAGTGGCCAAATTTGGAATGTTAACCCTATCAACATTTGACATTTCACTATGGTCAATTTGACCATAATCCTACATTACTTCTACATTTCCCAAATATAATGACCACCTGAAAGCTTGACCGAAATACAATGTGTTGACGTCATATGCTCAACCCCGTACACGTGACCTTTTTCTCCAACAAGATTTCTCAAACGCCTCCTGATAACGACTCCGTTAGTAAATTAATATCCACATACTATTAATTATCCTCCTCCTAATGCAAGATTGGGCTTGCCCTTTCTCCACCAGCCTTCCTTCTTCTCCACTATCTGTACTACTATCTTCCCCTTGTTCTAGTCATGCTCCATCCTCCTCCTCCTCTGACTCCTGATTCCTATTTCTCCCGCTCTTTTTTTCTTTCCCCTTATCTGCCTTTTTCTTTGTTTCTGCAGTGTCGGGATTGATCCCCTCTCTTATTACAGTAAGTACAAGGTGCCTTACACTCTCTTGCAAAATGACCTCCCTTGTTACAGTTAAAGCACTTATTCCCTCCCCCATAGCCCTCACTCTTTCCTTCCCTATCTCCTCTCTCTCCTGGGTTTCTACCCCTACCAGCTATTTCGCCTAGTGTGGCTATTAAATACTCCGCTCCCTTCTGTTCTTTTCTTGCTCGGTCCTGTCTATTATTCTCCCTACTTTCTCTTATGTTTTCTGAGTTCCCTTCCTAACACTTCCCCCTCTTTCTTATCTTTACTGGTCCCCCCCCCCCCCCCCCTCCTTCCTCCTCCAACATTCCGGCTTGGCCGTCATATGGCGGGGGAGGTGCGGGGACCTGTCCTACTCTTCTTCTACACACAACAACCTCATCATCTGGGTTCTCTTTCCAAGCCTGTTCTGCCAGGACTAGATATAACCTTTCTGCCCTCTGCTCTGGGGGAGGCACTGAGACCTCAATCTTCACTTCTCTTTCCCTCTGCATAACTTCCTTTTTCCTTCTCTGACCTTCCTCTCTCTTCCGAGCCTCAGAGAGCCACACCCTAGCAGTGTCTAGCCCCTCTACTCGCTGTTTCTTTAGATCAATTCCACAGTTTACATGCATCTGTTTAATCATAGCCTCTAACTTGTCTACATCGAGATGCCCAATAAACCCATACTTCTTCCCCCAAATGGGTCCATAGTATATATATTTCTTTTATCCTTTAACACCATATACCTCTCATCCCCGGTTAATTCCAGGACCTCCTTTGAGGATTTACCTCCCATGGCTGTCTTAGTATGTTCAGGATATACTATGCCTTTAGGAGACCTCCTGCTATTGTATAGTTTTGATATTTCTAGAAAGTCTCATACACAAAAGGGTTAGACTCCTGATGTGTCAATAGTAATGGGAAATATCTTCTATTCCCTCTGGATTACTACCGCCTGTATGTGGATTTCCATCCTGCTAGATTGATTAAATGTATATGTACATTAATTATCCAACAAGTTATTATCCTCCCTGGTATCTTTTAATAGTCCTTTTTCATACTATTTCACTACAGGGTAGTTTCTATTGGTAATGGCCTCTACTACCTTGAGTCTTTACGGACCCACACTCCCACTTTTTGATCATAGAATACTGGTGCATGGTTTTCTTTAGATAAACATTGAAAATGGTATACCGGATGACGATCCCTTTTTGGATTATCGACGGATTACTACCCTCACTACAGCAGATTTAAACTGTACATTTTTTCCTACTGCAGTTTCAAGATATCAATCCCCAAAAATTCATGAATAAAAATTACTGACCTTATCCTTGCAGCTGGGATTTCAATTTTGGTTCGATCTCGTCACCGTTTCTGTCGTCTACCAGTTTGCCACTGGCCTGAAATATACCCTCAATTTCAGAGGCCAGGATCATGGACCCGCCCGTGCATGGTTTCGGGGTTCCCTGGAACGACAGAAAACGGGTGTTGAGATCCGGCTCGAAGGACCAATTGTCACGAGAATTTTGTTATCTCAATGGTTGAACTTAATTATCACTCAAGCTTTGAATAATTCCCAGAGGGTGTAAGGCTCTGGTTTAATAATGAATTAAACAAAGTCCCGTTCTGCGATAGGTCAGTCTTTTTATTCATGAGAGCTCTGGCGCTAAAAACACAGGCTTTTTATATGCCTTCACACAAAGGAACTTTGCTCCGCCCACCTTTAGGCGGCCTGTGACTTTCCACAGTATGGAATGTTTAAGTTTGACAGTTTCTAGGTCTCCTTTCCCCTGGAATGTTTGTCTCCAGCAGTTTCTACCCCTATTCTCTGTTAGTGGTTTTATTGTCTTATAATTCTAACACAGTTTACACAGTTAAACAGTATTGGGGTGGAATACTTTTAGTCATTACTCAAAACATACAAATCTTCTATCAAATGACAAGCTTGACATTTAGGAATAATCTTAGTAGATTCTTAGACTTCTAGGAAAACTCATAGTACATTTTTGGTCTTTTTTTGGACTCTTATGGCCTAAACTCACCAAAGGCGAGCGTGCGAGGCATCTGTGTGATTTATTTGAGAATGCATGGTTTTGAATTATAATGACCTAACCGAAGCCAGAAGGGCGGGTTGTCCGCTTTGATGCCTCACTTTTTTCAGAGCTCATTTGAATTGGAAGAGGTAGCTAAGGGTTAAGGCTTTACCATACATGGTACATTAGACCAATTCATCCACTTATGGAAACATAACATCGCTATCAGTAAAGATGATTGGAGATATGGACTATCCTGCTAGCATACAGCCTGTCCTGTCCTTTCCACCCGCCTCGCTCTGCTTGCTCCACCCTCCCGCCCGCTTCTGGTTAGTTTTCCACTTTAGTCGAATGTTTCCATATACAGTATGTGTGTATCACAGGAGGCTGCTGAGGGGAGGACGGCTCATAGTAAAACCATGTGTCCGATGTGTCGTATACCATTCCATTAATTCCATTCCAGCCATTACTATGAGCCCGTCCTCCCTAATTAAGGTGCCATCAGCCGCCTGTGGTGTGTGTGGTTTTCAGGACACAGTGCATACACTGTAACCTTTAGGGCTCATCAGAAATGTGATCCTCTTCTCCAGAAGATATTGGGTTAGCATTAATCCCCTAATGGGAATCATACAACTGAATACATCGATGACAACATACACACACATTAAGGATTCCCCTACTAGGTTACCAACAAAGCATCACCACACACACACACACAAACACACACACACACACACACAGTCTTGTAAAACTAACCTTGTGGGGACACACAATTCAGTCCCATTCAAAATCCTATTTTTCCTTACCCCTAACCCTAAACCTAACCCTAACCTTAACTCTAACATTAACCCGAAAACCTAACCTTAACCCTAGCTCCTAACCCTAAAACTAACCCTAGCTCCTAAACCTAACACTAATTCTAACCTTAATCCTAAACCCCCTAGAAATAGCATTTGACCTTGTGGGGACTAACAAAATGTCCCCAGTTGGTCAAATTTTAGTTTGTTTACTATTCTTGTGGGGACTTCTGTTCCCCACAAGTATAGTTAAACATGTCCACACACACACACACAAACACACACACATTTATGATACACCAGATTTACTCACACTAAAACACACACACACAGTAACACACGCACATTCACTTCACACACACACACACACACACACACACACACACACACACACACACACAGGCTGATACAGTCCTGAGTAGTACTACTAGACAGAGAGTCAGTGATCCTTGGTAGTGAAGGGGTTAACAGTGGTCATGATCCAACTATCCCAGTAGTCGCTTAGTGAATAATTCAACAACAGCACCGATCTAATTTCATCAACACCAAACATACACACAAACACACACACACACACAAACACACACACACAGCCAGTGGTCACATTTGAGAAAAAACACACAAACATTGACACATGCTCGATCATAATCTTACTCACACACACCACATACTGTACAGACACACACTCAGGGCAGGCTGACGTTTATTGGGATGAGTCTTGTCCTTGAGGCAGGACTGAGGGCACACGCTCTCACACACACAGAGACTGTGATGAGTGTGATAGAAGGAGTCAGGCGCAGTAGGGTAATCACTGAATGCAGAGTTTATTCCGTCGTACACAAATAGCGCTGGATAGCGACAAACGAAACAGGCACAGGGGAAAATCTACCCTGGCAATACAAGGTAACGGTAGCTCCAACAATAACAGGCACAGGGGAAATATCTACCCTGGCAATAACAAGGTATGAGTAGCTCCACCGAGCTACACTACTCTCACAAATAAACAATCACCCACAAGGACAAGGGGGGCAGAGGGAACACTTATACACGGACTATACACGGGGCGGCAGGTAGCTTAGTGGTTAAGAGCGTTGTGCCAGTAACCGAAAGGTCGCTGGTTCTAATCCCCGAGCCGACTAGGTGAAAAATCTGTCGACGTGCCCTTGAGCAAGGCACTTAACCCTAATTGCTCCTGTAAGTCGCTCTGGATAAGAGCGTCTGCTAAATGACTAAAATGTAAATGACTAATGAGGGGATAAGAACCAGGTGTGTGTGATTGACAAGACAAGACAAATGGAATGATGAATAATGGAGCGGCAGTGGCTAGTAAGCCGGTGACGACGAACGCTGAAGCCTGCCCGAACAAGGAGGGGAGGCAGCCTCGGCGGAAGTCGTGACAGACACACACATCACAGATTTTTCCTCCCCTATTACATATCTACCTCTCAATGCTTCTAAAAGTGACATCCATACATCTGCATACTCCTTCCATCCCACTCCCATCCCTCCTTCCATCCCACTCCCATCCCTCCTTCCTTCTCTCTCTATGCCCACTTGTTGTCCCTCCATGTGAGCCAACACCCTGGCAGGACTGGATGTATTGTCTGATGACAGGCGATGCATAATGCAGATATTGTCTGATTAGTACATTTACATTTTAGTCATTTAGCAGACGCTCTTATCCAGAGCGTTTAGGGTTAAGTGCCTTGCTCAAGGGCACATTGACAGATTTGTCACCTAGTTGGCTCTGGGATTAGAACCAGCGACCTTTCGGTTACTGGCACCTGCCGCCCCCATAGTACACACACATACACTGAAAGCATGTGGCAGGTACAGGTATGTGCTCTTCATTGGGTGTTTGAGCGATGGGGTCCTATATTGGGGTTAGCCCAGACCCCCTACACCCTCTTTACCACTCCCTAACAACTCATTATCACCCCACAGTGGAGGTGAGGTTACACCACGTCATTAATAACAATTACTATGACACGAGTGACACGTATTGTTGGTGAATGAACCTAGATGCTCAGTGTGACCTTTTACACAGATACTCAACACAACATTTACTCCGATTCCCATGGACAGTGTAGTCTACACTCTTAGAAAAAAAGGTGCTATCTAGAACCTAAAAGGGTTCTTCGGCTGTTTCCGTAGGAGAACCCTTTTACTTCCAGGTAGAACCCTTTTGGGTTTCATGTAGAACCCTTTCCACCGAGGGTTCTACATGAAACCCAAAAGGGTTCTACCTGGAACCAAAAATGCTTTACCTGGAACCAAAAAGGGTTCTCCTATGGGGACAGCCGAAGAACCTGTTTGAAACCCTTTTTTCCATATCACTTTCCTGATAATCAGTTGTTATGTGTGGTTGTGGTGTTGGGAAGAGTTACTCTTATACAAGGTGAAGGTCTTTCAGTTTGAGAATGTATTTCTATACTTAAAGTCCAAATCATTTAAATTCAGATTATAGAGTTAGTACACTCTAAAAAGAAAAGGTTCCTGGAAGATCTTTTAGGGGTTCTTCAAATTGAAACTGTGGGGGAACCTCTATAAGTTCTTCGAAGAACTCTTTAAAAGGCTTCTTCAAAGAACCCCCTTTAATGGTTCCTCGAATAACCTTTTGGGGTTCATTTTTTATTATTATTAATAATCAGCACAACAATAACAAAAATAACACAATATTTTAGTTGTCAGTGTTTATTATGATTTTAGTGGCAAAAAGCTATATATGAGGTAAATTCCCAGCAGAGCTCCTAGTTCAATCAGTATATCCTCTGGCGTGTTAATGTGTTGAAATCCTTCGTATCCATAGCCAGAATGATTTTGCAGTGCATGGTGATTGAACAGGTTTCCATTTATATTCATCAGCGTTGTAGGGAGGGTGAAGTCTGTGAATACAAAAATAATAATTATACAGATTATCAACAAAACGTGCGCACGACAGTATTCATACCTTGGTTTTTGTGGTAAATGTGAATGAAAAAACTGTTCACTTTTGACAACGGTTTTAATACACATACCTTGTCCATAATGTAGAGACCTCTGGGATCTTCATTGAAGAGGTCAGGGAGGAGGAAGATGGCTGCTGTGACCGAGTCCTAGAGAAACCATTTTCTGTTTTAGAAATAATTTTAAAGGGGAGAAAGTGCCAGACAACACAGCCATTTGCACAACTATGAAAAGATAGATGGTATCATCATAAATCAATATCAATTTAGATCATAGAAGGGAGAAATCTTACCTTAAATTGAGGAGATCTTAAAAATGTTAAGTTAAGTGCCTTTCTCAAATTCAAATCCACATTTATCAGGTGGGCAGTTAGGTTGCCAGAAGAACCCCCAAGAACTAAGGAGGTTCCTCGATGAACCCCATCTCCTATGGGGTTCTTGGAAGTACCTTTTGGGGCCATTTTTCAGTGCCAAGAACCCTAAGGTTCTTCAAAGAACTTTGAGGATCTTAGAAGAACCCTTGTTGAATCCCTAATTTTTTGAGTGTATAGAGAACCTGCTGAATGTTTTTTCCATTGATAGGCTAGCAGTGTTAAGGAGATGCAGGCCTACATATTAACATTCCTGTGGCGTAATAACTATTTTATTCCATTGACAATCATCTTACTGGAATAACATCATGATGATCCGTCACAGAGGATTTCCCTCTCTGCTCATATGGCCTTAGTACTTAGTATGGCCAAGTTAACAAACAGATCACCAACCATTTCGAATCCCACCGTACCTTCTCCGCTATGCAATCCGGTTTCCGAAGCTGGTCATGGGTGCACTTCAGCCACGCTCAAGGTCCTAAACGATATTATAACCTCGATCGATAATAGACAGTACTGTGCAGCCGTCTTCATCGACCTGGCCAAGGCTTTCGAATCTGTCAACCACCGCATTCTTATTGGCAGACTAAATAGCCTTGGTTTCTCAAATGACTGCCTCGCCAGGTTCACCAACTACTTCTCAGATAGAGTTCAATGTGTCAAATCGGAGGGCCTGTTGTCTGGAACTATGGCTGTCTCTATGGGGGTGCCACAGGGTTCAATTCTTGGGCCGACTCTTTTCTCCGTGTATATCAATGATGTCGCTCTTGCTGCTGGTGATTCTCAGATCCACCTCTACGCAGACGACACCATTTTGTATACATCTGGCCCTTCATTGGACACTGTGTTAACAAACCTCCAAACGAGCTTCAATGCCATACAACACTCCTTCCGTAGCCTCCAACTGCTCTTAAACACTAGTAAAACTAAATGCATGCTCTTCAATCAAACGCTGCTGGCACCCGCCCACCCGACTAGAATCACTACTCTCGACGGGTCTGACCTAGAGTATGTGGACAACTACAAATACCTAGATGTCTGGTTAGACTGTAAATTCTCCTTCCAGACTCACATTAAGAATCTCCAATCCAAAGTTAAATCTAGAATCGGCTTCCTATTTCGCAACAAAGCCTCCTTCACTCATGCTGCCAAACATGCCCTCGTAAAACTGACCATCCTACCGATCCTTGACTTCGGCGATGTCATTTACAAAATAGCCTCCAACACTCTACTCAGCAAATTGGATGTAGTCTATCACAGTGCCATCCGTTTTGTCTCCAAAGCCCCATACACTACCCACCACTGTGACCTGTACGCTCTTGTTGGCTGGTCCTCACTACATGTTCGTCGTCAAACCCACTGGCTCCAGGCCATCTATAAATCACTGCTAGGCAAATCCCCGCCTTATCTTAGCTCATTGGTCACCATAGCAGCACCCACCCGTAGTCTGCGCTCCAGCAGGTATATCTCACTGGTCATCCCCAAAGCCAACACCTCCTTTGGCCGCCATTCCTTCCAGTTCTCTGCTGCCAATGACTGGAACAAATTGCAAAAATCTCTTAAGCTGGAGACTCTTATCTCCCTCACTAACTTTAAGCATCAGTTGTCAGAGCACCTTACCGATCACTGCAGCTGTACACAGCCCATCTGAAATTAGCCCACCCAACTACCTCATCCCTATATTGTTATTTATTTTGCTCTTTTGCACCCCAGTATCTCTATTTGCACATAATCTCTTGCACATCTAGCATTCCAGTGTTAATACTAATTGTAATTATTTTACACTATAGCCTATTTATTGCCTTACCTCCATAACTTGCTACATTTGCACACACTGTATATATATTTTATGTTGTCTTTTTTGACTTTATGTTTTCTTACCCCATATGTAACTCTGTGTTTTTATCGCACTGCTTTGCTTTATCTTGGCCAGGTCGCAGTTGTAAATGAGAACTTGTTCTCAACTGGCTTACCTGGTTAAATAAAAAAATTAAATAAAATACAAAAAGTACATGTGCTGGTGTTGTACCTAATATGTGTGTATCTTCAATCTGTGCTGCATCGCTGACTCAAGTTGAACAGGATATACAGTAGATAGGTAGGGGTTGGGATAAAGCAGAAGACACATTTCCATTTCCCTGTGATAATGGACAACAAAGTAAACACTTCTTCTAGGAAAATACATTAGTGGTGTTTGGTTGGTTGAGAACACAAACAAGCAATAAAGACTATTGGAGGGATCCAAACTTCTTCCTTCTGCACTTACATCTGACAGGACTTCTATGAGTACTCAGTACTGTATATGACTAGACTGTAGATTACATTGTGTATCTTTCTCTCTGTTCACTACAGGAGGCTCTGGCCCATGTTAATGCCCATGCCCAGGCAGCGCGGCCACCAGTGGACCCATCAGAGCTGTTCCCCAGGCTGTGCCACCTGGAGCGGGCCGAGACGGGCTACGGCTTCAACCTGCACAGTGAGAAGTCCCGGCCGGGCCAGTACATCCGCTCCCTGGACCCTGGGTCTCCAGCCGACCATGCTGGGCTCAGACCACAGGACAGACTCATAGAGGTGAGGAGAGAGGGGTGGGTGGAGGAGGGGAGATGGGTGAGGAGAGGGGAGATGGGTGGAGGAGGGGAGAGGTGAGGAGGATGGGTGGAGGAGGGGAGAGGTGAGGAGAGGGGAGATGGGTGGAGGAGGGGAGAGGTGAGGAGGAGGGGTGGAGGAGGGGAGAGGTGAGGAGAGGGGAGATGGGTGGAGGAGGGGAGAGGTGAGGAGGATGGGTGGAGGAGGGGAGAGGTGAGGAGAGGGGAGATGGGTGGAGGAGGGGAGAGGTGAGGAGGAGGGGTGGAGGAGGGGAGAGGTGAGGAGAGGGGAGATGGGTGGAGGAGGGGAGAGGTGAGGAGAGGGGAGATGGGTGGAGGAGGGGAGAGGTGAGGATGGGTGGAGGAGGGGAGAGGTGAGAAGAGGGGAGATGGGTGGAGGAGGGGAGAGGTGAGGAGGATGGGTGGAGGAGGGGAGAGGTGAGGAGAGGGGAGATGGGTGGAGGAGGGGAGAGGGGGATGGGTGTCGAAAGAGGGTAAGTGGTTAGAGACTGAAGGAAACGGGTGGGGGACTGTGGAGCTCCGTGAAGGGGTTTATTTTTCATGAAGGTGAGGAGGATAGGTTTGTGAGGAGGAGGTTGGGAGGAAGGGATAGTCCAGGAGGAGGTTGGGAGGAAGGGCTAGTCCAGGAGGAGGTTGGGAGGAAGGGCTAGTCCAGGAGGAGGACAGAGGTGCAGGGGATTGGTGGGAGGGGGGGGAGTCTGATGTCTTAATAATCAGGGAACTACGGAACAGTAGAGGCTTGGTTTGTCAACTTTAGACAAGTGGTGAGAGAGAAGGAGACAGACTCCAATCAAATCGTTTACAATGGTCCTAATGAGACCCTAATGAGGTGGGCTTTGAGAAATGGGGTCGGGGATGGGGTGGTGGGACACCCTAATTAAGGGGGTTTATAGAAAATGTCAGAGAGAGAGGGAGTGGGGTGATTGAACATGTGTCTGAGATAAGGGATACAGAGTGAGACCCCAAGAGGCCTCTTACTCCCCTATGTGTGCATGCCTGTGAATGTTTGGGTTTGTGTTTATCAGTGTGTATGTGTGCATGCCTGTGAATGTTTGGGTTTGTGTTTATCAGTGTGTATGTGTGCATGCCTGTGAATGTTTGGGTTTGTGTTTATCAGTGTGTATGTGTGCATGCCTGTGAATGTTTGGGTTTGTGTTTATCAGTGTGTATGTGTGCATGCCTGTATGAGCCCATGTGTGTACACAGGTGTGACCTTGTGTGGCAGCGGTCTCAATGCTCATCCGTCATGCGTGTGCAGGGCCACATGTGCCTGGTTTAACCCCTCTGTAACGTTACCACTGCTATAACACGGCCTGGACCCCCGGCCTCATCTCTCACCTGTTTTAGTTGAGATGAAAGAGGTCAGGCTGATAGTGGGGAGAGGTTGTTCATCAGTCTGATGGCAGGACAGGAGAGAAACATACTAGGCCTGAATGTGTGGGAGAAAGAAGGGATGGCAGAGGGTAAGAGATAGAGAGATAGAAGGAGACAGACAGGAGAAGCAGATGCAGACATGTGGAACATAGTCATACTGATCCTGCTCACCATACACCCTTTCAATCAGACCCCCAGACACATTCCCATGAGCCCTGACCCCAGAGCAGTACATCAGGGCCTAACAAGGCCACATAGGGCCAACACAGGGCCATACAGGGCCAAACAGGGTCAGACAGGGCCAAACAGGGCCAAATACAGGGTCAGACATTACATAATATACACTGCATCAAAAACACAGGGTCAAATGAAAGTCACACAGAGCCAAACATAATCTAGCTTAGTTTAACATTTTACATTTTAGTCATTTAGCAGACGCTCTTATCCAGAGCGACTTACAGTTAGTGAGTGCATACATTTTAATTTTTTTATACTGGAATCGAACCCACAACCCTGGCATTACAAATGCCATGCTCTACCAACTGAGCTACATCCCTGCCGGCCATTCCCTCCCCTACCCTGGACGACGCTGGGCCAATTGTGCGCCGCCCCATGGGTCTCCCGGTCGCGGCCGGCTACGACAGAGCCTGGATTCGAACCAGGATCTCTAGTGGCACAGCTAGCACTGCAATGCAGTGCCTTAGACCACTGCGCCACTCGGGAGACTAAACCTAACCTGGCTCGTAGCATTACCATGACGTTACCATGACGTTACCATAGCATTGTGGTGAAAACACAAGGCTGGAAACAGTACTAAACAAAGTGTAATATGACAGGCAGAGCAGTTGGATACAGTAGACCCCAACAGGGTCAAAGAGACACACACACAATCACACATGCAAACACACACACACACACACGGCTATCCCAGTCCAGTCCTGCCCATACAGTATGAGTAACACAGACAGCTGCACACACTGGCACTAGAGGGAGAAGTTACTTTCAATGCTTTGATGTCCCTCTGTCTGTCCAACAACAGGAAACAGTGAGAGTGAACTGTAGCTATGGGAGCTAGCTTCCTGTGTCTGTTAGATGACAATAGCAGGCCAAGTGACTCCCTGTCCATGTCCTCTAAGGTCCATAAATAGGCTTTATCATGTTTATATAGATACTAAAGAGTCCCTGCCCTGAACCTGAATACACACATCAAGGGAGAGAGACAGAGAGACCCTGCCCTGAATCTGAATACACACATCCAGAGAGAGAGAGAGAGAGAGAGAGAGAGAGACCCTGCCCTGAACCTGAATAAACACACGCACTGGGAGAGAGAGACAGAGACAGATGACAACACAGGACAGTAAATACAATGGGCTCCATTGGGTTAATACAGGGTATAGTTCAATGCAGTACTGTAGGACATTCCACTGACTTCCCTCCCCACTGCCTAGATACTGTAAGCACTCAGAGACCAAATACTTCAGACAATACAATACAGTACTGTCTGTCTCTACTGTGCTCTTCAACCAATAACAATAGACTCTCATTCAACGTCTATGCATTACCTTCCGTACAATATGTCTGCAAAGCAGCATTCAGCAACCATCTGTGACATTCCACCACATCATATTCAAAAAGGTCAAGATCAAGAACCTGTATTGGTGTCCTCTTCTGAACACAACACAGTTAAAAGCCTTGGCCTTCTCCCTTCCTGTATGAATGGGGCTCAACAGTATCAGCTGTGTTTTGACAGGGCCAAGTGAAAGGGATTTCTAATGAACACAGTCTGGGTGTACAGTTTCAGCTCAGAGTGGTTCATCTATTGTCATTGAAACCCTGTGTGTGTTATTTTAGATTAGCGCTAAGTGAAGTTACTCCCTACCCACTGATTCAGGGTGCCTATAATCAGTGGTGGAAAAAGTACCCAATTGTCATACTTGAGTAAAATTAAAGATACCTTGATAGAAAGTAACTCAAGTAAAAGTTAAAGTCACCCAGTAAAATACTACTTGAGTTAAAGTCAAAAAGTATTTGGCTTTAAATATACTTAAGTATCAAAAGTAAATGTAAATGCTAAAAGTAAAAGTATAAATCATTTCACATTCCTTATATTAAGCAAACCAGTTGGCACGAGTTTCTTGTTTTATTATTTTATGGATATCCAGGGGCACACTCCAACACTCAGACATAATTTACGAACAAAGCATTTGTGTTTAGTGAGTCCGCCAGATCAGAGGCAGTAGGGATGACCAGGGATGTTCTCTTGATAATGTCAGTAGCTGAGTGTAGATGCGGTGAGGAATCAAGCGCAGGAAACACGGGCGTTCGTCAACAGACTTTAGTCACAAAATAACAGCAGCAAAACAGGCGAACAGCCAACCCAACCGGGAGGCAAAATACACAGTACGCACAAAACACACAGTGCGTAAAAAGGCGATAGCGCACACAGTGCGGACTCTCAGAACAAACAACAATCCTGAGAGTAAATATCACAGAGCAACAGCTTGACAAATAAACAATACCACATAACACCTGCCCCCACACACGAAACCTAAATAGGCAACCAAATCACACACTAACAAGGGACAGGTGTACAAACAGACAAAACCAAACAAACATAAAACATCGAACGGTGGCAACTAGTACTCCGGGGACGACGACCGCCGAAGCCTGCCCGAACAAGGAGGAGGAGCAGCCTCGGCCGAAACCGTGACAGTACCCCCCCCTTGACGCGCGGCTCCAGCCGTGCGCCGATCCCGGCCTCGGGGACGACCAGGACGACGCGGAGCAGGGCGCGTAGGATGACCCCGATGGAACTCGGTCAGCAGGGACAGGTCTAATATGTCCCTCCTCGGCACCCAGCACCGCTCCTCCGGGCCGTACCCCTCCCACTCCACGAGATATTGGAGACCCCCCCCATCCGGCGTCTCGAATCAAGGATGGACCTCACAGTGTACGCCGGAGCCCCCTCGATGTCCAACGGGGGCGGAGGAGTCTCTTCTATCTCATAGTCCTGGAGTGGACCAGCTACCACCGGCCTGAGGAGAGACACATGGAACGAGGGGTTAATATTCCTGTAATCAATAGGCAGTTCTAACCTGTAACACACCTCGTTCAACCTCCTCAGGACTTTGAATGGCCCCACAAACCGCCGACCCAGCTTCCGGCAGGGCAGGCGGAGGGGCAGGTTTCTGGTCGAGAGCCAGACTCGATCTCCAGGTGCGTATACAGGCCCCTCACTGCGGTGGAGATCGGCGCTCGTCTTATGCCGACGGATGGCCCGCTGCAGATGAACGTGGGCAGCGTTCCATGTCTCCTCCGAGCGCCGCACCCACTCATCCACCGCAGGGGCCTCGATCTGGCTCTCGTGCCAAGGTGCCAGAACCGGCTGGTACCCTAAAACACACTGGAAAGGGGTTAGTTGGGTGGAGGAGTGGCGGAGAGAGTTCTGCGCCATCTCGGCCCACGGAACGTATCTCGCCCACTCCTCCGGCCGGCCCTGGCAATAAGACCTCAGAAACCTACCCACATCCTGGTTGACACGTTCAACCTGCCCATTACTCTCCGGGTGGTAACCCGAGGTAAGGCTCACCGAAACCCCCAACCGTTCCATAAAGGCTCTCCACACTCTGGAGGTGAACTGGGGGCCTCGATCAGACACTATATCCTCGGGTACCCCGTAATGCCGGAAGACATGGGTAAACAGAGCCTCAGCGGTCTGTAGGGCAGTAGGGAGACCCGGCATGGGAAGGAGACGACAGGCCTTCGAGAACCGATCCACAACGACCAGGATGGTAGTATTCCCCTGTGAGGGGGGAAGGTCTGTAACAAAGTCCACCGAGAGGTGGGACCAGGGTCGTTGCGGAACGGGCAGGGGTTGTAGCTTACCCCTGGGCAAATGTCTGGGCGCCTTACACTGGGCACACACCGAACAGGAGGAGACATAAACCCTCACATCCCTGGCTAACGTTGGCCACCAGTACTTAGTGCTAAGGCAGTGAACTGTCCGGCCGATACCTGGATGTCCAGAGGAGGGGGACGTATGAGCCCAATAAATGAGGCGATCGCGTACCTCGAGCGGAACGTACGTCCGACCCACTGGACACTGTGGAGGACTTGGGTCGGTGCGTACGCCCGCTCGATCTCTGCATCGACCTCCCATACCACCGGTGCCACCAGACAAGACTTTGGTAGTATGGGAGTGGGCTCAACGGACCTCTCCTCCGTGTCATACCGCCGAGACAGGGCATCTGCCTTCCCGTTCTGGGACCCAGGGATGTAAGTGATTTTAAACACAAACCGGGCTAGAAACATAGTCCAGCGGGCCTGGCGAGGATTCAGTCTCCTAGCTGCCCGGATGTATTCCAGGTTACGGTGGTCCGTCAAAATGAGGAAAGGGTGTTGAGCCCCCTCAAGCCAATGCCTCCACACCTTTAGGGCCTGTACCACGGCTAACAGCTCCCTGTCCCCTACGTCATAATTCCGCTCCGCCGGACTGAGTTTCTTAGAATAAAAAGCACAGGGGCGGAGCTTAGGTGGTGTGCCAGACCGTTGTGAGAGGACGGCCCCAATACCGGCCTCGGACGCGTCTACCTCTACCTGGAATGGTAAAGCGGGATCCGGATGCGCCAACACCGGCGCCGAGGTAAACAGGTCCTTCAGTCTCCCAAAAGCCCTGTCCGCCTCAGCTGACCACCGCAAGCGCACCGGACCCCCCTTCAACAGAGACGTTATGGGAGCTGCCACCTGACCAAAACCCCGGATAAACCTCCGGTAATAATTCGCAAAACCCAAGAACTGTTGCACCTCTTTCACAGTGGTTGGGGTTTGCCAATTACGCACAGCTGACACCCGGTCAACCTCCATCTCCACCCCTGACGCAGACAACTGATAACCCAAAAAGGAGACCGACTTCTGAAAGAACAGACATTTCTCTGCCTTGACATATAGGTCATGCTCCAACAGCCTCCTCAACACTCGGCGCACCAGGGCTACATGCTCTGCTCGGGTAGAACTGTACACCAGAATATCGTCGATGTACACAACTACTCCCTGCCCCTGCATGTCCCGGAAAATCTCATCGACGAAGGATTGGAAGACTGAGGGAGCATTCATTAACCCATATGGCATGACGAGATACTCGTAATGACCGGAGGTCGTGCTAAACGCTGTCTTCCATTCATCGCCCTCTCTAATGCGCACCAAGTTATATGCGCTCCTGAGATCCAATCTTGTGAAGAACTGAGCACCGTGTAATGATTCCGTCATCGTCGCAATCAGAGGAAGTGGATAGCTGTACTTCACCGTAATCTGATTGAGACCGCGGTAATCAATACACGGGCACAGACCTCCATCCTTTTTCTTCACAAAAAAGAAGCTTGAGGAAGCGGGTGAAGTGGAGGCCCGTATGTATCCCTGTCTCAGAGACTCGGCGATGTAAGTTTCCATCGCCTTCCTCTCTTCTTGAGACAAGGGATACACATGGCTCCGCGGGAGGGCTGCTCCTACCTGGAGATCTATCGCACAATCCCCCTGTCTATGAGGCGGCAGCTGCGCCGCCCTAGTCTTACTAAACACTAGTGTCAAATCCTCATACTCGGGGGGAATGTGCAGTGCAGGCATTAGATTCGGACTTTCCACCGAGGTCGCCCCTATGGAAACCCCCAGACACAGCCCCTCACACTGAGCAGACCACCCTTTAAGAGCCTTCTCTCGCCACGAAATAGTAGGATCATGGGTAATCAACCAGGGAAGCCCCAGCACCACCGGATAAGCAGGAGAGTCAATCAGATAGAGCTGAATCGTCTCCTCATGACCCCCCTGCGTCTCCATCTTAAGGGGCGCTGTGACCTCCCTAATCAACCCAGATCCTAACGGACGGCTATCTAGGGCATGTACAGGGAAAGGCTTATCAACGGGAAGGAGGGGAATCCCTAATTCTACACAGAACTGGCGATCTACAAAGTTCCCAGCTGCGCCTGAATCGACTAGCGCCTTATGCTGGGAACGAGGTGCTACCTGTGGAAAACAAACAGGCAAGGTTATGTGAACGACAGAAAGCTCTGGGTAAGTAGGGCGCCTACTCACCTGGGAGGACTCCCCAATGCGTGGCCTGCCTTCACCTCCACCGGGGGACCTTCCCCAACACCTAGCCGCGGTGTGCCCTCCACGGCCACAGTTGGTGCAGGGGACGGCCCCCCTCGGGTTCCTACTCCTCCTTTCTCTAGCGCCAGCACCTCCGAGCTCCATAGGGCTCGGCTCGGAGGTGCTGGAGGGTGAAATGGGCGACCCCCATCCGGGACGCCCACGGGTGGCGAGCAGGGTGTCCAACCGAATGGCCATGTCGACTAGTTGGTCAAACGTCAACATGGTATCCCTGCACGCCAACTCTCTTTGGACGTCCTCCCGGAGGCTACAACGGAAGTGGTCTATGAGGGCCCGCTCATTCCACCCTGCATCTGCCGCTAGAGTCCGGAACTCCAGGGCAAAATCCTGTGCGCTCCTCATCCCCTGTCGGAGGAAGAACAGACGCTCCCCCGCCGCCTTCCCTTCTGGTGGATGGTCGAACACGGCCCGGAAGCGGCGGGAGAACTCCGCATAAGTGATGGTCGCGGCGTCCATTCTCCTCCATTCGGCGTTGGCCCACTCCAACGCCTTGCCGGTGAGACAGGAGATGAGGGCGGAGACGCTCTCGTGTCCCGAGGGCGCCGGGTGTACGGTGGCGAGGTAGAGCTCCACCTGTAGCAGGAACCCTTGACACCCGGCAGCGGAGCCGTCGTACGCCCTCGGGAGCGAGAGCCGAATCCCACTGGGTTCCGGAATGTGGACAGGAGGACTGACCGATGGGGATGGTCCGGTAGGTGGGGGCGTGGGTACCCCGCTGCTTTCCCATCGGTGGAGAGTGTTCATCACCCGATCCAAGGCGTGCCCGATCTGGTTAATCCGGTCCTCCTGTCCACGAAGACGGTCCTCCATGACCTCTGTCGGCGCGGGTGCTCCTGCTGACTCCATGGTGTGATGTGGTATTCTGTCAGTAGCTGAGTGTAGATGCGGTGAGGAATCAAGCGCAGGAAACACGGGCGTTCGTCAACAGACTTTAGTCACAAAATAACAGCAGCAAAACAGGCGAACAGCCAACCCAACCGGGAGGCAAAATACACAGTACGCACAAAACACACAGTGCGTAAAAAGGCGATAGCGCACACAGTGCGGACTCTCGGAACAAACAACAATCCTGAGAGTAAATATCACAGAGCAACAGCTTGACAAATAAACAATACCACATAACACCTGCCCCCACACACGAAACCTAAATAGGCAACCAAATCACACACTAACAAGGGACAGGTGTACAAACAGACAAAACCAAACAAACATGAAACATCGAACGGTGGCAGCTAGTACTCCGGGGACGACGACCGCCGAAGCCTGCCCGAACAAGGAGGAGGAGCAGCCTCGGCCGAAACTGTGACAGATAAGTGCGTGAATTGGACCATTTTCCTGTCCTGCTAAGCATTCAAAATGTACTTTTGGGTGTCAGGGTAAATGTATTAAGTAAAAAGTACATCATTTTCTTTAAAGTAAAAGTTGTCAAAAATATAAATAGTAAAGTAAAGTACAGATACCCCAAAAAACTACTTAAGTAGTACTTTAAAGTATTTGTACTTAAGTACACTATATATACAAAAGTATGTGGACACCTCTTCAAATTAGTGGATTCGGCTATTTTAGCCACACCCATTGCTGACAGGTGTATAAAATCGAGCACACAGCCATGTAATCTCCCTAGACAAACATTGGCTTTAAAAGTCTAGGGTGGATGCAAAAGAGACCCGTAACATAACTCATGCGAATTAGAATATTGACAAGGAACAGTGAGAACAACATACACCGACAACCATATGCTACCGTCAAACACAAAATGTTTATTATAAACACACAGTAAACGATTTGGGGAAAAGGGGCTGAGCTGGACCCAAGGAATGAAACAATAAAGTCAAAAACCCCTAAACTGATCTTGCCTGCCTCTAGAACCGCTAAGCTACTGCTAACCATACAAAAATACAGTGGGTGGTCCGCTCAGGTCTAACTAGTGTGCCTGTATCCGTAACACCCCCAATGCATAGTGCCAACTGTAAAGTTAGGTGGAGGAGGAATAATGGTCTGGTGCTGTTTTTCATGGTTCGGGCTAGGCCCCTTAGTTCCAGTGAAGGGAAATCTTAACGCTACAGCATACAATGACATTCTAGACGATTCTGTGCTTCCAACTTTGTGGCAACCGTTTGGGGAAGGACCTTTCCTGTTTCAGCATGACAATGCCCCCGTGCACAAAGCAAGGTCCATACAGAAATGGTTTGTCGAGATCAGTGTGGAAGAACTTGACTGGCCTGTACAGAGCCCTGACCTCAACCCCATCAAACACCTTCGGCATGAATTGGAGCGCCGACTGCGAGCCAGGCCTAATCGCCCAACATCAGTGCCCAACCTCACTAATGCTCTTGTGGCTGAATGGAAGCAAGTCCCCGCAGCAATGTTCTAACATCTAGTGGAAAGCCTTCCCAGAAGAGTGGAGGCTGTTATAGCAGCAAAGGGGGGACCAACTCCATATTAATGCCCATGATTTTGGAATGAGATGTTCGATGAGCAGGTTTCCACATACATTTGGTCATGTAGTATACTTTACACCACTGCCTATAATCATTTAGGTTAGGATCGGGGGTAGGCTGATCTGATCCTAGATCTGTGGTTAAGGGTTAAGGACTACTTTTACCTTATGCAGTTAGAGCAGTTTCCCCTATACAGTCAGTGTCAGTAAACTGTAGTCAGTGAAGCCCTGTTTCACTCAGTCATTGGTTTTAATGCTGTGTCTGTTAGTTATAGCTGGATTAATGCTAAGTGGCTAGGTCACTGTATCTGCAGAAACTGCAGGCAGAGCCCCTGGGGTTTGGCCTAGGTATCCCCAGGCAGGTGTGTGGGCTCAGTGGTTGACTAGAGGTTGATTATGTTTGTGTTATTCTCTGTGGCTAATGGAGGTTGTCTCTGACTAAGCAACCGTGTGGCACGGTGCACTGCTTGGTCCGTCTGTCAGCAGCTCGTTAGCGAGGTGAAGACCCATGACAGACCTCTCTCTCGCTTCAATGAGGATGGCGAGGACGAGACTCTCCTCCCGCGCTCATCTTTCTCTCGTTCCTTTCATAGCTTCTCATACTACATCAGTTCATCCATCCAGCCCTCTCTCTCTCTCTCTCTAGAATATCATCAGTTCATCCATTCAGCTCTCTCCACTTCCCAGGTGTGGCTTCAGCTCCTGATAAAACAACCACACACAATCCTAATCTCCTGGGTTGTGTTCATTCAGGCATGCAACATTTCAAAATGTTTTGCAACAGGAAACAACATTTACTGTTTCTTATTAGTCCCCTGTAGAGCAGTTGGTAGAGCATGGAGCTTGCAACGCCAGGGGTGTGGGTTCGATTCCCACGGGGGGCCAGTATGAAAATGTATGCACTCACTAACTGTAAGTTGCTCTGGATAAGAGTGTCTGCTAAATGACAAAAAATGTAAAAATTTGACTAAACCAGGTAGCATCTCCCTGTTCAAGTTGTATTTTTTGTGCCTAATGAACACAACCCTGACCTGTCTTTGCCCCATTAAGCCAGGAACTCAGTGTACTGTCCCTGACACCTTGGCTAGGACACCTGGGTACAGTACAGTACAGCCGGGTAGTGGACGCTTACACACACACACACACACACACACACACACACACACACACACACACACACACACACACACAAAACATCAAAGGTAAACCATTGGAAACATTCCAGGATCTACGATCTAAGCTAATACTGACGATTATGATAGTACCTTTAAAACGACTGCTCTGTAAAGCATTCAAACAGCACTATATTCCAATGAAAAACAGGTTTGGCCCACTAGCACTACAGTGACTTTTATTGTGTGGGAGTCGTCTAATGAACAAGGGCCCTATTAATTAGCTTGAGTGGGCTGTATTGTTGTGTTGGATTGTGAAGACTTGCTGCTGCTATGAAACATGACAACACCTGCTCCCCTAGCCCAACACAAAGGGGACTTGTTCCTCCTCATAAACTAGGGCTGGTATGATGACAGGATTCTCTACCAATTAGTGTGTGACGACTCCACTGAGCCTTATGTTCTGACACCTACTCTAATGGAGAGAGAGAGAGAGAGAGAGAGAGAGAGAGAGAGAGAGAGAGAGAGAGAGAGAGAGAGAGAGAGAGGGAGAGAGAGAGGGGAGATGGATAGAAAGAATAGATGGAGATATTTTTCTGATAGTGAAGGGGTCAGCACAGTAACTGTTATCACTGCTTAACTCTCACTCTCTCGCTTTCTTTCACGCTCTCTTTTTTCTCGCTTTCACACACAACACACACACACACACACACACATACTTAAGTTCTCTCTGTTTCACACACTTATTCATCTCCCCTTTCTCTCTATATCTCTCCATTTCATACACACACACTCAACTTCTCTTGGTTTTACACATTCTTTCCTCCCTTTCTCTCTCTTTCCCTCCTTCTCCTAGTCTCTCCCTAGCCTTAACAGGCACTCACTCATTTCCTATGTAACAGTTAGTTATGAGAGCGTAGGCGGGTATCTAGCCGTGCTGTTACAGTGCATTAAACCAGTCTGGTATCTAGCCGTGCTGTTACAGTGTATTAGACCAGTCTGGTATCTAGCCGTGCTGTTACAGTGTATTAAACCAGTCTGGTATCTAACCGTGCTGTTACAGTGTATTAAACCAGTCTGGTATCTAGCCGTGCTGTTACAGTGTATTAGACCAGTCTGGTATCTAGCCGTGCTGTTACAGTGCATTAAACCAGTCTGGTATCTAGCCGTGCTGTTACAGTGTATTAAACCAGTCTGGTATCTAGCCGTGCTGTTACAGTGTATTAAACCAGTCTGGTATCTAGCCGTGCTGTTACAGTGCATTAAACCAGTCTGGTATCTAGCCGTGCTGTTACAGTGTATTAAACCAGTCTGGTATCTAGCCGTGCTGTTACAGTGTATTAGACCAGTCTGGTATCTAGCCGTGCTGTTACAGTGTATTAAACCAGTCTGATATCTAGCCGTGCTGTTACAGTGTATTAGACCAGTCTGGTATCTAGCCGTGCTGTTACAGTGCATTAAACCAGTCTGGTATCTAGCCGTGCTGTTACAGTGTATTAAACCAGTCTGGTATCTAGCCGTGCTGTTACAGTGTATTAGACCAGTCTGGTATCTAGCCGTGCTGTTACAGTGTATTAAACCAGTCTGATATCTAGCCGTGCTGTTACAGTGTATTAGACCAGTCTGGTATCTAGCCGTGCTGTTACAGTGCATTAAACCAGTCTGGTATCTAGCCGTGCTGTTACAGTGTATTAAACCAGTCTGGTATCTAGCCGTGCTGTTACAGTGTATTAAACCAGTCTGATATCTAGCCGTGCTGTTACAGTGTATTAGACCAGTCTGGTATCTAACCGTGCTGTTACAGTGTATTAAACCAGTCTGGTATCTAGCCGTGCTGTTACAGTGTATTAAACCAGTCTGATATGTAGCCGTGCTGTTACAGTGTATTAGACCAGTCTGTTTCACAACCACCTCCTACTGCCCTCACTTCATAAGCAGCAGCGTTAGTGAATTTTAAAACAATATCCCCCTCAGGACACTGATACCTGAAACCCACACTATTGGTTCAGCAGAAGCTAGGCATCAATATTTGATGGTGTACCAGCGTTAAGGCAGGCAGCACCGTGCAAAGCTACAGTACTAGCTGAATAAAGTTAATGGGATATATAGGAGTCTGTGGAAAGTCACAGTGAGAAACTTTCCAACAAAAACTTGCTGACATGTTAGTGACTGGGGTGTGAGGGCTTCTTCTCACCTTTCTTACACTATCACTCCCCTCTCTTTCTCTCCCTCACACACTCACCCCTCACTCTTTTTGAGCTGAATTCACAAGTTTCCGAACCAATGAAAGAGGGATTACTATGACCAAAGAGAGAGAAAAAAAGTGTTTGAAAGGGAAACAAATAAATAACATTCTACTGTTAGAGCCCATTAGCTTACATGCTCGTTCCATCCTTGTTGTAATGTGGTATGGAATGTAAAATATATTCTGTTCGGCTTGTAGGTCATTGAGGAAAGAATGAAGAATAGGCTCTCTCTCTCTATGCACCCTCATGCAAAAATGTGTGTCTGATACCTCACAGGTTTTGTTCTCACTCTTCATTGAGTCCCGTAGAAAATTATTGTTTTGGTGCATAGCACCTTCTACTGGTTGGATCAAGTAACTGTTTGCATATTCAGTTGATTCTTATCTTAATAAGTAAGTACTTTAGTTTAGGCTATACCATAGTTTTGGACAGTTGTGAATATGTTCTCTATAAACACTGGATCAGGTAAAGAGAATGTTGTTGGATTGAGACCTGTGAACTGCTGCACTGGTCCAATGTGGACATATCAGAAATCAACTGTAAGTCAACCAGTGTAAAGTCTGCACACCAGTAATGACAGATGACCGACCAACCAACATCACTAGTGTGCTTTTTAAAAACTTGTTTTGGATACTTAGTTGTTCCTGTCTAAACCAGCACCAGGATCTAGATGTATTGTGAACAGGGTTCCATCTGTATTCATATTCACAACCAGACAGCCTTGAACATCTTTCGGGCATTGAAACATTGAGACAATGACGAGGCCAGATCACAGAAAACAGTATAGATGGAGACATCTAACATCTCTCACTCATAACACCCTTTCTTCCCTGCTCTCTCCCTTCTCTCCTTTCAGGTGAATGGGGTGAACGTCGAGGGCATGCGTCATGCGGAGGTCGTGGCCTTCATAAAGAGAGGAGGAGATGAGACCAGACTTCTGGTGGTGGACCCTGACACAGACGATCACTTTAAGAAGATGGGCGTCACCCCATTGGCCAGCCACGTCAAAGGTAGGCCTACACCAATGTATACCTGTAAAACAGAATCTTTATTCAAAGTGTACTCTTATAAACCACAGTACAGCTCAGTACAAGTCTCTAGTCTAATTGTACATCTACATTTTACAGTTACATATTGAGAAGGCAATAATGGTGTTGATGATCTTAATCTATAGTGAAATGTTACAGTGTAGTTCATAAAAGCCAGCATCAGATTACTTACCTCGAAATCTCAGAGCCTGCAATTCTGGGTATAGGGTGAAGTTGCCCATAGGGTGGATCAGTTTTGCATTTCCCCCACTAATGATTAAGGTTAGGATTGGAGGAAGGAAAGGGTAGAGAAGCTGATCCTAGATCTGCACCTAGAGCGTAATTCTGACCCTTCTTTCCCAGACTATGACGGTCCGTCCATATCCAACGGCTCCCCAAGTCCTCAGATCAACGGCAGCTTCACCACTCGCTCCATCCAGTCACACCACTCTGACCTGAGCAGTCCAGATAACAGCCTGCAGGTGAGACGTGTGTGTGTGTGCTCGTGTGTGTCAATCCACACTATAAATACCCAGTAATCTCCGATATTAATCTCTGTCTCGCTCTCTGTCTGTCTGTCTGTGTCTCTCTGCCTGCCTGCCTGCCTGCCTGTCTGCCTGCCTGTTTGTCTGTCTGTCTGTCTGTCTGCCTGTCTGTCTGTCTCTGTCTCACTGTCTAGCTGGGAGAGGACGAGGTGGACCGTCTGATGGACCCGTTTGCTGAGATCGGCCTGCTCCTGAGTCCCACGGCGGCCGAGGCCAAAGAGAAGGCCCACGCCAAGAGAGCCAAGAAGAGAGCCCCTCAGATGGACTGGGACAAAAAACACCAGCTCTTCAGCAACTTCTGAACTTTTCTGCTACCTAATGAGAGAAGCAGAAAGACTGTCAATTTTCAGACATTTCTGAAACTTACGTTCAACATCCCTACCCGGTACCCCACCACCACTACCACCCAATCCAACAAAAGAGAATATGCAGATAGAATGTTGTTCTTTGAACGTTGGCAATCCTCATCCGTCTTCCCCTCATCCCTCCTTCCCCTCATCCCTCCTTCCCCTCATCCCTCCATCCCCTCATCCCTCCTTCCCCTCATCCCTCCATCCCCTCCTTCCCCTCATCCCTCCTTCCCCTCATCCCCTCATCCCTCCTTCCCCTCATCCCTCCTTCCCCTCATCCCTCCATCCCCTCATCCCTCCTTCCCCTCATCCCTCCATCCCCTCATCCCTCCTTCCCCTCATCCCTCCTTCCCCTCATCCCTCCTTCCCTAAACCATCCAATTCTCCTAATTTTCTACCACTAAATCCTACCTCCTCTGAGGACTGCTCTGGAGAGAGGAGGCACTTATTTTTGTATTTAGAAAGTATAGAACACCACCTATATGGAGTATGGGGAATACGGACTATGTGAGATGTTTGTGAACACTGTGACCTGATCTTGAACATTGGGGTTTGTTTTGACCCTGTAAGAGAAGGAAAGGACGCCCAAAGATGGATAAAACTCTTCCTCCCATGATCCTCCTGTGATTTTAGTGTATGATCGATGCACCTCAGGCTTCAAGCATTCGATCACCAGGAAAAGCACAAACTAGAGGCTGAATAACATTGCTTCTGTATCATCTCTGTTCAGTTTAGTTTTGTATTTGTATCTTTGATCTGTTTTCTCATAATGTCATAACATTTCCACTTTGCTCCCTATGTTGGATATGAACTGGTATTCATAGATGGTGTTAACAATGCATAGACAATCAAAAGCCTTACTCCATCCATCCCTCCCTCTCAATATGAAAGCATTTAAGATACGTTGAATAAACGCATGCATACATGCACACACACACATACGCCCACTATGATTATCTAGCTTAGAGCCCTGCTTCACTCATTCCAAAGCGGTGTTAGTCTATTTAAGGGACCCTTATCTTTATAACATCAATGACATCCTCTCCACTATTTCATATCCCAATGTCCCCGACATAGAAATATAATTACTCGAACGGAAATTCCTCAATCAAGTCATTGTATTTCTATGTCCCCAATAGTGTTACTTTGATCATCAGTCAAAGTAAATGAAGAAAGAGAATGACCGCTAATGTAAAGAACCACATGGACAAACTGGGTATTGTTACAATCAGACTGAAGGTGTTGATAAATAGAGGGTGTACCTTAGACTGACACCAGTTTAAAGAGTGAATAGATCAAGCGTGGAGTTTTTACACTGTCTGTCTAGTACACCAGGGGGTGCTAATAAGACGTGCAGCAACATGAAGCCACTACACTGCTCAGAGATATATGAGGATTGGGACATCAAAGTACCATAGAAGGAGAAGATAGTCTGGGGATGATATGACCACTGTAAAGATGTATGAGATCTATGTAACACCTTGTAACATTTACGTAAAGCCTGCAGGTATAATGCATTATTGCTAGTTATGAGCATCTATAATGCTTTATTACTTGTTATGAGCAAACATAATGCTGTATTACTTGTTATGAGCATCTATAATGCTTTATTACTTGCTATGAGCATCTATAATGCTTTATTACTTGCTATGAGCATCTATAATGCTGTATTACTTGTTATGAGCATCTATAATGCTTTATTACTTGTTATGAGCAAACATAATGCTTTATTACTTGCTATGAGCATCTATAATGCTGTATTACTTGTTATGAGCATCTATAATGCTTTATTACTTGTTATGAGCATCTATAATGCTTTATTACTTGTTATGAACATCTCCATCTATGAGCCTAACACCTTTATATGCAAAAGTATAGATACAAATAATGTATGAAATACCAAGATGGATATTGTAAGGGATTGAAAGTGAGCCCAGAGTATCAAAGAAAGCTTACAACATTCAGTGTGGATGTGATGTTATGGTAATGTTATGGTCATGTTGTGGTGGAGTGATGACAGACTGACATAGTGGTTGTATCACCTACTCCAGACTGGGCTGTCTTTCTGTTTCACTTCAGAAGGGATGGACAGAGAGTTACAGTGGGGAGAACAAGTATTTGATACACTGCCGATTTTGCAGGTTTTCCTACTTACGAAGCATCATAGGTACACTTCAACTGTGAGTGAAGGAATCTAAAACAAAAATCAAGAAAATCACATTGTATGATTTTTAAGTAATTAATTTGCATTTTATTGCATGACATAAGTATTTGATCACCTACCAACCAGTAAGAATTCCGTCTCTCACAGACCTGTTAGTTTTTCTTTAAGAAGCCCTCCTGTTCTCCACTCATTACCTGTATTAACTGCACCTGTTTGAACTCGTTACCTGTATAAAAGACACCTGTCCACACACTCAATCAAACAGACTCCAACCTCTCCACAATGGCCAAGACCAGAGAGCTGTGTAAGGACATCAGGGATAAAATTGTAGACCTGCACAAGGCTGGGATGGGCTACAGGACAATAGGCAAGCAGCTTGGTGAGAAGGCAACAACTGTTGGCGCAATTATTAGAAAATGGAAGAAGTTCAAAATGATGGTCAATCACCCTCGGTCTGGGGCTCCATGCAAGATCTCACCTCGTGGGGCATCAATGATCATGAGGAAGGTGAGGGATCAGCCCAGAACTACACGGCAGGACCTGGTCAATGACCTGAAGAGAGCTGGGACCACAGTCTCAAAGAAAACCATTAGTAACACACTACGCCGTCATAGATTAAAATCCTGCAGCGCACGCAAGGTCCCCCTGCTCAAGCCAGTGCATGTCCAGGCCCGTCTGAAGTTTGCCAATGACCATCTGGATGATCCAGAGGAGGAATGGGAGAAGATCATGTGGTCTGATGAGACAAAAATAGAGCTTTTTGGTCTAAAGCATGGAGGTGGACACATAATTCTTTGGGGATGCTTTTCTGCAAAGGGGACAGGACGACTGCACCGTATTGAGGGGAGGATGGATGGGGCCATGTATCGCGAGATCTTGGCCAACAACCTCCTTCCCTCAGTAAGAGCATTGAAGATGGGTCGTGGCTGGGTCTTCCAGCATGACAACGACCTGAAACACACAGCCAGGGCAACTAAGGAGTGGCTCCGTAAGAAGCATCTCATGGTCCTGGAGTGGCCTAGCCAGTCTCCAGACCTGAACCCAATAGAAAATCTTTGGAGGGAGCTGAAAGTCCATATTGCCCAGCGACAGCTGGAGGATCTGTATGGAGGAATGGGCCAAAATCCCTGCTGCAGTGTGTGTTCATACCTGGTCAAGACCTACAGGAAACGTATGATCTCTGTAATTGCAAAGAAAGGTTTCTGTACCAAATATTAAGTTCTGCTTTTCTGATGTATCAAATACTTATGTCATGCAATAAAATGCAAATGAATTACTTAAAAATCATACAATGTGATTTTCTGGATTTTTGTTTAACATTCCATCTCTCACAGTTGAAGTGTACCTATGATAAAAATTACAGACCTCTACATGCTTTGTAAGTAGGAAAACCTGCAAAATCGGCAGTGTATCAAATACTTGTTCTCCCCACTGTATTTTGTACAACATGCCTGAATGCTGTGGATTGTGGATTGGCTGTGGTATCAGGGGCTGTGGTATCTGAGTATAGCCTGGTCACAGATCTGTTTGTGCTGTCTTGCCAACTCCTATGGTCATTGTCAAGAGGCATCACACAACAATAGCCATAGGAGTTGGTGAGACAGCACAAACCGATCTCGGACCAGGCTACTCTGAGCTATGGGGCTATGGCGCCCGGGGCTCTGATCAGTGGACCTGCCCAGTGGGGGCTGTAGTGGGGTGTGTGGGAGAGGCCTAGCCTGGAGGTCAGACTCAGAGATGCTCTAATGAATGAGACCGGGGGAGCCACAGGACTTACAGGAGATTAGTCCTAGCATCGGATAGCATGGGGACAGCTGTCCTACACACAGACACAGACACACCCCAGACAAAACCACTGTCACGCCTCATAGGGGGGTGAAGGTCAAGTTTGTCTTACTGTGTGTGTGCCATCAACTGTAACGGATAGTAATCTCAGGTCCCCCCTGGTCATTCATATTTTAGTAGGATCTACACAAATAGAACACCCCCCAGACCAAACCATTGTTACATCTCATACAGGGGGTGAAGGGAGATAGAAGGGAAAGTTTGTCTGTGTGTCATCCATTGTTACTATCCACCCAGGGTCCGTATAGTGCTGAACTAGGATCAGTTTTGCCTTTTAGATCATAATGAATAAGATTATATGGACAGGAGGGACCTGATACTAGTTCAGCACTCCTCCTCTGAGATGCTTTCTGAATGCGAGCCCAGGTCCCCCCCTGGAGGTTCATATTGTGGTAGGATCTGAAATGCGGGTCCCTGGTTGGGCTAGGTCTGAGGTACAGGCCAGGGTCAGCTGTGCTTTGCCGCGCCGACACCCCACACTTAGGACGGAGAGAAATGTCTGATCTGTTTTCATATATTGCACAATGTATTTTTAGTTAATACGCATATTGTCATTACTATTACTCATAATAGTACCGAAAAAACATTGTTTTTATTTCTCTGGTTTCCAGGTTTTTATTTGCGATCTAGCACCAATGTGTTTGCATTAGCATTTTTACTATTGCTCCATATGATATGCTGGCCGTTAAACCCTGAGCAGAATAGTATATGACCGATGTATATTTACATTTTAGCAGACTCTCTTATCCAAAGCGACTTACAGGAGCAATTAATTAGTGGTTAAGTGCCTTGCTCAAGAGCACAGTGACAGATTTTTCACCTAGTTGGTTCGGGGATTCAAAACAAGCAACCTTTAGGTTACTGGCCCAATGCTCTTAACCGCTAGGCTACCTGCCGCCCAATGTTATATACGGCAGGTTGTATTTTTTCAATAAAGTGTGACAATCTCATTCTGGAATATATGACTACATCTCAGTGTCATCCTTTCTTCTTCTCTACGTCTGTTGTCTCTGATACTAGGGGGGGGGGGGGGGGGGTCATCTGTTCAATGAGCTAATCTTCCCACAGCTGTGATCCAGGAGTTCTCAGAGTAACTCCTCCTCTTCTCTCTCTCTCTCTCTCTCCCTCCCTCGCCATTGTCCCGGTCCTCCTTCTTGTTGTCTCTCTCTCTCTCTGTCCCCCTCCATTCCTAAGGATTATGTGAGTGTTGGCCTACAGTTTCACTCTGTTTCCAGAATTCTCTTGTGCCTCCAGCTGCCGTGAGTCCTCAGCCCCGTTAGAGGTCACGCAGAGGTCCAGAGTGTGTGTTTTGGAGGAGTTTGAGTGTGTGTGTGTGTGTGTGTGTGCGTGTGTGTACGTTTGTGTCTGTGTGTCTGTCTGTCTGTCTGTCTGTGTGTGTGAGAGAGAGATAGCATATGTGTGTGTTCAGTCAAGTGTGAAAGAGTCTCATTATAGAATGTGTGTGTCCTTTATTGTCTATTACTGTGCTTCGGCAGTCTGGCATTCAGAGCTTCCCAGCCTGTTTGTACTAGACTCAGCAGAGACACTCTGGCTGACTGGTGCCTAGCGTCTGTGTGTCCTCCTATGCTTTCCCAGAAAGCCAGTCATGCATAGGTCATAGGTCAGCGACAGGTCAAGTTAACGGTCAGACAGTGAGAACACAGTGATGACATGGTTACATGGGTCATATTCATTAGGGCACACAGTAGCTAAATGTTTTGCAACCGAAAACAAAAAGGAGCATTTCTAATTGAACATGTCTCACCCCGTTTTCCTTGTTTTTGTCATTTAACAGACGCTCTTATCCAGAGCAACTTACAGAAGCAATGAGGGTTAAGTGCCTTGCTCAAGGGCACCACCTAATCGGCTCGGGGATTCGAACTAGCAACCTTTCGGTTAATTTCCCAGCGCTCTTAACAGCTAGGCTACCTGCTTTCCCTCCATTTGGTGCCTAGTGAATACGGCCCTGTTGTGAGAGCACAGTGATGACATGTACACATACCTGTTGTGTCATTGTTGAGGCTGTGTCTGGAATTGATGTGGAGGTGGTGAGGTCTTTCCACAGTCATGTTAACAAATAGACAAGACATAGGCTGTGTCTAAGAGATTACTAAAATATTAGGATTGACAAAGTCAACATAACCTCAAGAAATAGGCAGTATTTTCAAAACAGTCTACAACCCTATATCAGCAGAACCAACAGAGCTACGGACAATGAAACCACCAGAAACAACTAAAAATACATTTCTGGCCACATACAGTTAGGCTTATCTACATTTACATTTACCTCAGCTGTAAACTAACAACTGTACACTAACAACTGTAAACTAACAACTGTACACTAACAGCTGTAAACTAACAACTGTAAATTAACAACTGTACACTAACAGCTGTAAACTATCAACTGTACACTAACAGCTGTAAACTAACAGCTGTAAACTAACAACTGTAAACTAACAACTGTACACTAACAGCTGTAAACTAACAACTGTAAATTAACAACTGTAAACTAACAACTGTACACAAACAACTGTAAACTAACAACTTTAAACTAACAACCGTACACTAACAACCGTACACTAACAACTGTACACTAACAACTGTACAGTAACAACTGTACACTAACAACTGTACAGTAACAACTGTACAGTAACACTCAGAAAGACAACAATACACATTCAGTTAGCTAGGTGGAGCAACGGCAACAGAGCAAACTAGGCTGTGTGTGTTTGTGTGTGTGTGTGTGTGTGTGTGTGTGTGTACGTGCACGTGTGTGTGTGCGTGCTTGCCTGTCTGCCTGCATGTGTGTTTGCGTACGTACGTGTGTGTGTGTGTGTGTGTGTGGAGCCGGTACATCCAGTGCCATACCTGGTCTTTGTGGTAATGCGATGCCTCACGAGGACACATTATAACCCCCCAGAGGCGCTGGTGGACATTGGCTACGTTCTAATGTGAAGGCGTGAGTCTCCGTAGCCATGGTGACTGTGTTTTTGTTAGCGGCGCATGAGTCAGCCGAGCGATGAGTCACAGTCAGGAGGAAACACACGGAGGCACTACAGACACACAGACACACAAACACACATTGGTGCACTCACATGCACTCCCACTCACTGAGGAGCCAAATAAGGACAACTACACTAACATGCACACAGAGAGAGTAGAAAGAGAGAGAAAGAGAGAGAGAGCAGAGTAGAGAAGGAGAAAGGAGCATGAACGAAGAGAATGAGGGAATAAGTAAGGGAGTAGAGAGAAAGAGAGAGAAAGAGAGAGTGGAACCACAAGCAGACAAATATGGATGGAGGGAGGGGGGGAGAGAGGGAGAGGTTGGAAGAGGGAGGGGGGGAGAGAGGGAGAGGTTGGAAGAGGGGAGGGGGGGAGAGAGGGAGAGGTTGGAAGAGGGCACGGGCACGGGCACATACCTCTTCCCAGGGGCACACTTTATGAGGGAGTCAGGGCGGAAACGAACACACCCTGTTAGAGCACACCTTGGCTTAGCTGATTAATCCTACAGTTGACTTAAGGCAGTGTTTCCCAACTCCAGTCCTCCAGTACCCCCAACAGTACACATTTTTTTGTAGCCTCGGACAAGCACACCTGATCCAACTTGTCAACTAATCATCAAGCCCTCAATTAGTTGAATCAGGTGAGTTTGTCCGAGGCTACAACAAAAATGTGTACTGTTGGAGATACTGGAGGATTGGAGTTGGGAAACACTGACTTTAGGGATAGTCCTATACGCCTACACATATTCGTCCAGGGTAGGGGAGGGAATGGCCGGCAGGGATGTAGCTCAGTTGGTAGAGCATGGCGTTTGGTTCGATTCCAGTATAAAAAAAATACAAATGTATGCACTCACTAACTGTAAGTCGCTCTGGATAAGAGCGTCTGCTAAATGACTAAAATGTAAATATACAGTGCCCTCCTGAATTATTGGCACCCTAGGTATGTATGAACAAAAAAGGCTGTGAAAAAATGTAATTGTTGTTTGTCAGCTTGATCTTACAATCAAAATATCATATGAATCTAATCTTTAATTGAATTAAAATTGTTCAAAGGAAAAAAATCATAAAGAAATAATTATTTTATTCAAAAATATGTGTGTCAAATTTACTGGCACCCCTAGAAGTTCTCATGAACAAAATCTAATTGATGTATATTCCAATTAAGATTGGACTTTTTAAAGTTTATCTGATTCTTTGGGAACTCTTAAGGGGTCATCCATGACTTCCTGTTTCATTCGGGTATAAATACGAGGTGACACACAGGCTAAATTCCCTTAGTCATCCATCAACATGGGAAAAGGCCAGAGAACACACAAATGAAATGATACAAAGGGTTGTTGTCCTTCACAAATCAGGCAATGCCTAAAAAAAGATAGCTACACGCCTGAAAATACCTATCTCCACTATTAGGGCAATAATTAAGAAATGTTAAACAACTGGAGCTGTGATGAACCTGCCTGGAAGAGGACACAAGTGTATTTTGCCCCCACGCACAGTGAGAAGGATGGTTCATGTGGCAAAATAAATCTCCAAGGATCACAGTTGGAGAATTGCAGAAGTTGGTTACATCTTGGGGTCACCAAGTCTCCAAAACTACAATCAGACACCACCTCCATGCCAACAAGTTATTTGGAAGGGTTGTCAGAAGAAAGCCTCTGCTGTCACCAAACCACAAACGTAAGTGCCTGGAGTTTGCTAAATGTCATTGGAACTTTGATTGGAACCAGGTTCTATGGTCTGATGAGACTAAAATATAGCTTTTTGGCAACAAACACCAGAGGTGGGTTTGGTTTAAAAAGAGCCATGGTCATGCAGAAAATAACCTAATCCCCACTATGAGGTATGGTGGTGGATCTGTGATGTTGTGGGGCTGTTTTACTTCCAAAGGCCCTGGGAACATTGTTAGGATACATGGCATCATGGACTCCATCAAATACCAGGAGACTTTAGGCCAAAACCTGTCTGCCTCTGCCAGGAGGCTAAAACTGGGTCGTCGTTGGATCTTCCAGCAGGACAACGATCCAAAGCATACCTCCAAATCCACACAAAAATTGTTTACCGATCATAGAATCAAGCTTTTGCAATGGCCAACGCAGTCCCCTGACCTAAACCCCATTGAAACCTGAAGAGGAGAGTCCACAAGCGAGGACCAAGGACTCTGAAGGATCTGGAGAGTTTCTGTATGGAGGAATGGTCTCAAATCCCTTCCTATGTGTTCTCCCACCTCGTCAAACATTATAGGAGATGACTCAGAGCTGTTATCTTGGCAAAGGGAGGGTGCACAGTACTAAATGTACTAAATTCAGGGGTGGCAATAATTGTGACATGCATGTTCTTGAATAAAATATTTATTTATTTGAACAATTTAAACTAAATTAAAGGTTAGATTCATATTATATTTTGAGTGTAAGATCAAGCTGATTAACAACAATGACATTTTTTCACAGCCTTTTTTTGTTCATATTTACCTAGGGTGCCAATAATTCAGGAGGGCACTGTAAAGAGATATAGATCATAATCTATATAATAGAGGGGTATCTGCTTTTGTCATCATATAGGCAGTGTTTCATTCTAGTTAGGGATAGTCCAACACCTACACACCAAAATATGAACACCATAATCTATATAATAGAGGGGTATCTGCTTTTATCCCCCTCAAACTCAACTCTGGACCTGGAAGCCAGTTCCACTCCTTATTTTCATTGTTCCCCTCTAATCAGGGACTGATTTAGACCTGGGACACCAGGTGTGTGCAATTAATTATCAGGTAGAACAGAAAACCAGACGGCTCCGGACCTCATAGGGTAAGAGTTGAATGCCCCATAGACAGTGCTTCATCATATAGACAGTGCTACACCTACACACCTATACAGAGATATACACCATAATCTATGTAATAGATCTTTAAACCTTCTACTCTATTAAGGGCTGTATGGTAAGAGTGGTAGAGTTAAAGACAGGTATTAGATTCTGTCATCTGTCATCTTTATATCCTTCGTTCTTTTTGGATGTGTTTCTTTTCCCACGGCGTGTTGCTTGAGCAGAGGAGCCCGGCGCACACAGGCACACACACACACACACACACACACACACACACACACACACACACACACACACACACACACACATACATACATACATAAACATCATCATCATCTCTTGTGTTTATTCTGAAGGGCTTGTGTAGGCTGAGGTTTATACATAGGGCCCATGGAGAGCAGAGCTAGCCCGATGAGACAGAGTTTAATGTGTGTTTTGGCTGCTGTACCTCTGGCAGAGTGGCTCAGTGTATACATCTCAGGGGGAAAGAGAGTGTTTCACACGTCTAGGAGAGAGAGAGTGGAGATTGTGATGGAGGCCACACGGTACTACCATTTAATTCATTAATCTATTATACACACACAAACACACACACACATGGTACAGTAGCCCCTAGGCTTGGGCAGTATACCGTATATACCGTATACCGGGGTATTTTGAAATACAGACAGTATGATTAAAAATATATATATTCTTTTTTTTTCTTGACAAAAATGTAATTGAGCCAGTCACATGGTACTTTTGTTTACAAAGAGCACATGGAGCAAACTGACTGATGATCCACTGTTGAGCAGCAGAGAGTTGATCAAGTTACACTTGAAATTCACTAGTAATGTTTGCCAGCTAAATACAGTGCCTTCAGAAAGTATTCACTCCCCTTGACTTTTACCAAATATTTTTTTTGTTACAGCCTGAATTTTAAATAGATTAAATTGAGATTTTGTGTCACTGGCCTACACAAAATACCCCATAATATCAAAGTGGAATTATGTTTTAGAACATTTTTACAAATTATTTAAAAATGAAAAGCTGAAATGTCTTGAGTCAATAAGTATTCAACGCCTTTGTTATGGCAAGCCTAAATAAGTTTAGGAATAAAAATGTGCTTGATAAGTTGCATGGATTCTCTGTGTGCAATAATAGTGTTTAACGATTTTTGAATGACTACCTCCTCTCTGTACCCCACACATGCAATTATCTGTAAGGTCCCTCAGTCGAGCAGTGAATTTCAAACACAGATTCCACAACCACAAAGACCAGGGAGGTTTTCCAATGCCTCGCAAAAAAAGTGCACCTATTGGTAGATGGGTAAAAAAACAAAACAAAAACAGACATTGAATATCCCTTTGAGCATGGTGAAGTCATTAATTACACTTTGGATGGTGTATCAATACACCCAGTCACTACAAAGATACAGGCATCCTTCTTAACTCAGTTGCCGGAGAGGAAGGAAACCGCACAGGGATTTCACCATGAGTCCAATGGTGACTTTAAAACAGTTACAGAGTTTAATGTCTGTGTTAGGAGAAAACAGAGGATGGATCAACAACATTGTAGTTACTCCACAACACTAACATAAATGACAGAGAGAAAATAAGGTTTATTATCTATGCATAGTCACTTTACCCCTACCTACATGTACAAATTACCTCGACTAATCTGTACCCCAGCACACTGACTCAGTACCGGTACCCCCGGTGTTACTTTTTTTTAGTCTTAATTTTTTACTGTAGTTTATTTAGTAAATATTTTCTTAACTCTATTTTCTTAAAACAACATTGTTGGTTAAGGCCTTGTAAGTAAGCATTTCACGGTAAGGTCTACACCTGTTGTATTCGGCGCATGTGACAAATAACATTTGATTTGATTTGATTTGAATGCAAAGCATTATGTTTGGGTCAAATCCAACACAACACATCACTGAGTACCACTCTTCATATTTTCAAGCATGGTGGTGGCTGCATCATGTTATGGGTATGTTTGTCATCAGCAAGGACTAGTGAGTTTTTTAGGATAAAAATAAACTGAATAGAGCTAAGCACGTGAAATCCTAGAGAAAACCTGGTTTAGTCTGCTTTCCAACAGACACTGGGAGACAAATTCACCTTTCAGCAGGACAATAATCTAAAACACAAGAGCAAATATTGCTTACCAAGATGGCATTGAATGTTCCTGATAGTTACAGTTTTGACTTAAATTGGCTTGAAAATCTATGGAAGACTTGAAAATGGCTGTTTAGCAATGATAAACAAATAAACTTGACAGAGCTTGAAGAATTTTTAAAAGAATAATGAGCAAATAATAAATACAATCCAGGTGTGCAAAGCTCTTAGAGAATTACCCAGAAAGACTCACAGCTGTAATCGCTGCCAAGGTGATTCTAACATGTATTGACTCTGGGGTGTGAATAGTTAAGTAAATTAGCTATTTTGTATTTCATTATCAATACATTTGCTAAAATTTCTAAAAACATGTTTTCACTTTGTCATAATGGGGTATTCTGTGTGGATGGGTGAAAAAAAATGGTTTTATCCATTTTGAATTCAGGCTGTAAAACAAAATATGGATTCAGTCAAGGCGTATGAATACTTTATGAAGGCTCTGTGTCTTAGTTAACTGTCTAAGATGTACCAAATAAATTTTCTCCAGCTCAGGGCTCCAGCTATGCATTTGGATTGCTAACTTGCTAGCTATAGGTGGCTAGCTTGCAAGATCAATTCCCTGGTGGATCAAGTGTGAGTAGCCTTTTGAGATACTGTAGTATAACTTTTTGAGCTGGGTTATTTATCCATGCATTTAGTTTGTTTGCTTCCGCTAGTTAGCATTTAGCTAGCGTCGGCTATAGGAATTCACTAGTAATTTAATAGCATTTGTTAGCATTAAAAAAACGTTTGAAAATGTATAGTGCCCTTTTTTTTTGTTTGGAAAGAAATAGCGCCCCTTGTGTGCACTGCCGGTAATACTGTATACCCCAGTATGGTACAGTAATGGTATGGAAATCTGGCTACCACCCAACCCTAGTAGCCCCTGCTCTGTTCTGTCCTGTTCCCTCCAGTGACATATATCTCCTGTTTTTACAGTATCATAAAAGCAGTGATATACTCAAGTACTCAACATCATACATTTTACTCAGTGTCCCCGACTCCCCAACTGACACTAAGATATGCTATACAACTGCTTTGTAGGACAGCCAATGAGATAGCAAGCCATGCATGGCTATACGTCTTTAGGATTTCCTGACCATGTGACCTGACCACCAAAAACTCCTACTAAGGCCCTATAAATAGTATTCTATCCCAGTCAGTATGGCATCGACAAGATGGCATTACATGTTCTACCATATGGTCCATTAGATCAGAAGGCCAATTGAAATGTAAATATGTCATACAGAGTGTGCAACTGTTTGGTCTGTGTGGCATGCAATCCATCTGTGGTATGTCATTTTGATTTTATTTTATTTCACCTTTATTTAACCAGGTAAGCCAGTTGAGAACAAGTTCTCATTTACAACTGCCACCTGGCCAAGATAAAGCAAAGCAGTGTGAGAAAAACAACAACACAGAGTTACATATGGAATAAACAAAACATACAGTCAATAACACAATAGAAAATCTATATACAGTGTGTGCAAATGTAGTAACTTATGGAGGTAAGGCAATAAATAGGCCATAGTGCAAAATAATTACAATTTAGTATTAACACTGGAGTGATAGATGTGCAGAAGATGACGTGCAAATAGAGATACTGGGGTGCAAATTAGCAAAATAAATAACAATGTAAGTAACAATATGGGGATGAGGTAGTTGGGTGGGCTAATTACAGATGGGCTGTGTACAGGTGCAGTGATCGGTTAGCTGCTCTGACAACTGATGCTTAAAGTTAGTGAGGGAGATAAGAGTCTCCAGCTTCAGAGATTTTTGCAGTTCGTTCCAGTCATTTGCAGCAGAGAACTGGAAGGAATGGCGGCCAAAGGAGGTGTTGGCTTTGGGGATGACCAGTGAGATATACCTGCTGGAACGCATACTACGGGTGGGTGCTGCTATGTTGACCAATGATCTAAGATAAGGCAGGGATTTGCCTAGAAGTGATTTATAGATGACCTGGAGCCAGTGGGTTTGGCGACGAATATGTAGTGAGGGCCAGCCAACGAAAGCATACAGGTCACAATGGTGGGTAGTATATGGGGCTTTGGTGACAAAACGGATGGCACTGTGATAGACTACATCAAATTTGCTGAGTAGAGTGTTTTTGTAAATGACATCGCCGAAGTCAAGGATCGGTAGGATAGTCAGTTTTACGAGGGCATGTTTAGCAGCATGAGTGACGGAGGCTTTGTTGCGAAATAGGAAGCCGATTCTAGATTTAACTTTGGATTGGAGATGCTTAATGTGAGTCTGGAAGGAGAGTTTACGGTCTAACCAGACACCTAGGTATTTATAGTTGTCCACATATTCTTAGTCAGACCCGCCGAGAGTAGTGATTCTAGTCGGGCGGGCGGGTGCCAGCAGCGTTCGATTGAAGAGCATGCATTTAGTTTTACTAGCGTTTAAGAGCAGTTGGAGGCCACGGAAGGAGTGTTGTATGGCATTGAAGCTCGTTTGGAGGTTTGTTAACACTGTGTCCAATTAAGGGCCAGATGTATACAAAATGGTGTCGTCTGCGTAGAGGTGGATCTGAGAGTCACCAGCAGCAAGAGCGACATCATTGATATACACAGAGAATAGAGTCGGCCCGAGAATTGAACCCTGTGGCACCCCCATAGAGACTGCCAGAGGTCCAGACAACAGGCCCTCCGATTTGACATATTGAACTCTGTCTTCCACCATCCCCCCCTCTCTCCAGTGCCATCTTCTCTTTGACTCCCTGCAAGACCTCGTGGACCATGTCAACGACTTCCATGTCAAACCTGAAAAGGATTCTGGCTACTGCTGCCACTGGGATGGCTGCGCTCGCAAAGGGCGGGGCTTCAACGCTAGGTGAGCTTTAACTCAGATCATGACTAAGATGATTGTGTGAGATGATTAGCTAACCACTTGAATGGGTCGAACATAAGGCATTTATAACTCCTTCATGAAACTGGTCATAACACCTCTGAGTGTGCCATATCATTCAAAACTACCTTCGTAACTGTTCATAAAGATGTTATGAATGCCTTGTACCCATTCAAGTAAATTGTTACATATGGGTCCAAGGCTATTTAGTCTGCCAATAAGAATGCGGTGATTGACAGAGTCAAAAGCCTTGGCCAGGTCGATGAAGACGGCTGCACAGTACTGTCTTTTATCGATCGCGGTTATTATATCGTTTAGGACCTTGAGCGTGGCTGAGGTGCACCTATGACCAGCTCGGAAACCAGATTGCATAGCGGAGAAGGTACGGTGGGATTCGAAATGGTCGGTGATCTGTTTGTTAACTTGGCTTTCAAATACTTTCGAAAGGCAGGGCAGGATGGATATAGGTCTGTAACAGTTTGGATCTAGAGTGTCACCCCCTTTGAAGAGGGGGATGACCGCGGCAGCTTTCCAATCTCTGGGGATCTCAGACGATACGAAAGAGAGGTTGAACAAGCTAGTAATAGTGGTTGCGACAATTTCGGCGGCTAATTTTAGAAAGAAAATGTTAAAGCAGACAATTCAATTAATATGGGTTTGTCCCTGCAAGACTGACCTGGTTACAACAAAGACTTCTGACTGGAGTGGGAGGTCAGTGGGCAATGAGGGATAAGACTTGGATTTTCCACAAGAATTGTAAACAAACAAAAAGTTGACCAACTGGGGATATTTTGTTAGGGGGTTTAGGGTTAAGGTTAGAATTAGTGTTAGGGTTAGAATTACGTTAAGGGTTAGGGTCAGGAGCTAGGGTTAGGTTTAGGGTTAGGGTTTGGGTTAAGGTTAGGTTTCTGGGTTAAGGTTAGGGTTAAGGTGTCAACTAATAGTCTTAGAAGGATCCAGCTTGATTCTGTAAATATAATTGTTTTAATTTGTAAACTGTGTTGGTTCTGTCTGTCTGTCATAGTTAGTAAGCTACCCAGTCTGCTTAAGAAGCAATTGCTACCCATTCACACTGGACGCAGGGCCAGCCACTTCTTTTGTTATCTGCAGATTACAACTCAATAGGAGGGGGAGTGGCTACACTTGTGCTAGGCAATTAGCTTAGTGTTATTAGCACAACCTCTTTGTTCAACGAAGAAAACGAAGACTGTCCCTGAAACAAAGACAGTTCTGCCAAGTTGTTCTGCGGGAGTTAGTCGAGGGAGGCCCCGCTCTCTCGCTTCCCCAGATGTTTAGTTAATTTCATTCCGATCTCTTTTGCATTATTGTAGCCTTTTCTGTAGCCTGTCAACTATGTGTCTGTCTATCCCTGTTCTCTCCTCTCTGCACAGGCCATACAAACGCTTCACACCGCTTGGCTGCTACCACTCTAATCTGGTGGTCCCTGTGCGCACGACCCACGTGGAGTTCCAGGTCTCCGGCAGCCTCTGGAACTGCCGTTCTGCGGCCAACAAGGCAGAGTTCATCTCAGCCTATGCTACCCTCCAGTCTCTCGACTTCTTGGCGCTGACGGAAACATGGATTACAACAGAAAACACTGCTACTCCTACTGCTCTTTCCTCGTCTGATCATGTGTTCTCGCATACCCCGAGAGCATCTGGTCAGCGCGACGGTGGCACAGGAATCCTCATCTCTCCCAAGTGAACATTCTCTCTTTTCACCCTGACCCATCTGTCTATCTCCTCATTTGAATTACATGCTGTCACAGTCACTAGCCCATTCAAGCTTAACATCCTTGTCATTTATCGCCCTCCAGGTTCCCTTGGAGAGTTCATCAATGAGCTTGACGCCTTGATAAGTTCCTTTCCTGAGGATGGCTCACCCCTCACAGTTCTGGGTGACTTTAACCTGCCTACGTCTACCATCGACTCATTTCTCTCTGCCTCCTTCTTTCCACTCCTTTCCTCTTTTGACCTCACCCTCTCACCGTCCCCCCCACTCACAAGGCAGGCAATACGCTTGACCTCATCTTTACTAGATGCTGTTCTTCTACTAATCTCACTGCAACTCCCCTCCAAGTCTCCGACCACTACTTTGTATCCTTTTCTCTCTCGCTCTCCTCCAACACTACTCACTCTGCCCCTACTCAGATGGTAATGCGCCGTCGCAACCTTCACTCTCTCTCTCCCGCTACTCTCTCCTCTTCCATCCTATCATCTCTTCCCTCTGCTAAATCCTTCTCCCTCCGGTCTCCCTCTCTGTGGATGACTTCGTCAACCATTTTGAAAAGAAGGTTGACGACATCCGATCCTCATTTATTAAGTCAAATGACACCGCTGGTCCTGCTCACACTGCCCTACCCTATGCTTTGACTTCTTTCTCCCCTCTCTCTCCAGATGAAATCTTGCGACTTGTGATGGCCGGCCGCCCAACAACCTGCCCGCTTGACCCTATCCCCTCCTCTCTTCTCCAGACCATTTCCGGAGACCTTCTCCCTTACCTCACCTCGCTCATCAACTCATCCTTGACCGCTGGCTATGTCCCTTCCATCTTCAAGAGGGCGAGAGTTGCACCCCTCCTCAAAAAACCTACACTCAATCCCTCTGATGTCAACAACTACAGACCAGTATCCCTTCTTTCTTTTCTCTCCAAAACTCTTGAGCGTGCCGTCTCTAGCCAACTCTCCTGCTATCTCTTTCAGAATGACCTTCTTGATCCTAACCAGTCAGGTTTCAAGACTGGTCATTCAACTGAGACTGCTCTTCTCTGTGTCACGGAGGCTCTCCGCACTGCCAAAGCTAACTCTCTCTCCTGCTCTCATCCTTCTAGACCTATCCGCTGCCTTTGATACTGTGAACCATCAGATCCTCCTCTCCACTTTCTCCGAGTTGGGCATCTCCGGCGCTGCTCACTCTTGGATTGTGTCCTACCTGACAGGTCGCTCCTACCAGGTGGCGTGGCGAGAATCTGTCTCCGCACCACGTGCTCTCACCACTGGTGTCCCCCAGGGCTCAGTTCTAGGCCCTCTCCCTATTCTCTCTATACACCAAGTTACTTGGCTCTGTCATATCCTCACATGGTCTCTCCTATCATTGCTACGCAGACGACACACAATTAATTTTCTCCTTTCCCCCTTCTGATAACCAGGTGGCAAATTTCATCTCTGCATGTCTGGCAGACATATCAGTGTGGATGTCGGATCACCACCTCAAGCTGAACCTCGGCAAGACGGAGCTGCTCTTCCTCCCGGGGAAGGACTGCCCGCTCCATGATCTCGCCATCACGGTTGACAATTCCATTGTGTCCTCCTCCCAGAGTGCAAAGAACCTTGGCGTAACCCTGGACAACACCCTGTCGTTCTCTGCTAACATTTAAGCGGTGACCTGATCCTGCAGGTTCATGCTCTACAACATTCGCAGAGTACCACCCTACTTTACACAGAAAGCGGCACAGGTCCTAATCCAGGCACTTGTCATCTCCCGTCTGGATTACTGCAACTCGCTGTTGGCTGGGCTCCCTGCCTGTGCCATTAAACCCCTGCAACTTATCCAGAACGCTGCAACTTATCCCGTCTGGTGTTCAACCTTCCCAAGTTCTCTCACGTCACCCCGCTCCTCCGCACAATCCACTGGCTTCCAGTTGAAGCTCGCATCTACTACAAAACCATGGTGCTTTCCTACGGAGCTTAGAGGGGAACGGCACCTCCTTACCTTCAGGCACTACGTTCATCCACCTCTGGCCTGCTAGCCCCCCTACCTCTACAGAAGCACAGTTCCCGCTCAGCCCAGTCAAAGCTATTTGCTGCTCTGGCACCCCAATGGTGGAACAAGCTCCCCCACGACGCCAGGACAGCGGAGTTACTGACCACCTTCCGGAGACACTACCTCTTTAAGGAATACCTGGAATAGTATAACAGTAATCCTTCTACTCCCCCCCCCCCCCCCCCCCCCCCTTTACTACCACTGTATTTTGTCTAAACTAACACATTACTTATTTCACCTGATAGTACTGACTTGTTTAAAAACTGTACTTATTGTGATCGAGATGTAGTTGTCCCTGATTGCACTGACTTTGCTCACAGCTGCTTGTTTGAAGAAGTGTACTTACTGTGATCAAGAGTTGGTTGTCCCGCTGGCTATCCTAAGTTGAATGCACCAATTTGTAAGTCGCTCTGGATAAGAGCGTCTGCTAAATGACTTAAATGTAAATGTAAGGTTAGGGTTAGAGTAAGGGTAAGAGTACGGGTTAGGGTTAAGGTTAGGTTTAGGGTTAGGGGTTGGAGAAAATAGGATTTTGAATGGGACTGAATTGTGTGTCCCCACAAGGTTGGCTGTACAATACTGTGTGTGTGTGTGTGTGTGTGTGTGTGTGTGTGTGTGTGTGTGTGTGTGTGTGTGTGTGTGTGTGATAGAGAGACCTTGCAAGAGACATTTGATTAATGAACAAGAGGAAGTCACTGGGCTTGTGTCATTACAGATGACCTCAGACAGTTGAATGGAGGAACAGAACACGCAATGTGGCCTCTTTCAGACTTCCCCCCCTCTTACCTCTTCTCTCAACAGTTTACTCACGCCCACACAGTTTTACAATTAACTCAGTCAGTTCACTAGGATACCACTACAATGCATTCAATACAACACATTTAATTTCCTTCCTCTTCATCATCGTCACTGCTGTTTCACCAGGGCTTGCAACACTACATTTGTGGGTGTGATTCTCGTAGGGTCATGAACATGGTTCCCACAAATAATAAAAGACGTGTTGTTTTAAAAAATACATACAAACTTTATATAAAGTCTTCAGCTAAATTACCATATCATCACCATCATCACCATCACCCTCTCTTCCCAGTGTGTTGTTCAGCTCTCTGCTAGAGTAGTAGACATAGAAATAGAATAACTAGACTAGACAGAGACTAGCCCCTCTAATCATTCCCAACATGACCTCATCTGTGGAACATCCACACCACAGTGTCTCTATTAGTGAGATTAGTCTGTGCAGTGTTCATAACATGCAGTGTGTGTGTGTGTGTGTGTGTGTGGTTGTGTGTGTGTGTGTGTGTGTGTGTGTGTGTGTCTCAGGGGACTTGGTGGAGAAGCCTTTATCAGAGGGACAGTCAATATCATTTAATTACAGATATGAACTAACTAAGTAGAGAATGAGACAGAGAGAGGAGGGGAGAAATTAGAGAGGAGATGGGGAGCAGGTAGAGAGAGAAAGAAAACGATACAACAAAAAGGGAAGGAGAAAAAAGGAGGAAGGATAGAGAGATGGGAGAGGGAGAGGGGAGGCAGAGAGAGAGAGGGAAGAAGAGAGGGCAGAAGGATTGAGAGAGGGGAGAGGGAGAGGGGAGGCAGAGAGAGAGAGGGAAGGAGAGAGGGCAGAAGGATTGAGAGAGGAGAGGGAGAGGGGAGGCAGAGAGAGAGATGGAAGGAGAGAGGGCAGAAGGAGAGAGAGAGGGGAGAGGGAGAGGGAAGGCAGAGAGAGAGAGGGAAGGAGAGAGGGCAGAAGGAGAGAGAGGGAAGGAGAGAGGGCAGATGGAGAGAGAGGGAGAAATGGGAGGTAAGGCTAGGGAGAGAGAACTCAGAGGTATAGGGTGGGACAGAATGGAGAGGATGAGGGTGAAAGAAAAGTAGACAAAGAGAGGGAAAAATACATGGGGGAGAGAAAAGGAGGGATGAGGGAGAGAAAACAAAGGGATGAGGGAGAGAAAAGGGGGGATGAGGGAGAGAAGGGGGGGGGTGGCAGGATATATTTAGCCAGTGAAGGGGTAGAGGGCGGTCTCTTCTCAAGGGGTTTTTCCAGGGGAGTATATTTAGACTAGGCAACCACTAAAAGAGAAAGAAAAGGAATGATGTGCTTACAGTACAGAAGAACCACCAGTCTGATGTAACACTGTGCAATAAGGGACACACACACACACCACTTTTCATGAGGGACACATGCTTCTGCTAACAAGTTAACAACACAAGACAGATTTTAGACTGTGAAATACCGCAAGGCAAACTGTGGACCCTATTTTATTTCAGTATTAAAACTCCCTGAGACATTTCAACACGTCCACCGACACTCAACTCCCAGAAACCACAAACGGAGTAGACAGGGGGTACCGTCAGGAGCCAGTCTACAAGTCTGTTTTCCCCACACAAATGTAGCTAACGTGGTGAAAATGAAAGAGAGTAAGACAGACACAGCTGAAAAGTGATGCTAATAATAATGAGCCCAAAACTGTGCGGTCTCAGTAGCATTAACGATAATAGCATACGTGCTGGCCGGGGAGCGGGGAGCGAGCGCCGAGCCGCAGTGACGTCATTGTGGTTCCACAGCACTTCCTGTCTCTGCGCTGCTGCAATGTTTGTGTGTTTTGTCTCCATGGCGACTGCCAACACATAAATACCAGAGAGAGAGAGAGAGAGAGCGAGAGAGAGAAAGAGAGAGAGAGAGAGAAAGAGGGAGAGAGAGAGAGGGGGAGAGAGAGAGGAGAAAGAAAGAGGGGGGAAGAGGTAAAGAAAGAAAGTGTGAGCGAAAGGGAGTGAGGGAGAGAGAGAGAAAGAAAGAGAGTGAGGGAGAGAGAGAGAAGGAAAGAAGGTGAAGGGAGAGAAATAAAGTGAGTGAAAGAGAGGAAAGGAGAGAGAAAATGAGGACAAACTCAATCTGTCCCTCAGTGACTGGCTAACTGGACCCAATCTGTCCCTCAGTGACTGGCTAACTGGGCCCAATCTGTCCGTCAGTGACTGGCTAACTGGGCCCAATCTGTCCCTCAGGGACTGGCTAACTGGGCCCAATCTGTCCCTCAGTGACTGGCTAACTGGGCCTAATCTGTCCCTCGGTGACTGGCTAACTGGGCCCAATCTGTCCCTCAGTGACTGGCTAACTGGACCCAATCTGTCCCTCAGTGACTGGCTAACTGGACCCAATCTGTCCCTCAGTGACTGGCTAGCTGGACCCAATCTGTCCCTCAGTGACTGGCTAACTGGACCCAATCTGTCCCTCAGTGACTGGCTAACTGGGCCCAATCTGTCCCTCAGTGACTGGCTAGCTGGACACAATCTGTCACTCAGTGACTGGCTAACTGGACCCAATCTGTCCCTCAGTGACTGGCTAACTGGACCCAATCTGTCCCTCGGTGACTGGCTAACTGGGCCCAATCTGTCCCTCAGTGACTGGCTAACTGGGCCCAATCTGTCCCTCAGTGACTGGCTAACTGGACCCAATCTGTCCCTCAGTGACTGGCTAACTGGACCCAATCTGTCCCTCAGTGACTGGCTAGCTGGACCCAATCTGTCCCTCAGTGACTGGCTAACTGGACCCAATCTGTCCCTCAGTGACTGGCTAACTGGGCCCAATCTGTCCCTCAGTGACTGGCTAGCTGGACCCAATCTGTCACTCAGTGACTGGCTAACTGGACCCAATCTGTCCCTCAGTGACTGGCTAACTGGACCCAATCTGTCCCTCGGTGACTGGCTAACTGGGCCTAATCTGTCCCTCAGTGACTGGCTAACTGGGCCCAATCTGTCCCTCAGTGACTGGCTAACTGGACCCAATCTGTCCCTCAGTGACTGGCTAACTGGACCCAATCTGTCCCTCAGTGACTGGCTAGCTGGACCCAATCTGTCCCTCAGTGACTGGCTAACTGGACCCAATATGTCCCTCAGTGACTGGCTAACTGGGCCCAATCTGTCCCTCAGTGACTGGCTAACTGGGCCCAATCTGTCCCTCAGTGACTGGCTAACTGGACCCAATCTGTCCCTCAGTGACTGGCTAACTGGACCCAATCTGTCACTCAGTGACTGGCTAACTGGGCCCAATCTGGACCTCAGTGACTGGCTAACTGGGCCCAATCTGTCCCTCAGTGACTGGCTAACTGGGCCCAATCTGTCCCTCAGTGACTGGCTAACTGGGCACATTCTGTCCCTCAGTGACTGGCTGAGTGGACCCAATCTGGACCCAATCTGGACCTCAGTGACTGGCTGAGTGGACCCAATCTGGACCTCAGTGACTGTCTGAGTGGACCCAATCTGGACCTCAGTGACTGGCTAACTGGGCCCAATCTGTCCCTCAGTGACTGGCTAAATGGACCCTATCTGTCCCTCAGTGACTGGCTAACTGGACCCAATCTGGACCTCAGTGACTGGCTGAGTGGACCCAATCTGGACCTCAGTGACTGGCTAACTGGACCCAATCTGGACCTCAGTGACTGGCTGAGTGGACCCAATCTGGACCTCAGTGACTGTCTGAGTGGACCCAATCTGGACCTCAGTGACTGGCTAACTGGACCCAATCTGGACCTCAGTGACTGGCTGAGTGGACCCAATCTGGACCTCAGTGACTGGCTAACTGGACCCAATCTGGACTTCAGTGACTGGCTGAGTGGACCCAATCTGTCCCTCAGTGATTGGCTGAGTGGACCCAATCTGGACCTCAGTGACTGGCTGAGTGGACCCAATCTGGACCTCAGTGACTGGCTGAGAAGACCCAATCTGGACCTCAGTGACTGGCTGAGTGGACCCAATCTAGACCTCAGTGACTGGCTGAGGAGACCCAATCTGTCCCTCAGTGACTGGCTGAGGGGACCCAATCTGGACCTCAGTGACTGGCTGAGGGAGGCATGATGGTCCTGACTTTATTACCCTGTACTGCGTCTGGACAGCATTCTGTTGACGTGGTAACAGGAGAACAGAGGCTTGTAGACTGACTGTGACCCCAAGTGCCCTGGTTTGGGTCTGTTCTGGGTCTGTTCTGGGTCTGGGTCTATATGTACTGTAGTAATAATATTTATTTGTAGAACAAAATGTAATGGAATATGCACCCATCTTACTCAGAGCATCTTACACCAGTCATGTTTAGGAGGGCGTATAAGTATGAACATTGCAGATAGAAAAGTCATAGAGCTGACTCTACATGACAGAGAAGCATGTCTCTTCTACACCATATATCTATATCTGAATGTCCCATAACGTTTTGCCCTACTGAATGCAACCCAGGTCTGCGACGTAGTAGCCTGGGCCGCCAGTATTAAAAAAGTGCCTTAGAGTAGGAGTGCCGATCTAGGATCAGTTTAGTCTTCTAGATCATGATGAATAAGATTATATGGGCAGGGAGGATCTGATCCTAGATCAGCACTCTTACTTTGAGACACTTTGTGAATACGGGTCCTGGTCCTAGATCGGTATGGGCTTTAGCCAATTATTCCTCTGCATGACAACGGTAGTCAGAGGAATCATACATTCAGATCTGGGACCAGTCTAGCAAAACCTTCAAAGAAGTTGGCTGAAACACATACAGATCTGGGTCCCATCTTCACTGAGTCTCAGTGTATTCCCAGTGTAGAGTGAGTGAGAGATGAGGGAGTGGAGTCAGGTTGTGATTCGGTCCACTCTCTCAGAGGAAGACCTATTTCCTCTCTGGAATGCTTGTATAATTAGATCCCTGCTGCCATGACAACCAAACGGGATCTCTTTTTTTTTTCGTGTCCCAGGGCTGAGATTATAGGCACTTATAGTTGTGTGACTCACTGTCTGAGACACACACTCACTCTGACACTTCACATGACTACCTCACACACACACCAGACCTGGGGTAAAATATTATTTCAAATATCACAATTACTCTCACATTCATTTCGAAGTAAGATTCTAAAATATAAGTATTTTAATATTGGAATGTACTTGGAAATACACTTGGAAAGTATTGGCATGCATATGAAAATACTAAAATACACAACACACCCATGCATTTAACCCAGGTATTTCAAAATAGTATTTGAAATAAGTATTTGTAAATCCTTAAAAAATAGTAGGCTATTTATAGGAAATTATTTGAAAATACTTTCAAATACTTCCAATAGAAGAAGTTGATTCGGGCCACATTATTTTAAAATCCTCAAATACACAGCAAATAAGTATTTAAATAACAAGTAATCTAATACACATTTTAACCCAGGTCTGACAAACACACACACACACACACACACACACACACACACACACACACACACACACACACACACACACACACACACACACACACATAAGAGTCATGTGTTACACATTTCTCTCGATAAACTCTGAGCTGAAGGTGCAAACTGGCCCAGCGTGAGCACGTACTGTAACATAACGTCCACATTCATTACATTGAACTACGATCCCTACATGTTGCAAAACAGGCATTCCTTTATGACCCCCCTACCCCATACACACATACACAACACAGAAACACAACTGACACACATGCATATCATCTCTCTCTCATACACACGCACACACATACACACACACACACACACACATACACACACACACACACTGACACACACTTTGTGCACACAATCCCATGCATGCACCTTGCACTGTGAACCTGGACCCTCAAGGACACACTCACACTCTACTTGAGCTTTGTTCTAGATTATAGCTCTGCGTTCTATATTAGGATCCACATGGGGACTTTTTCTGTCTAGACCATGACATTTCATATACCTTCTTAGCGCGTCTGAGACATACAGTGGAGAAAATAAGTATTTAGTCAGCCACCAATTGTGCAAGTTCTCCCACTTAAAAAGATGAGAGAGGCCTGTAATTTTCATCATAGGTACACGTCAACTATGACAGACAAATTGAGAAAAAAAATTCCAGAAAATCACATTGTAGGATTTTTTATGAATTTATTTGCAAATTATGGTGGAAAATAAGTATTTGGTCACCTACAAACAAGCAAGATTTCTGGCTCTCACAGACCTGTAACTTCTTCTTTAAGAGGCTCCACTGTCCTCCACTAGTTACCTGTATTAATGGCACCTGTTTGAACTTGTTATCAGTATAAAAGACACCTGTCCACAACCTCAAACAGTCACACTCCAAACTCCACTATGGCCAAGACCAAAGAGCTGTCAAAGGACACCAGAAACAAAATTCTAGACCTGCACCAGGCCGGGAAGACTGAATCTGCAATAGGTAAGCAGCTTGGTTTGAAGAAATCAACTGTGGGAACAATTATTAGGAAATGGAAGACATACAAGACCACTGATAATCTCCCTCGATCTGGGGCTCCACGCAAGATCTCACCCCGTGGGGTCAAAATGATCACAAGAACGGTGAGCAAAAATCCCAGAACCACACGGGGGGACCTAGTGAATGACCTGCAGAGAGCTGGGACCAAAGTAACAAAGCCTACCATCAGTAACACACTACGCCGCCAGGGACTCAAATCCTGCAGTGCAAGACGTGTCCCCCTGCTTAAGCCAGTACATGTCCAGGCCCGTCTGAAGTTTGCTAGAGTGCATTTGGATGATCCAGAAGAGGATTGGGAGAATGTCATATGGTCAGATGAAACCAAAATATAACTTTTTGGTAAAAACTCAACTCGTTGTGTTTGGAGGACAAAGAATGCTGAGTTGCATCCAAAGAACACCATACCTACTGTGAAGCATGGGGGTGGAAACATCATGCTTTGGGGCTGTTTTTCTGCAAAGGGACCAGGACGACTGATCCATGTAAAGGAAAAAATGAATGGGGCCATGTATCGTGAGATTTTGAGTGAAAACCTCCTTCCATCAGCAAGGGCATTGAAGATGAAACGTGGCTGGGTCTTTCAGCATGACAATGATCCCAAACACACCGCCCGGGCAACGAAGGAGTGGCTTCGTAAGAAGCATTTCAAGGTCCTGGAGTGGCCTAGCCAGTCTCCAGATCTCAACCCCATAGAAAATCTTTGGAGGGAGTTGAAAGTCTGTGTTGCCCAGCGACAGCCCCAAAACATCACTGCTCTAGAGGAGATCTGCATGGAGGAATGGGCCAAAATACCAGCAACAGTGTGTGAAAACCTTGTGAAGACTTACAGAAAACGTTTGACCTGTGTCATTGCCAACAAAGGGTATATAACAAAGTATTGAGAAACTTTTGTTATTGACCAAATACTTATTTTCCACCATAATTTGCAAATAAATTCATAAAAAATCCTACAATGTGATTTTCTGGATTTTTTTTTCTCATTTTGTCTGTCATAGTTGACATGTACCTATGATGAAAATTACAGGCCTCTCTCATCTTTTTAAGTGGGAGAACTTGCACAATTGGTGGCTGACTAAATACTTTTTTTCCCCACTGTACATCACTGATTCAGTATCAGGGAGACATTGCAGACAAATTCAGTCCATCTGACCCTGACACACTCACGCATGCAACACGTTTTTTTTCAGACAGATCTTACACACATACACTCACACATATACATACACAAGCATGTGCACACACACATGCAATACAATACACGTTTCCCACAATTCAAAAGAAGTCTATGACAACATAACAAATGCACACAAATCCATGAACAACGTTTTCAAATTTGTAAACTGTAATGTCATCCCAAAGACAATATATCTCTGTGATGATCTGTCTTACGGTAAGAATCATTACATATGCCTCTGTTAGTGTTGCTTAGAAACAACCCGTGTGTATGTGTGTATATGGGTGTGTGTGTGTGTGTATATGGGTGTGTGTGCGTGAGCGTGTGTGGGTGAGGAATGTGTGACGTACACACTGTGCTTACAGGGGCGTGGTCATCTAAGCTAGGCTCTTTTCTCACACAGTACACACCCTGAGACTTGTGGCGGTAGGGGAGGAGTGGATGGAGGGAGGAGTGGATGGAGGGAGAAGAAGAGGGAGGAGAGAGAGTAAGGGAAGTCGTAAAGTCTCTAATAGACTCTCTCAGAGGCTCGTCTTACCCGCGGGTGAGGAGAGGAGGGAGGAGGCAGGGATGGAGGCTGTGTCAACACTGGACAGGTGCGGATCAAACCACACAGGCCCTCTCCTTCCCTCCCCGTCCCACCAAGCCTCACAGAGCCATGAGGAGATGGTGGTCCCTAAAAAATCTAAACGAGCACCTGTTGCTTCACAACAAAAACTGAAAGTGGAAACACGTGATAGAACCAAACTTAATTGGATCGCTTAAAAACCACAGAAAGTAAAAAATATGAGGCTTATTGAATTTGTGGATTTTGGTTTATAGTTTTCACCTCAAGCGTAATCTGTTACTGATGCATCAACACAGAATAAAGAGCAGGGAAACTATAAATCAGTCATTTCCATTGCAAAGAAAACAGGTCATCCTAAAAAATGTAAGTATGTTAAGCATGGGCCAAGACATTACACAATGAACAACCCATAAAATGTTATCCTCTCAGCCCCATGCAAAGTCTTGGTGAAATAGCCTTGCCCCTTTATTACCAGCATTACAGCTAATTGCCTCCCTGCCCCCTTTCCTGTGTGTTACAGGGATGTGGGGAAGGGGTGGACCCAAGCTTTGACGTTTACAAAAAGGAATCCCCTCAATGGCTGGGGTTGGGCTGCCCGACTCACTCAACCCGTCTGGCTCCCAGACACACACACACACACACACTCACACACACTGTCTGCTCTGGGAGAGAGACAGATCGGAGAGAGAGAGAGAAGGAGAGACACTGCAACCTTGGAAGTTCAACTCAGGCTCTGGGAGAGAGAGAGTGAGAGAGCAAGAGAGAGGCAAACAGTCTCCTCTCAGGTATGTAATACTTCTATCTTCTATCACATAGGATGTTCTTTTTTCACCATTGTCCCAGACAATGGTCTTATTGGATTATTGATGACTTTAACTTTGTTTTGTTTATTAAGTGAGGATGTAGGCCTAGGAACCACTTCACTTTTCACCAGCTGTTTGTACAACTACCTGTGGATCAGGCTTTTGACTTTTTATAGTGAACGGTGGATATCTTTATCTGCGTCCGCTACTCAAGTGTCGTTTGGATATGCGACATATCGCCCTGATCTAAGAGTCATCTCTGCCACCAATGTGAACATCCACCCAAAGGTCATGCTGTAAATAGTTTCATTGTCTGTGACAGTCTGTCTTGTCTTGTCTGTCCGTCTGTCCGTCTGTCCGCCTGTCTGTCTGTCTGTCTGTCTGTCTGTCTGTCTGTCTGTCTGTCTGTCTGTCTGTCTGTCTGTCTGTCTGTCTGTCTGTCTGTCTGTCTGTCTGTGTCTGTCTGTCTGTCTGTCTGTCTGTCTTGTCTGTCTGTCTTGTCTGTCTTGTCTGTCTTGTCTGTCTGTCTGTCTGTCTGTCTGTCTGTCTGTCTGTCTGTCTGTCCGTATATCTGTTGGGATGTCTCTCTCTCTTTCTGTAAGTCTGTCTGCCTATCCGTCCGTCTGTCTGTCTGCGTCTGTCAACATCTGTCAACCAGCCCTATGTTAGTTGGGGGCTGAGAGACAGAGCACAGCGGATGTCATAAAAAGTTTGTTGGAAAAGCAGGCGAGAGAAAGACGTGGAGCAGAGAGAGAGAGGGCGAGAGAGGGAGAGAGAGGAGAGCTCTGAACATTCCTGTCATTGTTCAGAAGCCCTGTAAGTCTGCTGCAGCGGCCCAGAGAGAAGAGAACCTCCATGAAAGGGAATCATACAGATCACGGTTCTAGTCAAGGGTTTCGCCAGCCAGGATGTCTGTCTCTAGCTATCTGGCTCCCTTTCTCTGGGGCTCTCAGCATGGGTCTCTACTGGAGCTAACTGGGCCTCCAGTCCTAGACCTCCAGGCAGAGGGAGCTTACCCCAGATAACCAGCAGCTCACCAGGGAGGGGGGTGGGGGGTCTTGGTTAACCCACAGAGGTGATTATTTATCCTCTCACGCTGTGCTCATTAAGGCTGCAAGTGTCACCGGACACTGGGGAGAGGGGTGGAGGAGCGGAGGGGTAGAGAGGTGGAAGGGCGGATGGTGATGAAGAGGAGAAAAATACATGGAAGGAAGGGAGAGGGAGGAGAGGATTGTGTGTGTGTGTGTGTGTGTGTGTGTGTGTGTGTGTGTGTGTGTGTGTGTGTGTGTGTGTGTGTGTGTGTGTGTGTGTGTGTGTAAGGCGGCGTGGGCGTCCGTGGCGAAGTACGGTGGTGGTGGGGTTTGGCAGGGGATAAGGCCCAGGGTAGGGTTACAGCCGCTGGGCTGAAGGGAGAGAAGGCCGGGCTGAGCTGGGCTGGGTACTGGTTAGGCCTTTGAGCTTTTCGGCTGGAAATACTTTATATTTTCATGCTAATGTACCACATGTGGCACGTTCCCTTGGTTGTTGGTTCGACTTCCAGTGAACTTTGAATTGGCTTCGATTCTGTTACCGCTGTTAAACTGAAAAATGACATTGAGATCTTTCTTTGAATGTCATTGAATGTCACGGAATCAGCACTATCTACGCCTTTACACGCATGCAAACACACACACACACACATTCACACACACTTACTAGGAGGAAATGGATGCAAGCACACACACAGGAACGGGTGTGGTAGTGGATAAAGGTGCCACACAGTGTTTCCACACTACTTCAGCTCTCTTGAGTGAAGGACAGATTGAAAGGCTTAAGAAGATTTATGGTCATTTACGGTAGGCCTCATCTAGTTTATTATGATTTCATCTTAGCAACCAACACCCCTGATCCCTGCTTATTTACAGTATTGAGCATCCTTTAGATCATGGGAATACAGTAGTTTTCCATAGTAACACAAAAATATCCAAATATTTTTTAAAGTAAACTAGACATTATGTTCCAGTCTATATTTATCTGTCTATGTACAGCAGTGGAGGCTGCTGAGGGGAGGGCGGAGCATTCACTCCATTCCAGACATTATTATGAGCCGTCCTCCCCTCAGCAGCCTGGAAAAACACAGTATTACACTTTGATGAAAGTAGACAATAGCGGTATGGTTGGTCCAATTGGTTCTGTATTATGCACCAGGAGCCAGTTCACACCACCAAGGTGAGAATGATGTCAGGCTGCTACAGTATCGGTTTGTATTCTGTTCTCCTTTTATGAGAGTCGCTAAGGTCAAAGTGTTGCTAACACACTCGCCTTGTTTGCGCAAAAGGACATTGTGAAAAAATACTGTTTGTATATTGATTGTGTGCATACTGTGTGTGCATTGTACCGGTACTCTGAATTGTACTCAGCAGCGACAGTGCTAGTGTGTGTGTGTGTGCGTGTGTGATAGGCTGCTTGGATAGGCACACACGGAGACAACCCACATTGAGATCCAGCTGTCTCCACAGAGTGTTTTCTACTTAGCGTTATGCCCTTGTGTAAACGGCCGTGTTAATGCTACTGCTCCACTCACACACTATCCAAATATCTGAGAACAGAGAGATTGGTGGCAGGAGGAGTCCACGTCTACACATAGAGAAACACAGACACACACACCCTATACTCTCTTTTCCATATACACACACATAGGCTACGTACGTACGTATGCACGCATACACACACACACACACAGGAACAGCTTGTCATTGCTAAGATACATCTGCTTCCGAACATCACTCAGTCAGTGTTGACATTTTCCTCCCATTCTCCGCTTCGCCACAAATGACCAAATGATGATGAGTTGAGAATTAGACAGAATCCACATGGTGAACGTACAGCTTTACACTTTGACTAGAGAGAGGATAGGAGGGAGTAAAATGCACAGAGCAAGAACCTTATGACACTGGCAGTCGTTGACTCAGAATGAGAGAGAGGGGGAAAGGAGTGAGAGATATTAGCCGTCTATCCCTTCAATAAGTGTTTGAGATGAGGCGGCAGGGCGGCATGCGTCACCAGCCATGCTGTCATTAAGAGGAGGTGAGGGAAGGAATGAGCTCATAGGTACTAACGGCTGGGGGTTAGAATGAGGAAAGGGGAAAAAAGAAGGCGCCAATGGGAGAGAGAGAGAGAGAGAGAGAGAGAGAGAGAGAGAGAGAGAGAGAGAGAGAGAGAGAGAGAGAGAGAGAGAGAGAGAGAGAGAGAGAGAGAGAGAGAGAGAGAGAGAGAGAGAGAGAGAGAGACAGAGAGACAGAGAGACAGAGAGACAGAGACACACTGACACACACTTTGTGCACACAATCCCATGCATGCACCTTGCACTGTGAACCTGGACCCTCAAGGACACACTCACACTCTACTTGAGCTTTGTTCTAGATTATAGCTCTGCGTTCTATATTAGGATCCACATGGGGACTTTTTCTGTCTAGACCATGACATTTCATATACCTTCTTAGCGCGTCTGAGACATACAGTGGAGAAAATAAGTATTTAGTCAGCCACCAATTGTGCAAGTTCTCCCACTTAAAAAGATGAGAGAGGCCTGTAATTTTCATCATAGGTACACGTCAACTATGACAGACAAATTGAGAAAAAAAATTCCAGAAAATCACATTGTAGGATTTTTTATGAATTTATTTGCAAATTATGGTGGAAAATAAGTATTTGGTCACCTACAAACAAGCAAGATTTCTGGCTCTCACAGACCTGTAACTTCTTCTTTAAGAGGCTCCACTGTCCTCCACTAGTTACCTGTATTAATGGCACCTGTTTGAACTTGTTATCAGTATAAAAGACACCTGTCCACAACCTCAAACAGTCACACTCCAAACTCCACTATGGCCAAGACCAAAGAGCTGTCAAAGGACACCAGAAACAAAATTCTAGACCTGCACCAGGCCGGGAAGACTGAATCTGCAATAGGTAAGCAGCTTGGTTTGAAGAAATCAACTGTGGGAACAATTATTAGGAAATGGAAGACATACAAGACCACTGATAATCTCCCTCGATCTGGGGCTCCACGCAAGATCTCACCCCGTGGGGTCAAAATGATCACAAGAACGGTGAGCAAAAATCCCAGAACCACACGGGGGGACCTAGTGAATGACCTGCAGAGAGCTGGGACCAAAGTAACAAAGCCTACCATCAGTAACACACTACGCCGCCAGGGACTCAAATCCTGCAGTGCAAGACGTGTCCCCCTGCTTAAGCCAGTACATGTCCAGGCCCGTCTGAAGTTTGCTAGAGTGCATTTGGATGATCCAGAAGAGGATTGGGAGAATGTCATATGGTCAGATGAAACCAAAATATAACTTTTTGGTAAAAACTCAACTCGTTGTGTTTGGAGGACAAAGAATGCTGAGTTGCATCCAAAGAACACCATACCTACTGTGAAGCATGGGGGTGGAAACATCATGCTTTGGGGCTGTTTTTCTGCAAAGGGACCAGGACGACTGATCCATGTAAAGGAAAAAATGAATGGGGCCATGTATCGTGAGATTTTGAGTGAAAACCTCCTTCCATCAGCAAGGGCATTGAAGATGAAACGTGGCTGGGTCTTTCAGCATGACAATGATCCCAAACACACCGCCCGGGCAACGAAGGAGTGGCTTCGTAAGAAGCATTTCAAGGTCCTGGAGTGGCCTAGCCAGTCTCCAGATCTCAACCCCATAGAAAATCTTTGGAGGGAGTTGAAAGTCTGTGTTGCCCAGCGACAGCCCCAAAACATCACTGCTCTAGAGGAGATCTGCATGGAGGAATGGGCCAAAATACCAGCAACAGTGTGTGAAAACCTTGTGAAGACTTACAGAAAACGTTTGACCTGTGTCATTGCCAACAAAGGGTATATAACAAAGTATTGAGAAACTTTTGTTATTGACCAAATACTTATTTTCCACCATAATTTGCAAATAAATTCATAAAAAATCCTACAATGTGATTTTCTGGATTTTTTTTTCTCATTTTGTCTGTCATAGTTGACATGTACCTATGATGAAAATTACAGGCCTCTCTCATCTTTTTAAGTGGGAGAACTTGCACAATTGGTGGCTGACTAAATACTTTTTTTCCCCACTGTACATCACTGATTCAGTATCAGGGAGACATTGCAGACAAATTCAGTCCATCTGACCCTGACACACTCACGCATGCAACACGTTTTTTTTCAGACAGATCTTACACACATACACTCACACATATACATACACAAGCATGTGCACACACACATGCAATACAATACACGTTTCCCACAATTCAAAAGAAGTCTATGACAACATAACAAATGCACACAAATCCATGAACAACGTTTTCAAATTTGTAAACTGTAATGTCATCCCAAAGACAATATATCTCTGTGATGATCTGTCTTACGGTAAGAATCATTACATATGCCTCTGTTAGTGTTGCTTAGAAACAACCCGTGTGTATGTGTGTATATGGGTGTGTGTGTGTGTGTATATGGGTGTGTGTGCGTGAGCGTGTGTGGGTGAGGAATGTGTGACGTACACACTGTGCTTACAGGGGCGTGGTCATCTAAGCTAGGCTCTTTTCTCACACAGTACACACCCTGAGACTTGTGGCGGTAGGGGAGGAGTGGATGGAGGGAGGAGTGGATGGAGGGAGAAGAAGAGGGAGGAGAGAGAGTAAGGGAAGTCGTAAAGTCTCTAATAGACTCTCTCAGAGGCTCGTCTTACCCGCGGGTGAGGAGAGGAGGGAGGAGGCAGGGATGGAGGCTGTGTCAACACTGGACAGGTGCGGATCAAACCACACAGGCCCTCTCCTTCCCTCCCCGTCCCACCAAGCCTCACAGAGCCATGAGGAGATGGTGGTCCCTAAAAAATCTAAACGAGCACCTGTTGCTTCACAACAAAAACTGAAAGTGGAAACACGTGATAGAACCAAACTTAATTGGATCGCTTAAAAACCACAGAAAGTAAAAAATATGAGGCTTATTGAATTTGTGGATTTTGGTTTATAGTTTTCACCTCAAGCGTAATCTGTTACTGATGCATCAACACAGAATAAAGAGCAGGGAAACTATAAATCAGTCATTTCCATTGCAAAGAAAACAGGTCATCCTAAAAAATGTAAGTATGTTAAGCATGGGCCAAGACATTACACAATGAACAACCCATAAAATGTTATCCTCTCAGCCCCATGCAAAGTCTTGGTGAAATAGCCTTGCCCCTTTATTACCAGCATTACAGCTAATTGCCTCCCTGCCCCCTTTCCTGTGTGTTACAGGGATGTGGGGAAGGGGTGGACCCAAGCTTTGACGTTTACAAAAAGGAATCCCCTCAATGGCTGGGGTTGGGCTGCCCGACTCACTCAACCCGTCTGGCTCCCAGACACACACACACACACACACTCACACACACTGTCTGCTCTGGGAGAGAGACAGATCGGAGAGAGAGAGAGAAGGAGAGACACTGCAACCTTGGAAGTTCAACTCAGGCTCTGGGAGAGAGAGAGTGAGAGAGCAAGAGAGAGGCAAACAGTCTCCTCTCAGGTATGTAATACTTCTATCTTCTATCACATAGGATGTTCTTTTTTCACCATTGTCCCAGACAATGGTCTTATTGGATTATTGATGACTTTAACTTTGTTTTGTTTATTAAGTGAGGATGTAGGCCTAGGAACCACTTCACTTTTCACCAGCTGTTTGTACAACTACCTGTGGATCAGGCTTTTGACTTTTTATAGTGAACGGTGGATATCTTTATCTGCGTCCGCTACTCAAGTGTCGTTTGGATATGCGACATATCGCCCTGATCTAAGAGTCATCTCTGCCACCAATGTGAACATCCACCCAAAGGTCATGCTGTAAATAGTTTCATTGTCTGTGACAGTCTGTCTTGTCTTGTCTGTCCGTCTGTCCGTCTGTCCGCCTGTCTGTCTGTCTGTCTGTCTGTCTGTCTGTCTGTCTGTCTGTCTGTCTGTCTGTCTGTCTGTCTGTCTGTCTGTCTGTCTGTCTGTCTGTCTGTCTGTCTGTCTGTCTGTCTGTCTGTCTGTCTTGTCTGTCTGTCTTGTCTGTCTTGTCTGTCTTGTCTGTCTGTCTGTCTGTCTGTCTGTCTGTCTGTCTGTCTGTCTGTCTGTCCGTATATCTGTTGGGATGTCTCTCTCTCTTTCTGTAAGTCTGTCTGCCTATCCGTCCGTCTGTCTGTCTGCGTCTGTCAACATCTGTCAACCAGCCCTATGTTAGTTGGGGGCTGAGAGACAGAGCACAGCGGATGTCATAAAAAGTTTGTTGGAAAAGCAGGCGAGAGAAAGACGTGGAGCAGAGAGAGAGAGGGCGAGAGAGGGAGAGAGAGGAGAGCTCTGAACATTCCTGTCATTGTTCAGAAGCCCTGTAAGTCTGCTGCAGCGGCCCAGAGAGAAGAGAACCTCCATGAAAGGGAATCATACAGATCACGGTTCTAGTCAAGGGTTTCGCCAGCCAGGATGTCTGTCTCTAGCTATCTGGCTCCCTTTCTCTGGGGCTCTCAGCATGGGTCTCTACTGGAGCTAACTGGGCCTCCAGTCCTAGACCTCCAGGCAGAGGGAGCTTACCCCAGATAACCAGCAGCTCACCAGGGAGGGGGGTGGGGGGTCTTGGTTAACCCACAGAGGTGATTATTTATCCTCTCACGCTGTGCTCATTAAGGCTGCAAGTGTCACCGGACACTGGGGAGAGGGGTGGAGGAGCGGAGGGGTAGAGAGGTGGAAGGGCGGATGGTGATGAAGAGGAGAAAAATACATGGAAGGAAGGGAGAGGGAGGAGAGGATTGTGTGTGTGTGTGTGTGTGTGTGTGTGTGTGTGTGTGTGTGTGTGTGTGTGTGTGTGTGTGTGTGTGTGTGTGTGTGTGTGTGTGTAAGGCGGCGTGGGCGTCCGTGGCGAAGTACGGTGGTGGTGGGGTTTGGCAGGGGATAAGGCCCAGGGTAGGGTTACAGCCGCTGGGCTGAAGGGAGAGAAGGCCGGGCTGAGCTGGGCTGGGTACTGGTTAGGCCTTTGAGCTTTTCGGCTGGAAATACTTTATATTTTCATGCTAATGTACCACATGTGGCACGTTCCCTTGGTTGTTGGTTCGACTTCCAGTGAACTTTGAATTGGCTTCGATTCTGTTACCGCTGTTAAACTGAAAAATGACATTGAGATCTTTCTTTGAATGTCATTGAATGTCACGGAATCAGCACTATCTACGCCTTTACACGCATGCAAACACACACACACACACATTCACACACACTTACTAGGAGGAAATGGATGCAAGCACACACACAGGAACGGGTGTGGTAGTGGATAAAGGTGCCACACAGTGTTTCCACACTACTTCAGCTCTCTTGAGTGAAGGACAGATTGAAAGGCTTAAGAAGATTTATGGTCATTTACGGTAGGCCTCATCTAGTTTATTATGATTTCATCTTAGCAACCAACACCCCGCTTATTTACAGTATTGAGCATCCTTTAGATCATGGGAATACAGTAGTTTTCCATAGTAACACAAAAATATCCAAATATTTTTTAAAGTAAACTAGACATTATGTTCCAGTCTATATTTATCTGTCTATGTACAGCAGTGGAGGCTGCTGAGGGGAGGGCGGAGCATTCACTCCATTCCAGACATTATTATGAGCCGTCCTCCCCTCAGCAGCCTGGAAAAACACAGTATTACACTTTGATGAAAGTAGACAATAGCGGTATGGTTGGTCCAATTGGTTCTGTATTATGCACCAGGAGCCAGTTCACACCACCAAGGTGAGAATGATGTCAGGCTGCTACAGTATCGGTTTGTATTCTGTTCTCCTTTTATGAGAGTCGCTAAGGTCAAAGTGTTGCTAACACACTCGCCTTGTTTGCGCAAAAGGACATTGTGAAAAAATACTGTTTGTATATTGATTGTGTGCATACTGTGTGTGCATTGTACCGGTACTCTGAATTGTACTCAGCAGCGACAGTGCTAGTGTGTGTGTGTGTGCGTGTGTGATAGGCTGCTTGGATAGGCACACACGGAGACAACCCACATTGAGATCCAGCTGTCTCCACAGAGTGTTTTCTACTTAGCGTTATGCCCTTGTGTAAACGGCCGTGTTAATGCTACTGCTCCACTCACACACTATCCAAATATCTGAGAACAGAGAGATTGGTGGCAGGAGGAGTCCACGTCTACACATAGAGAAACACAGACACACACACCCTATACTCTCTTTTCCATATACACACACATAGGCTACGTACGTACGTATGCACGCATACACACACACACACACAGGAACAGCTTGTCATTGCTAAGATACATCTGCTTCCGAACATCACTCAGTCAGTGTTGACATTTTCCTCCCATTCTCCGCTTCGCCACAAATGACCAAATGATGATGAGTTGAGAATTAGACAGAATCCACATGGTGAACGTACAGCTTTACACTTTGACTAGAGAGAGGATAGGAGGGAGTAAAATGCACAGAGCAAGAACCTTATGACACTGGCAGTCGTTGACTCAGAATGAGAGAGAGGGGGAAAGGAGTGAGAGATATTAGCCGTCTATCCCTTCAATAAGTGTTTGAGATGAGGCGGCAGGGCGGCATGCGTCACCAGCCATGCTGTCATTAAGAGGAGGTGAGGGAAGGAATGAGCTCATAGGTACTAACGGCTGGGGGTTAGAATGAGGAAAGGGGAAAAAAGAAGGCGCCAATGGGAGAGAGAGAGAGAGAGAGAGAGAGAGAGAGAGAGAGAGAGAGAGAGAGAGAGAGAGAGAGAGAGAGAGAGAGAGAGAGAGAGAGAGAGAGAGAGAGAGAGAGAGAGAGAGAGAGAGAGAGAGAGAGAGAGAGAGAGACAGAGAGACAGAGAGACAGAGAGACAGAGAGACAGAGAGACAGAGAGACAGAGAGACAGAGAGAGATCCAGCTAGGAGATGAAAGGACAATGGGTTGACGGCTTAACTGGCTGTTATGTTGGCAGAGAAGAGTTTCAGTTATGGTCTTTCTTATAACGGCACTGACTAAGACCTTGAATGACCGTCTGTCTCCAGGAGACTAAAGCTTTAGTAAACATTATGAACGTGAAAGTGTCTTGAAGGCAAAGTTATTCATATGTAATTCATACAGTTATAAGCATAGACACAATAAAAAGACATCAGATACAACTCAATGATAAAAGGCTAGACATACTGTAGCCTAAATCGTGAAAGAAATTGAGTATTTCTCTAAATCAACTTGCAGCATCCTTGTGTCCACTGACATGTGAAGCAACAACAGTGGCCCACAATGATGCGAAAACGATAACTCAGCAGACAATTCCAGGCTCTGTCGTAGCCGGCTGCGACCAGGAGACCCATGGGGCGGCGCACAATTGGCCCAGCGTCGTCCAGGGTAGGGGAGGGAATGGCCGGCAAAGATGTAGCTCAGTTGGTAGAGCATGGCATTTGCAACGCCAGGGTTGTGGGTTCAATTCCCACGGGGGGTATGAATAAAAAATTATTATAATAATAATAATAATAATCATGTATGCACTCACTAACTGTAAGTCGCTCTGGATAAGAGCGTCTGCTAAATGACTAAAATGTAAATGTAAATAATTGAATCTGTCCCCAAATTGAAGTCAGTCACACTCCATACTGTAAGCAGGGAGAGCCAGAGCCAGAGAGAGAAGAATGACAGACAGAAACTGCTCGTGTCTTGGTTTCCTCCCAGCAGCCACCCTATCACGTCCAGTCCTGAGCTGTTAATCAAGATTTGATTGGTTAATTGACCCACAGAGAGAAGCAGTGGTGGGACAGAACATTGGTTTGGCAGAGCAACCCAGGGTTTGGTCAGAAAGAGAGACGCTTGTTAGCATTAGCATGTACTCATAGGGCTGCCATGCACAAGTACAGAGAGAGCGAGAGACATTTGTTAGCGTTACAAGCGCTCATAGAGCTAGTCTGTCCCATCAAGAGATATTATTAGCATGTGCTGGGCTGGTCTGTCTGTAGGCTACCCAGAGATAAGAGAGAGCTGTTTGTTAAAGTTAGCATTAGCATTCCAGCCTGCAGGCAACACAGAGATGTTTGTCAGCATTAGCTGAGTGATGTTCAGAGTTAGGAACAAAACCCCAGCCCTTGTGAAGTTTGGTTGGGGCAGTTAGGAGCAAAACCCCAGCTCCTGGGAGGTTTGGTTGGGGCAGAGTTAGGTGCAGATCCACTATGAGGTTTGGTTAGGGCCTGAGTTAGGAGTTAAGAGCAGCGTCACTGTACACTGAGTCAGTTTCCCCAGTCAGGGGCACAGCAGAGGGGCACAGAGCGTACTGTATAACATTTTAATGGGAGTGACAGAGAGAGGGGCACAGAGCGTACTGTATAACATTTTAATGGGAGTGACAGAGAGAGGGGCACAGAGCATACTGTATAACATTTTAATGGGAGTGACAGAGAGAGGGGCACAGAGCATACTGTATAACATTTTAATGGGAGTGACAGAGAGAGGGGCACAGAGCGTACTGTATAACATTTTAATGGGAGTGACAGAGAGAGGGGCACAGAGTGTACTGTATAACATCTTAATGAGAGTGCCACTTGGCTGTACTCCCTTCTGACCTAATTCTCCACGCTATCATTGAAAAGCTATTTTTAAGAGGCCACAGGAAGCCGGGTCTTCAAGAAGCCACACCACACTGTTGAAAAATGGCATCAACAATGACCTGTGAATGACAAAGATATGACAGTGCTGAAGAAACACACACACACACACTCAGGCACACACACTCAGGCACACACACCCAGGCACACGTATGCACAAACACATACACACACAGACACACACACACACACACACTGGGCTGGCTGGAGTTGTAGACAGTGTGAAAGGAGGGACCGGGGAAGATCTGCCAAAGCTCAGTGAACCATCCAGAACAACACCATTATGGACTTATACAGAAACTATTTGTGGGTTTTCATCTGGTGTCTTTTAGGATAGAACATCTTAGTGTGCCATGGACCCAAACCTTTACCACAAGTTACCATGGACACAGACACACACCTCCACCACAAACGCCTCAAGTCTAGTCAACCATGCTGCCGGCCAGGGGAATTCCTGGTGGAGTGATTTTTAAGACTAAAGACTGAATCACATTGCCAGGGATTTCCAATGGCCGGCATGAAGTATGCAACCTGGATCTAACGGGAAGAGGTGTGTGAACAAACATTAATATATATATATACACACACACACCTGGTTAAGCGGCGGCAGGACTTAGCACACATGTGAACACTGTAAGTTTACCTCCATGTTCACAGTGGTTAAGTTCTGCCGCCCTGGCGCCACAGCCTGTATGTCTGAACCCAGGAGAGGATAGGGGGCACTGGGGAGGATCACTGGGACCCTTACCCCAGCCTGGGTCTCTAAGGATGGACCTTAGTATTGCCAAAGTTCAACCAGTTAGTGTTTACGCCATTGTAATACTATGCATTGGTGGACCTATTTGAAGCATGACATTAGGTAACACTTCATTTGGATAGTCCCAAGTAGATGGTTTGTAGATGGTTTGCAGATGTTCAATAACTGTCAGCAACATTTCAGCTAACTATCCATTAACCCTAACCCTAACCATCTGCAGATCATCTGTTTGGGACTCTCCAAATAAAGTGTGGCCTGACATTATTAGGGCTTTTTATATGTCTGTCTGTGATTCTGATGGATCTGTTGGTCGGTCCTATCTCTCTATGAACTGGTTGTGTGACCAGGTGGTAACAGTCTTTCATCCTCCCCAGGTGCATTAATGCTTCTCGGACTGTATTCATAGATGAATAAAATAAGACAGAATGCATAGTCATCCATCACAGTTTCAAATTGACAGTGTGTGTGTGTGTAATGGAATTGTTGGTCTTACTGGTGACTCATCTTGTGGTTTTAAATTTTTAAATTTTTAGTCATTTAGCAGACGCTCTTATCCAGAGCGACTTACAGTTAGTGAACACATTCCCCCGTGGGAATCGAACCCACAACCCTGGCGTTGCAAACGCCATGCTCTATCAACTGAGCTACATCCCTGCCGGCCATTCCCTCCCCTACCCTGGACCAATTGTGCGCCGCCCCATGGGTCTCCCGGTCGCGACAGAGCCTGGATTCGAACCAGGATCTCTAGTGGCACAGTTTGCACTGCGATGCAGTGCCTTAGACCACTGCGCCACTCGGGAGTTAGCAGGGAGTGTTTGTGTACCCACTGTTTCCTGTCATCAGAACAATATACATTGAATGCTTTGATCTCTCTGTGTGTAACTAAAACTTTCTAATTGTCAGTGGTTACTATTCTCCATTAGTACAGTATAGGGCATGTGCGGTATTCAAAGAACTGTGAAGGTCTCTCTCTCTAGTAGGTCAGCTATCTCACTGCTGTCTCTTCCTGCTGGGGTAGCTACTGTATGTGTCAGCATATTAACTACATTTACATTTTAGTCATTTAGCAGACGCTCTTATCCAGAGCGACTTACAGTTAGTGAATGCATACATTTTTTATTATTTTTTTTCTACCCCCTGTGGGAATCGAACCCACAACCCTGGCGTTACAAACGCCATGCTCTATCAACTGAGCTACATCCCTGCCGGCCATTCCCTCCCCTACCCTGGACGACGCTGGGCCAATTGCGCGCCGCCCCATGGGTCTCCCCTTTGTGTGTGTACATTCGCGTTTGCATATGTGTGTATTATGTGTGTGTGTGTGTGGAGGTCTCTCTCTGCCCCCTCACTGGGCCTGTCTCCCGTGCCTGCTGTGCTGATAATCAGTGTGTGAGGTTAGCTGGCTCAGTTCAGCAGGAACAGGGGCCTGGCCCATCCACAGTGGCTGGAGGCCAGAGAGAGACATATCAGAACAGGAGAACCATCCCTTCCTGAGACCACTGTGTCACTCCACTAAACCATCGGCAAGAGAATAGAGGACAACCAAAACGGAGGTGTATTCATTAGTGCACACCGTAGCGAAACGTTTTGCAGCAAAAATTAGCATTTCTTATAGGACAAATTCAAGGTTAGTCCCTCCCATTTTGTCCAGTGTGCTTGTTTGGTTCCTAGTGAATAAACCCCCGTCTTCCTCCATCATATCCATCTCTCCGTCAACAAAAACGTAGCCATGGTTCTTAAATTGAAGTACAAGACAGGTGAACAGAAAACAGATTGGATTGTTGCATATGTTTTAATGTCCTGTTAAAATTATATTACAAAAAATTCATAAATGTGTGTGTTTGACATGAAAGTATACAAATAAAAGAATACATTTAGTTTTTCTTTGTGTTATTTCTCAAGTTTGTTATTTTCCAATGAATACCATGATAACAAAAGCTATTCTACAGGTTTATAACAAGATGTACTATCTCTATTTATTTCTCTCAGTATCTATGTTTCTCTTCCTGTCTTTCTTTATCTCTGTGTCCCTCCTCTTTATCTTCCCCTATGTCCTCCTCCTGTTTTATGATGGTATTGTCCCTGACTACTGCTGTAAACTGTCACCCCTCACAGCATATGTGGATTGAGTAACAATGGCACACAAAAAACTTCACATAATGTGGTTTCAGTTATATGTGCAAGTTGTGAAACTTCCTAAAAATATGTTTTTTATTGTCACATACACCAGATAGGTGCAGTGAAATATGTTGTTTTACAGGGTCATCCATAGTAGTACAGCACCGCTGGAGCAATTTAGGGTTAAGTGCACATCAGCAGAGTTTTCCCCTTGTCGGTTTCTGTTTACGAACCAACAACCTTTAGGTTACTGGCCCAACACTTTAACCGCTAGGCTACCTGCCACCCTGAATAGTAGTACATTATGAAATGTACTAATTTAAGTACATTGCTGAGCTATATGTCTCCATTGTGACTTTATCTGTAAATGTCTCAATACATTCATGATATTAATCAATATTGTAACGATGAATGAAGGTTGCTATAACAAAGTAACTCACAAATATGAAGCAAAACACCACACACTAAAGACGATGTCTGCATGCCACACCGTTCTACCGCAAATCATTTGCAATGATGAAATGACTGAAGCTTAGTTATCTGAACACATCATAAAACACTTGTGGTGTACTAGAACATGGTGAACCGTGTTGTGAACCAAAAGGCAACGTGTCTCAACTGAATATTACACCACAATATAACGTCACAATACTTTTTTTTCTGACTAGAGGCTAAGGTTTGTAAAACGCTGCCAGATTTCAGGACACTTTACAGATGAATCTGAGCCAAAATCCCACCAAATCCATTAAAGGTATCCCAATTGTAGGTGAGGAAAACTGCCAATCTGGCACCACCATATGGGGGTTACAAAAGACAGGTGAGAGGGTTGACAGAGTTCATGTCTTCTTAAAGGGAGATATATAGAGTGAACTTGATCCCTGTCTATCTAACTAACTGTGGGAGGTTATCCACAGCAGGTGAGACAGGGTCAACCATACGTTCTATATCTATGAGGTCATATTATCACTGACTTCTACAACCACCAACCAACCTCCTATCTCCCTCCCTGCCTTCGCCAGCTGTCGAAGCTAATGATCATAATGACACTGATGATAGCGACCATGGCGATAACAATGCTGATGATGGCGGTAAAGAGGTTAGCATTGGTCTGGATGTTTGTATTCTCTGGGTCGTTGCCGGGGCAATGGAGAAAGTATCCGTCAGCAGCGGCAGCTGGCTGCGTCAAACAGGGAATACCGCATCATTCAACTTCCTGTTTCTAAGAAAGCAGTTTGTAGGTGAGGCTAGAGCTCTCCCCCTGTCTATCTCTTTTTCTCTGTTTATCCGTTTCACTCTCTCTCTCTAGGTCGACTCCCTCCCTCTCACTCACTTTCTCTCTCTCTCTGTCTCTTTTATTCATTTTTTTACAGGACATATCTGAGGGGTCATGTGCCGCTGTGCCCCCTATGGGGCATGATGCCTCTACGTGCAGAGGTGGCAGCGGGACGCACTACCTCACCTGCTGCCACCTCTGCCCATAGGGGGCACAGGGGTACATGCCCCCTCAGATTTCTCCTGTAAAAATACATTTTAAAAAGGGGTTGTATTAAAAATAGAAAATGGTTGTTGTTTCTCTGTAATACTACTAGCCACCAAGCAATTTTATGATTTTGGCTTTAACTAGCCCAGATAGGTTCCCAATCTCCCAACCTCATAACAAGCTACCAAGAAGCCATTTCAGGCTATCAATCAAGTTAGAGTAGCTAGCCTGTCAAACTAACTATCTTAGCTGGCATACCTGCTAGCAAGGTTGGTAGACTTTAGAAAAGCAAGCAATTACTAAATGGACTGAATAAGACCCACATTCCTTTCAATCAAAAAATATATATACCCACCAGTCAGGAGGATACAGACAGTATGCTTAGATATGCAAAAAATAAACATATTATTTGACATAGAATTTAACATAATTATTATGGCTCTAGATTGCAGGAAAAACCTGTTTCAGATGTTTGAAAAATGCTAAATTCTCCAACTATCAGCAAGAGGCCTAGCCCCCCTCCGAACCCCCTCCGAACCCCCCCAGCCATCCTTACATACTTTGTGCCCTCTCAGATTTTGGGGGTGAATGACGCCCCTGTCTGTAGGTTAGCTTGGCAGGGATCCAGGGCGGGAGTCCCCATGGCAACATAACAGGTAAACAGTGAAGCAGATAAGGGCATGAGGATGTCGCTCCTAGAGAGTGAACAGACAGGACACACACACTACATACATAGAAAGATACCCACAACAACACACACAACACACTGCACTAGACTCCAGACAGGCGCAACCCAAGCCAGTCATCTTTCACTTTCCCTCTTTCTTTTTTCCTCCTCCCTCTCTCTTTCTTTCTCTCTCTCTCCTCTCTCTGTCTCTCCCCCTCTCTTTCTCTCTCCCTCTTTCCCTCCCTCTCTCTCAGCAGATATCTGCCAATCTGGCTGCTGTACAGACATAATTGCCATTATGACTCCTGTGACCCCCACATCACACAGAGCAGTGATTGTTCAGCGGGAGAAGGTCCTAACACTGTCCGCTCTGTGGGGACGCCACACAACATTATCGTAGCGTGACTAGATAATGCACACGCACTGCCGTGAGCAGCACAAACATACTGTCACATTCAAAAGACACTGATGACCTTCAAAAACATACCATACACAGATACACACACACACAAGAAAAGTATCCACGCAATATCTTCCCTCTCTCAGGATTTCTGTCTCCTCATCATCCAATAAAGCACTAAACAAACAAAAGCGTCTATACGTGATGGAAAATCCATACAGTGTGGCCTTTGTTCTGTCAATCTAATGTCTAGCCCTTGGTAAACACACACCCTACAGCACACTGTGCCACACACACACACACACACACACACACACACACATACACACACACACACACACACACACCATACAGCACACAGAGCCAATAGGAAATGAAAGGAAGATGGATGTAAAAGCATTTTGTGCAGAAAGAGGAACGCCCAACTGAAGTGTGTGTGCATGTGCGTGTGTATGTGTACGTGTATATGTGTGTGTGTGTGTATGGGACACATTGAGGCTGAGGTTTGTTTTGTTCCCATCTTTCCAAATCCAGAAGGAAAGGTCAGATACATTTTTGGCAAAAAATGAAACATTGACAAACAAAACATTTCTGACGTCACTGTGGCTTTTCATGAATAAACACATTTCTGGTTGTTTGCAAATGTTCAATTTAAAAGGTTGGAATATAATGTGTCTGCATGGTGACGTGTAGAGTGGAAGTTTGGGTATATGGGAACTATATAATTAGACATTGGAAGGCTCAACTCCCCTTAGGGGAACACTGATGGCGCTATTTCAATGAGAGAAAAGAGTGCATACTCTCTCTACTATTGAGGTTAAGTATATAGTGTGAAGTGACTGATGTCAGACTCAAAAAAGCTGAGAATGTGTTGACAATTATTTCATCGTTATGTAATGCAGGTCACAGTGTGCGTGTGTGTTTTTGGTTTTACTATCCTTGTGGGAACCAGAAGTCCTCACAAGGATAGTAAAACAAGAAAAAAATCGGACAAGTGGGGACATTTCACTGCTCCCCACAAGGAAAAAGACTATCTGAAGAAATTATAATAATAATAATAATATAATAATAATATTATATTATTATTATTATTATATTAAATTAATTTGTTAAAAACTGTTCAACTATTGTCTTTCTCTTTGAGTCAACTACTCACCACATTTTATGCACTGCTGTGCTAGCTAGCTGTAGCTTATGTTTTCAGTACTGGATTCATTCTCTGATCCTTTGATTGGGTGGACAACATGTCAGTTCATGCTGCAAGAGCTCTGATAGGTTGGAGAACGTTCTCCGGAAGTTGTCATAATTACTGTGTAAGTCTATGGAAGGGGGTGAGAACCACGAGCCTCCTAGGTTTTTTATTGAAGTTAATGTACCCAGAGGAGGACGGAAACTAGCTGTCCTCCGGCTACACCATGGTGCTACCCTAAAGAGTGCTGTTGAGGCTACTGTAGTCCGTCATTGCAAAAGTGTGTTTTTATCAATTATTTGGTGACGTGAATATATTTAGTATAGTTTTATCTAAAAAGGAAAACTTTTTTAATGTTTCACTATTTTTATTTTTATGAAACTCATTGAGGATGGTGCTCCCTTCCTCATCTGAGGAGCCTCCACTGCTCATTGTTACATTAAGACACCTAGGAGCTGGTGCCAGATATGGGTTTGAAAACGTACCTCAATGCAGGGATGTGATATGCCAATGTACTCAAAATGTGACCTTTATCCACACTGATATATAGAGGAGATTGAAATACTGCTAGTTTTCCCAGAAAACTGCCCTTTTTGTCCTCATGCTAGCTCGCAGTAGCCACTGCAGCCATTCTGGAATGGCTGTGTCAGCCAATCAGTTCCTTTGTTGTTCAATATGTAGTGCCATTCCATAATGGCTGTTGTGGCTAATGCTAGCTAGCATGAGGACAAAAAAGGGCAGTTTGGATAAAGGTAGAATGTGGAGTATAGTGGCATATCCCATCCCTGCATTGAGGTACGTTTTCCAACCCATATCTCGTGCCAGCTCCATTGTGTCTTCATGTAACCATGATTGTGTTCCGACCCCAGTGCAGCTCAGTGTAAACAAGCATAATGATAGGGTCGGTATCTTCAGCACACATTCAACTCAGAGGGCTTGATGACTAGTTGACAAGTTGAATCAGGTGTGATTGTCCAGGGCTACAATAAAAAGGTGTACTGTTGGGGGTACTTGAGGACTGGAGTTGGGAAACACTGTGCTAAATGACAAAAATGTAGTGTCTGCTGGTTTTTGGGTTTTCCTTTCAATTAAGACCGAGACAACCAGGTGAGGGGAGTTCTTTACTAATTATTGACCTTAATTCATCAAGTTAAGTACAAGGGAGGAGCGAAAACCCGCAGACACTCAGCCCTCCGTGGAATGAGTTTGACACGTGATGTAAATGTATAACGCTGTGCAATAAGTGGGATGCCCAATTCAGATTTTTTTTCTCCACTTATTGGTCTTTTGACCAATCAGATCTTTCTACAATATTTGGGCAAACAATCAGAATTGGGCTGCCTGTACTCAGCTGTAGATTCACTCACATGATGCTGATTTATGTAAAGTATAGACATTCTGACTGATTGACAAGTACATCCATGTACAATGGTAGCTAATGCCTCCAGCTCACTGTCAGAGATGATATGCACTGTGGTGAGAGAAGAGTTTCGTTCAAGGACTATGGACCATTGTTTATGTATGTGTACAAAGTGGGTGAGGCAAGGGAGACCCCTTATGGTTATTTCAAGTACTACAACACTCAGGGTCAAACGTCTACTGAACATCGCTGTTGGGAGAGGAAAACAAGAGATAGGAAGACAACATCAGATGTTTTATTCTGTAATAATGGAAACATTCTAACAGATGTTTTATTCTGTAATAATGGAAACATTCCAACAGATGTTTTATTCTGTAATAATGGAAACATTCTAACAGATGTTTTATTCTGTAATAATGGAAACATTCTAACAGATGTTCCATTCTGTAATAATGGAAACATTCTAAGGTTGTTTTTATTAATTTACATTTTCAGATATATTTAAGACACTCCTAATACATAGTAATGTACATGAGTAGGTACTAGGTAATAAAGACGAATACATTTCACCTCTGGTAAGCGTTTCTTTGAATAACAGTGCATGCTCCCCTAAAGAGACCCTCTCACTAACTTATAAAAATAACATCTCTTATGAGTAAGTTTACCATATAGTAATGTCTCACTCTGCAATGTCATTCTCGCATGACGCATACACACGCATGACTCATTGGTACATGATAATTCACTTCATTCAACAACAAAAACACTTAAGCTACACTTAGCAAATGTACTAAGCATTTTGGTAAACAAAACATGTGGATAAACAATTTGTCATTCTAAAAATAAGAGGTACACACTGTCTACCAGTGCCAAATACTTATATCTGAAATAATGGAGAGAATAGTCAGTAAACAGATCATCATATCTAAAAATAGACACAAAGAGAGATTATCATGATAATGCATCATATGACAATGTGGCAAGAGACAATTAGCGTTTTGAAAGTTCTATATCTTGAAAACTTGACTGCTGACATGCAAAACATTTTGGGACTGTATTAACAGTGGACTAATAAAACAAAAGAGTTGTTTTTTGTGGATTATTCCTTTATGTGTTGAGTGGGAACACCTTGGTTTGTTTGGTTATTCTTTCTTCTCGGAATCAGCTTGTCAGCATGGTGAGCAAACGTCTCAGCTACCAGCAGTGGGAAGACTATGGAAGCATCAGCGTACACCTGGAGAGAGAAACAAAACGGCACAGAAAGGAAACAGAAAGCCATACATACAGATCATAAGAGAACGTTCTGGAGATGGGAATGGAAAGAGCCATTGGAAAAGGTTCAACGTGAGTCTGTGTTTTGTCTTTGGTAGATCTAATGCATCTATCAAGAGTTCTGGGGCCGCTGCTCTCCTGTTTGACCCCGAGTTACACCTTCACTTAATCTATATTCGTGTAAGGTGAGGCCAAAAGCACATTTCCATCTTCAGATGGCCAATAAACATTATTTTATATTCTATTCCATCCATTAACCTTCAGACTGGGGATAAGATAGCTTGCTAAATTCAGGAAAAAATGTTTGTCTAATATTGATGCTGTGAAACTGGTGAGTGAGTTACCTTGACTGGCTTGGCGTCCATGCGGATCTTCCCCCAAGACACTGCCTCATCAGGCCTGGCCCCTGAGTCTGAACCATCAAACTCCTGCCCCGTGTTCACAAACACTGCATAGTCCGCTCCGTTTCTCTGGGGAGGGGGGGGGGACTGAAATGTCAGACCACAAATTGCAAGAACAGATCACTGGAGTCAGATGTTAACAGAATGTGTAATTTAGCCTAATAAACACAAAAACTATGTTTCAAGTGAGAATTATGCAGGGCTGATCCTGATAAAGAAAGGAAATTATTCCCTACTTCATCCATATTTTATTTTTGCAAAAAAAAGTAGTGTGTAGTTCCAGTAGTTAGCTACACCGCTACATGGCAAAAAAGTAATTAACTACTGGAAACAATACCAGGATTAGAATTTAGTTAAACTACTACAAAGCTACTGCAAAATGTAGTTAAATTACTAGTTGAACTACATGTAATTTACTACTCTCCAACACTGCTAAGCACGTTAACGTTCTGACTGGTGAATTGCGATAGCACAACATTATATGAAAATAGGTGAATTGAACAGTTCATAATTTACATCAACATTATAATTAAGGAATATGATCATACAGACAATTTTAATGAACAAGAGTAGTTACTTACCATCAGATTGGCATTGGCTATATGGTGTTTGACCAGGCCCCCTCCCAGAATAATCATCCCTGTCCTCTTGGCAAACACTGCCTTGCTGTTCAACCTACGGATATCTACAACAAAACACAGACTGTGTCATCAGCACGATACATTACACACCACCCTTTAACTATAAAACCAAGCACCAAAACAGTGACATATACTATTGAGCATATAGATATCTAGAATGAATGTCACCAAGTGGCAAGTTTGTGGTGGATGAGATACGTAGTTACAATGTAAAGCAAGACAAGTGTGCGGTCTCACATCACCAGAGGAAAGAACAACTGGCAGCAGGTATCCTAGCGGTTAGAGCTTTGGGCCAGTAACCGAAAGGTCACTGGTTCGAATCCCTGAGCCGACAAGGTGAGAAATCTGTCGATGTGCCCTTGAGCAAGGCATTTAACCCCAATTGCTTCGGTAAGTCGCACCAGCACCAGCCCAGGGTTTTTATAGGAGTGGAAATAGATCATGTCCCCAATGGATCCATCTGTCAGAGCAGGGCTGAACACTGGGATGTCATTCTACAACACAGAGGTTGAAAATCTATTGACAGCTTTGATTATATGAATACAGCCTATTGTAACTCAATGAGGGCTATAGGGAGGGAGGGAGGGAAAAGATTAATGACAATTTAGTGTATTAGACAGTACCCGCAAACAACTGATACAGCAACAAATATGAACAATTGTATTATGATCCGTTATCCATAGTAGAGGTCATAGTGATAGTGTAAGGTGAGGCCAATGAGGGGCATGAGCCCCTACTGTACATTATACTGGTGAGTTTAGAGAGGGGAATGATAAAGATACTTCACAAATGGAGAGAGAGGGCAAAGAGCAGTGGTTTCAATTCATTCCACTGATATCTACTGTATTATATCAAGGACAGGCTGATGAAAGCAGTGAACCCCTCCAGTCCTCACCTTATAGGCCCAGTAGTAGACAGACTCTGGGTTGTTGATCTCTTTGCCCAGGCGGTGGATCATCTTGGACGGGGTCCAGTGGGTGCCCTAGAGGGTTGAGAGGTCAAAGGTCAAATTAATGTCACAATACTAGCAACACCAGGGTGATGTTCAACTTTTTTGCTACATTGTACCCCAATGAATACAACATTTTACATTTTAGTCATTTAGCAGACGCTCTTAACCAGAGCGACTTACAGGAGCAACCCAGACACAGATGGTGAAGATGACATTTCCTGTATGAAGTGTTAAATTAGCTCACCTCATCTTTCTGCTCCTGCACCATCTGGTCCAGAATGGGCATCAGCCAGTCCTCAAACTTACAGTAGTTATCATTAGGTACCAGGAGGTTACCTATCCTAGAGAGAGAAAGAGAGAGGAGAGAAAAGAGAGAAATGATTAATGACAATTTAGTGTATTAGACAGTACCCACACAACTGATACAGCAACAAATATTAACAATTATAAAAACTGGGTGGTTCGAGCCCTGAATGCTGATTGGCTGACAGCCGTGGTATATCAAAAATGTATTTGTACTGCTCTAATTACGTTGGTAACCAGTTTATAATAGCAATAAGGCACCTCAGGGATTTGTGGTATATGGCCAATATACCACGGCTAAGGGCTGTATCCAGGCACTCCGTGTTGCATCGAGCATAAGAACAGCCCTTAGCCGTGGTATTTTGGCCATATACCACACCCCCTCAGGCCTTATTGCTTAATTGTATTATGATCTGTGATCCATAGTAGAGGTGATAGTGCTCTACCTATTGATGCCTCTCTGTCTCAGCTCCTTGCCAGACAGGCTGAACTCCCCCAGGTAGGTGGGGGCCAGACACTTGATGAAATCCTCCTCGACTCCCCCCGCTGTAGTCACTATCACGTCCACCTATTAGGAAGGTCCACAAACACATGTAGCATTTTACTAGCGTAGCATTTCACCTATAAACACTGGCATCTTGAAGTGAGTGTGTATGTTGCAAGGGTGTCAAACTCAATTCCTGGAGGGCTGCAGTCTCTGCTGGTTTTTGTTATTTATTTTCAATAGGTGTCCAATTAAGACCTAGGTAAACAGGTGAAGGCAGCTCCTACTAATCAAACGCCTTAATTGATCAAGTACATGGGAGGAATGACAACCAGCAGACACTGAGCGATGGAGGACTGGCTTTTGACACATACAAGGGTGGGCTGTTGTATAGTACTGTACCATTTTGTGCTGTGCCAGGTAGCGGATGGACTCCCTCACTCCAGAGCTGATGAGGTTGGAGGTGTACCCCAGGAAGATGGTACAGCCCGAGTGGGAAGGGGAGGAGTCGCATCTTTCCTCTTCCTCCTGCGGCTCCAGACGCTTCTCAATCTGGGGTTATAAATGGATGACAATAGGAGAGGAATATAGACACAGTCTGATAGAAGCTCTCTCTAACAAAGGGGTTTAAACATTTCTCCCTCTTCTTCTCCGTCTCTCTTCTCTCTCTCCCCCCAAAAAACAGGCCTAGAATCAGACCAGGAATGACATATGTCTACATAAATGGCAACAACTTGGATGCTAACATAACTCTCCACGTGCCCAATTACTAGGCATCTTATCCCCTATATGTCGAGGGATGTTTGGAGTAGGATCCCTAGTTCCCCCCTGTACACTGATCTTAGGTCAGCTGATTCTAGATCTGTAGACCTAGTAGATCAACTCCTACACAGAGTGGGACATCCTCTGACCCCATGACGACACTAGCCTGTTCTCAGATCTGTTTGTGCTGTGTTGCCAACTCCTATGGTCATTGTGAGTTGTCAAGACACCATAAACAGATCTGGGACCAGGCTCTGAGAAGGCATCTTAACTCCCTAAACCTCCAGAGATGGATTGATGTCATCTAGCCTGGAATCCAACGTTTTATGCTCCGTTTCACCATAGCTTCACTGAGCATATCTGTTAGGATTCCAGGCTAGATGTCCTCCAGTGTGTCTCACCATCTTGTTGATCTCCTGTATGGCATGGGCAACGCTGCTAGCCTGGAAGCCTGTGGTGAGAAAGGACTGGAGCAGGGCACGATGGTCCACTCCCTGGTTGAAGTCATAGCCCTTGATACGGGGCATGTCGTCTGGGAGGGCCGTGCTGGGCATCAACACCGCATCCATGGCCACCAAGGGGGCGTGTTGTTCTGCCATGCCTTCTGTCAAAAACAAGGAAGCAAATCAAAAAGTAATGCAATGGTTACATAGAGTGCTGAACATTAATTTTACTTAAGTGGCTGCAAAGATGATTTAAGTGGCTTTCAACCTAGAATAACTACAAGAAAAATGCCAAAATTATCTAACAGCTGGAATCCTGTAGTTCATGTTGAAAAGGTTTGCAAATTTGCAAAGTGTCAGCAACATTATCAACTCCCAAAATCAACTGTCAACTCCCTGAATCATTCTGATTCAACTGTATAGCTGGTGGCAAGCAACAATATTAGGATCATGCCTTGTGTTGCGCTTAGTAGCATGTTATAGAGACAGAATTCTAACGTCATTATCATTCAGCACATTTCATGACACTGATATCAAAGTATAGCAAGTATAGCCAACTGACGTTAGTTGGCAAGCTAACACTCCATTGCCTGCTGCCTGGCTTTCAGGTAGCTATCCATTCTCTATTGGCTTAAAAACAATTACATGCACTGACAAATGAAGCAACATACCAAGTTTTTTGAAGACCACTGGGTCGTTGTATTTAATCAGAGAATGCTTAAACTAAAAGGTATCATTGTATAAAGACAGCCAAAACATTAGCAACACACGACAAGTCTAGCGCGCTGACATTCCCCATGTAGCACGCTTTGGAAACAACTACGGACACCGCAAAGGTTCAAACATAGCAACGCATTCTGGTGAAAGATTGTGTTCTGTATGTATCCTTCCTATGATTATCATTATGGGGGTCAACATTAATATATTTTTTCTCACACACACACACACTTCCACAGCCAGACCGTTTTCCTGTCCTCCCTGCTCCCTCCAGTCTCTTTTATCATCAGTGAGGGATGTGTGATGTTGCTGTGACATTTCCAGGACTGTGTGTGTGACCTTTAAACCTGACACACATCACAGCAGCTTTGAAGTGGCCTCTACAGTAACCACAAAGAGGGGGAGACCAGAGGTTAAAAAGGGAGGCCAGATGCCACTCTGACAGAAATTGGGACCTCAGTAGGACTTGGTCCACATAACCTCGTGTTAGAGTATAACAGTAACTTCTCCATTATTATTGCAAATCTAAATCCATATTTGGAGGTGGAACAGGTTTTTGTGATCTGCAAGTTTGACATTTTCAACTCTTTCAACAATTGATCCAATTGCATTCATTTATTTTCTCTCTCTCACGTTGGCGTGGAAAGAAGGGGAGTTTCAGCTTGCTGTCTGGGACTAAAAGTGGGAGTGTGTGGGTGTCTCTCTGGAGGAGGGAATGTCAGGGAAGGTGTGCAGCAGTAACAGTGTGGTGCAGGCACGGCGGACTGTGGAACAACTACGAGTGGAGGCAAGCATGGAGAGGATCAAGGTGAGAGTACACTACAGTAGCCTGTGTGTGTAATTAATTTGGAGAATGACAATTTGGTTGATCTATATTTCTTTCATTTGATGAATCAAAAATAAGAAATTGTGGGCGCAATGCATAGCAGTCTGATACAGAATGGATAAAGGGAAATCTTGTCTTAGGACACATCAGTAACTAGTGTATATTGGGCATCACCTTTCTTCTGAATATACAATAACCTCAGCTTTAAGTCATGGCTGTTCCTTACTTCTTCCTCCCAGATCTCCACAGCAGCTGCCCAGCTGGTGCAGTACTGTCAGGAGCACAGTCGCAGTGACCCCCTCCTCACCGGCATCTCTGCCTCCTCCAACCCCTTCAAAGACAAGAAGACCTGTGTCCTGCTGTAGAAAGGCTGCCTCAGGACACTGCTCTGGTGCTGCATTCAACAGTGCTTCATCATCAACAACAGTGAAACGTTTTGATGCCAGGCTACTTCAACATGTCCTACTTCATCATGTCAGACATTAATGTGTTGGCTAAAGCAGAAACAGACTGGTTGGTACAGTAATGGTCATACTGTAATTTCAACAAATGGCTTGCAGTCCAGAGTGTCTCAATAACAAAGGAGAGCAAACCGTTTATCTTCTTCTTGATATTACAGAACGACAGGGTACACTTGTAAACAATTAATTGATTGAGTGTACACATTTTATTCATAACAAAAGAAATCACACATAGCATATTCACAAAAGCATATTTACAAAATCTGAATCATTTGGTTATTTTTATGCAGTCAGAGGGCTCTCTTGCAGCAGGTGAAGTCTGGTCTCAGATAAGGAGTTAGCAACAATCAATCTCCATGCCAACGAGAGCAGCATAGACACTGTAGCCTCAGACTGTATCAGTGTGTGTAACAACAATAACTTGTAAGAAATAATGAGTGAACAATGCAGTACTATTGGGTTTTGGACTCTAACGAGCCACTGGAGCGAGGTTGATGCTGGGACGCTACAGATTCAAATCAACGTTTATTCGTCACGTGTGCAGGATACAGCGGGTGTAACTGTACAGTGAAATGCTTACTTACCAGCTTTCCTCAACAGTGCAGAATCAAATCAAAAAATAAAAAGAGCATTCCGTAACATGGTAAGAGTTGGTAAAGTAGTTACCCTAAGAGAGAACGACAACGAGGAAGAACTCCAAACAGTGAAATTGACAAACAAGTGGTGTGGTACTGAGTATAAGCACGCCACTAGACACATAATTTATGACAGTTCGACCATGCTCATAAATTAATATACAAAATACATTACAATCAGCGTGTCAGGGACGGCTTGACTGATTCTTTCCATTGTGTTTCTGCATCTATTTCAATTGTCACAGAGAAAAATACAATTATTTTCTAGAGCTTTTTTGTGTGTTCTTTTCTTTGAAAAAATGCATGGGAATCACACAGACACAAACTATTTTAGTTTTGTATATAGTTTTGGGTGTAAAGCTAAGAGCACTGGTCCTTCACATCAACATTCTCACTGCATATGAGAAAGTTGTTCATGTAAATGACAGAGCATTATACGTCAGTCATCTTGCATCACTTCAGGAACGTAAGTAGATTAGGGTGGGTGTGGTGGCCCTTGTGGCCCCACTCACCTCCTGGCCCTCCACACCTCCACACACATTTCTCCTGAGGCGATAGCCAGCACTCCTGCCTCCACACTCAACTACAGAGAGAGAGAGAGGAACAGAGAGAGAGAGAGAGTAAAACACATTTTTCTTCAACCAGATAAAGGTAGGAGACTAAGGAGAGAGATTAAGAGGACACCTACAAGCCATCAGAATCTCTAAATAAAAAAAGTGACAATGTGAGAGAGAGGGGAGAGACTCACCCCATTGACGCCTGCTTGGTGGTGCAGTGTGCACAGCGTCCTTGGAGGGGCACAGGGGAGGTGCACCTGGAAAATGAATGGTTGATAAGATAGGAACAGGGAAGGAAGAAACATGGATTTTGTACATCCATGTCATCAACGCACACGGTTTTGATAATGGTTTAATGTTGTTTGTAACTGATTTGATTTATTAGTATCAGCATTAGCCGACGCAAATGGGAGTGAAAATTATCATCCTCTTTGAGGACAATAAAGTAGAAATCTATCTAAAACCCCTAAACAGAATACCATTACAACAGAGCTGAAGAGATATTACTACATATGTTATAATCATTATTGTATTGTGATGCAAAGACAAATTCCCATCCCCGGATGGACAATAAAGACATTCTATTCTATTCAATTAGTGGGCTCCAGGGTGTAAGCCTGGCTAATGCTGTTCTAAAATCTTAACAACTTGGACGTGCTCACATTTCCTTCAAATCTTTCATTCTGTCCATCCTCAACCCAAGGATGTGGGTTCTCACATTACACGATGATTCCCTAGCTACCCTGTGTTTCTCGGTTGTCGTAGGAAAAAAATGCCGACACGCAAACAGTAAGCTGCTTTATTAGTGTGCACATTATTATGTGCAGAAACATAAAAAAGACGGAGGCCCAGAATATGTACTTCATATGAAATAATAATGATAATATGAAATTCTCTTTTTGGTTTCTATCATGGACGCAGATTTAAAATAAATAAAAATAAAAATAATTAAAATATATATTGCTGGAATTCGTTTTGCAAGGCCCGGTGCCCCAGGTGGGTGGAGATTTCACTTAAGGACCAATGGAATGGTCTAAAATATCTAACTCCACCCATTTGGGGCACCGGGCCATGTAAAACAAAATCTTCCATCACCTCGGTCCACACCATGCATTTTGTTGTTGTTGCTTTCCTCTTTGTTTTGGTCTCACATGCTGAATGCTCATTGGCTATTGGCAGCAGACCTTGCCCAATCGCGTTGTAGCACTGCTCATACTACAAGATACACAACAAAAATGTCTGACATGTCAGAAAATTATTGGGACATCCGACAGGGGTCTGGAGAACAGAACAGCCATCATCGGTGAGTCCTTGACCCGCTCAAACAAATGGGTCCCGAAGTACTGACCCTAGTCCAAATTCATAGGATTTTACCCCGATCATGAAATTTCAATCTGGGACGGCAAAAACGTGGCAAAATCGTGTAGTGTATGCCTGGCATAAACCAGACAGAACGCCATGTTCACCATTGTTTCACAGCATTCAGACTGGTTTAACCAGGCTAACATGACGTACCTTGATGGTGCGGTCAGCGGAGCAGGTGTAGAGGCTCCCAGGGGACCTGTGGATGCCGGTGACCAGCGAGGTGTGTCCCACGTCGAACTGGGAGAGGGGCTTGACGGAACCGGCCTGCATGGAGAAGGCATGGAGCATGCCCCGGTTGTCCCCCGCCCACACCTCACTGCCACTGTAGCACATTGACAGCAGGTAGGAGCTCAGCTGGGGAGAGGAGACAAACCAGAATGAAGACACACATATTAACCTATTATAGCCTGGTCCTGGATCTGTTTGTGCAGACTTGCCAACTCCTGGTCATTGTCGAAACAAATAAGACAAAACAGCACAAGCGGAAGGGGGAGAAAGTAAGGAACTTGTCTGTTGGCCCTGCATTAAAGATCAAAATTGGTTAAAGAAAATTGTGATAAATCAAAAAGTATACCAGTTTCATTTAAGGACCAAAACATTGACAGCTGTGCCATATAAACTCAGCAAAAAAAGAAACATCCCTTTTTCAGGACCCTGTCTTTCAAAGATAATTCATGAAAATCCAAATAACTTCACAGATCTTCATTGTAAAGTGTTTAAACATTGTTTCCCATGCTTGTTCAATGAACCATAAACAATTAATGAACATGCACATGTGGAACGGTCGTTAAGACACTAACAGCTTTCAGACGGTAGGCAATTAAGGTCACAGTTATGAAAACTTAAGACACCAAAGAGGCCTTTCTACTGACTCTGAAAAACACCAAAAGAAAGATGCCCAGGGTCCCTGCTCATCTGCGTGAGCGTGCCTTAGGCATGCTGCAAGGAGGCATGAGGACTGCAGATGTGGCCAGGGCAATAAATTGCAATGTCTGTACTGTGAGACGCCTAAGACAGCGCTACAGAGGGACAGGACGAACAGCTGATCGTCCTCGCAGTGGCAGACCACGTGTAACAACACCTGCACAGGATCGGTACATCCGAACATCACACCTGCGGGACAGGTACAGGATGGCAACAACAACTGCCCAAGTTACACCAGGAACGCACAATCCCTCCATCAGTGCTCAGGCTGTCCGCAATAGGCTGAGAGAGGCTGGACTGAGGGCTTGTAGGCCTGTTGTAAGGCAGGTCCTCACCAGACATCACCGGCAACAACATCGCCTATGGGCACAAACCCACCATCGCTGGACCAGACAGGACTGGCAAAATGTGCTCTTCACTGACGAGTCGTGGTTTTGTCTCACCAGGGGTGATGGTCGGATTCGCATTTATCGTCGAAGGAATGAGCGTTACACCGAGGCCTGTACTCTGGAGCAGGATCGATTTGGAGGTGGAGGGTCCGTCATGGTCTGGGGCGGTGTATCACAGCATCATCGGACTGAGCTTGTTGTCATTGCAGGCAATCTCAACGCTGTGCGTTACAGGAAGACATCCTCCTCCCTCATGTGGTACCCTTCCTGCAGGCTCATCCTGACATGACCCTCCAGTATGACAATGCCACCAGCCATACTGCTCGTTCTGTGCATGATTTCCTGCAAGACAGGAATGTCAGTGTTCTGCCATGGCCAGCGAAGAGCCCGGATCTCAATCCCATTGAGCACGTCTGGGACCTGTTGGATCGGAGGGTGAGGGCTAGGGCCATTCCCCCCAGAAATGTCCAGGAACTTGCAGGTGCCTTGGTGGAAGAGTGGGGTAACATCTCACAGCAAGAACTGGCAAATCTGGTGCAGTCCATGAGGAGATGCACTGCAGTATTTAATGCAGCTGGTGGCCAGATACTGACTGTTACTTTTGATTTTGACCCCCCCCCCCCCCCTTTGTTCAGGGACACATTATTCAATTTCTGTTAGTCACATGTCTGTGGAACTTGTTCAGTTTATGTCTCAGTTGTTGAATCTTGTTATGTTCATACAAATATTTACACATTTTAAGTTTGCTGAAAATAAACGCAGTTGACAGTGAGAGGACATTTCTTTTTTTGCTGAGTTTAGATTACAAAATAGTTGGGAAGAGATTTTCGATGTACCGATTCCATGGCACATGGTTTATGAACTGATACGCAAAACGACGACGGATTTAGAATAACAATTTTCTATTTAAATTATTATACAGTGGGGAAAAAAAGTATTTAGTCAGCCATCAATTGTGCAAGTTCTCCCACTTAAAAAGATGAGAGAGGCCTGTAATTTTCATCATAGGTACACGTCATCTATGACAGACAAAATGAGAAAAAAAATTCCAGAAAATCACATTGTAGGATTTTTTATGAATTTATTTGCAAATTATGGTGGAAAATAAGTATTTGGTCAATAACAAAAGTTTCTCAATACTTTGTTATATACCCTTTGTTGGCAATGACACAGGTCAAATGTTTTCTGTAAGTCTTAACAAGGTTTTCACACACTGTTGCTGGTATTTTGGCCCATTCCTCCATGCAGATCTCCTCTAGAGCTGTGATGTTTTGGGGCTGTCGCTGGGCAACACGGACTTTCAACTCCCTCCAAAGATTTTCTATGGGGTTGAGATCTGGAGACTGGCTAGACCACTCCAGGACCTTGAAATGCTTCTTACGAAGCCACTCCTTCGTTGCCCGGGCGGTGTGTTTGGGATCATTGTCATGCTGAAAGACCCAGCCACGTTTCATCTTCAATGCCCTTACTGATTGGCTGGAGGTTTTCACTCAAAATCTCACGATACATGGCCCCATTCATTCTTTCCTTTACACGGATCAGTCGTCCTGGTCCCTTTGCAGAAAAACAGCCCCAAAGCATGATGTTTCCACCCCCATGCTTCACAGTAGGTATGGTGTTCTTTGGATGCAACTCAGCATTCTTTGTCCTCCAAACACGACGAGTTGAGTTTTTACCAAAAAGTTCTATTTTGGTTTCATCTGACCATATGACATTCTCCCAATCCTCTTCTGGATCATCCAAATGCACTCTAGCAAACTTCAGACGGGCCTGGACATGTACTGGCTTAAGCAGGGGGTCACGTCTGGCACTGCAGGATTTGAGTCCCTGGCGGCGTAGTGTGTTACTGATGGTAGGCTTTGTTACTTTGGTCCCAGCTCTCTGCAGGTCATTCACTAGGTCCCCCCGTGTGGTTTTGGGATTTTTGCTCACCGTTCTTGTGATCATTTTGACCCCACGGTGTGAGATCTTGCGTGGAGTCCCAGATCGAGGGAGATTATCAGTGGTCTTGTATGTCTTCCATTTCCTAATAATTGCTCCCACGGTTGATTTCTTCAAACCAAGCTGCTTACCTATTGCAGATTCAGTCTTCCCAGCCTGGTGCAGGTCTACAATTTTGTTTCTGGTGTCCTTTGACAGCTCTTTGGTCTTGGCCATAGTGGAGTTTGGAGTGTGACTGTTTGAGGTTGTGGACAGGTGTCTTTTATACTGATAACATTTTCAAACAGGTGCCATTAATACAGGTAACGAGTGGAGGACAGAGGAGCCTCTTAAAGAAGAAGTTACAGGTCTGTGAGAGCCAGAAATCTTGCTTGTTTGTAGGTGACCAAATACTTATTTTCCACCATAATTTGCAAATAAATTCATTTTTTTTCTCAATTTGTCTGTCATAGTTGACGTGTACCTATGATGAAAATTACAGGCCTCTCTCATCTTTTTAAGTGGGAGAACTTGCACAATTGGTGGCTGACTAAATACTTTTTTTCCCCACTGTACAAAATTCTTGCAACCAATAGAATGTTATATATATGGGGGATACAACCATCCCAGCTCTGCAGATTTTGCTGCGAAGAGACAGAATCATTAGATCATTTGTTTTGGTACTGTCCATATGTAGCTTGTTTTTGGTCGCAGGTCCAGGAATGGCTGAAGCTAACTCTGCAAATAGCTAACTCTGCAAATAGCACTGCTGGGTGATTTGAAAAGTAATTGTCAATCGATCAATAATATAATACTTTTAGCAAAAATCAGTATCTTTAATTTACAATCTGTAGAAACTATGAGAATAGAAAGGTTCAGAACTTTTGAGAAACATCACAGCACAGTTGAAAAATATATGGCAAATAGAAGAATAAAAATGGATGGTGTTAAGAGATAGATGGTGGGGGTTGAGTGGAGCTGAAGGGTGGGACTAAAAACAACACGATAGCTAATGTAAAATATGCTGTGTCCGTAACATCTATATAGGTTCAGAACTTTTGTGAAACAGCACAGTTAAAAGTATATGGCAAATAGAAATCAAACTGGATGGTCTTCAGAGATAAATGGGAGGGGTTGAGGGTAGCTGAAGGATGGGATTAAAAACAAACAAAAGATATCTATTGTAAAAGACATTGTGCCCGTATAAGCTGGAAGTAGAAGCCTACTTGGAAATGATGCAAACAATTACATTGATCGAAGCTACAATCTATCTGCAATATTAAAGCTGATCTACCCCCCCCAAAAAAAAAAAAAAAAAAAACAGCACAAACAGATATGGGTCTGGCTATAATCCACTCCCAGTGAACTGATAGACCACCTTCTAATGGGAAAAAGGATAGTTATGTAGGGATGTGTGTTGGTGAGTGTGGGTAGGGTTGCAAAGCAACCGGTAAATTACCAGTTACCGGAATCTTCTGTAATTTTTCTAATTAACAGGTAAACTATGGCAATCTATGGTAACTTTGGGAATTTATACTGGAATAATGTTTTAAAATGTATTCATAATATAAAGTAATATCAAATTAATATTATATACACACACACACACACAGCGCATTCAGAAAGTATTCAGACCTCTTGACTTTTTCCACTTTGTTACGTTACAGCCTTATTCTATAATTGATTAAATTGTTTTTTCCCCCTCATCAATCTACACACAATACCCCATATTGACAAAGCAAAAACAGGTTTTTAGAAATGTTTGCAAAAATTAAAAATACAACAATAAATGAATATCACATTCACATAAGTATTCAGACCCTTTACTCAGCACTTTGTTGAAGCACCTTTGGCAGCAATTACAGCCTCAAGTCTTCTTAGGTATGACGCTACAAGCTTCGCCCCCAGCCTGAGGTCCTGAGCGCTCTGGAGCTGGTTTTCATCAAGGATCTCTCTGTACTTTGCTCCATTCATCTTTCCCTCGAACCTGACTAGTATCCCAGTCCCTGGCACTGAAAAACATCCCCACAACATGATGCTGCCACCACCATGCTTCACCGTAGGGATGGTGCCAGGTTTCCTCCAGACGTGACGCTTGGAATCAGAACAAAGAGTTCAATCTTGGTTTCATCAGACCAGAGAATCTTGTTTCTCATGGTCTGAGAGTCCTTTAGGCGCCTTCTGGCAAACTCCAAGTGGGCTGTCATTTGCCTTTTACTGAGGAGTGGGTTCCGTCTGGCCACTCTACCATTAAGGCCTGATTGGTGGAGTGCTACAGAGATAGTTGTTCTTCTGAAAGGTTCTCCCATCTCCACAGAGGAACTCTGCAGCTCTGTCAGAGTGACAATCGGGTTCTTGGTCACCTCCCTGACCAAGGCCCTTCTCCCCCAATTGCTCAATTTGGCAGTGTGGCCTGCTCTAGGAAGAGTCTAGGTGGTTCCAATCTTCTTCCATTTAAGAATGATGGATGCCACTGTGTTCTTGGGGATCTTCAGTCTTGCAGAAATGTTTTGGTACCCTTCTGTGCCTCGACACAATCCAGTCTCGGAGCTCTACGGACAATTCCTTCGACCTCATGGCTTTGTTTTCGCTCTGACATGCACTGTCAACTGTGGGACCTTATATAGACAGGTGTGTGCCTTTCCAAATCATGTCCAATCAATAGAATTTACCACAGGTGGACTCCAATCAAGTTGTAGAAACATCTCAAGGATGATCAATGGAAACAGGATGCACCTGAGCTCAATTTCAAGTCTCATAGCAAAGAGCTGAATACTTATGTAAATAAGGTATTTCTGTTTTCTATTTGTAATACATTTGAAAAATTTTATAAAAACCTGTTTTCACTTTGTCATTATGGGGTATTGTGTGTCGATTGATGAGGGAAAACTTTTTTAAATCCATTGTAGAATAAGGCTGTAACGTAACAAAATGTGGAAAAAGGGAAAGGGTCTGAATACTTTCCGAATGCACTAATATACATATATATAAATAACAGTATTAATTTTTTATATCTGTGTCTACACACACCTGTGATGATCTGAAGTACCCCAAAATACTTTGAAAGTTTCCAGTAATATACCCTCCCTTTGCAACCCTAAGTGTGGGGAGTACATGAACAGTAAATTGTAATTATTCTACTATTCTTATACAGTCTGTGTGTAAGTGTGTGTGTTCGCATGCATGTGTATATGTGTGTGTGTGTGTGTTTGTACCTGTAGTTTCTGCAGGGTTTTCCCTGCTCTTCGGTCGTAGATGACCACAGTGCGGTCTTTACTCCCAGATAGGATGTACTGCTCGTCTGCTACCAGGCACAGCACCGCGTTGCTATGGAGACGCAGGCTCTTCACAAGGGGCTCCGCCACTGCAGCACAGACAGATCATGACATCATCATCCAACGACGTCTGACAATTGATAGTTTCTGGATTTGCTCTAATCAACTGATATATTCTGAATGGGCAGTCCATTTGGCCAACCAAAGGATAACGCATAGAAATATAATTACTAGACGGGAAAAGGCCCTTTGTCCAATTACCCCTCAGTAAGTCTATTTCTATACGATAACCATTAGTATTGTTTGTGTTCACTTTTATCGACTGATATAATCTAATTTAGTAGAACAGAGACTACAAGTGCCCTTCTTATGAATCACTCACCTCTGGTGTCGTAGACGCTGACCTTCTTGTCATAGGTGCCGGCCAGCAGCACGTCCGTCTGGGGGAGGGCCAGGCAGAGCACGGCAGCCCGGGCCCTGATTAGGCCCCTCTCAGCCCCTTGGGCCCCCAGGTCCCATAGCCTCACTGTGCTGTCGAAGGAGCCCGAGGCCAGCAGGGGTCCCCGGGCCGCCAGGCACCACACCCAGCCTTTGTGGGTGCTGAAGAGGCCCTGGCCCCCCAGTGTATGGAGCAGCCTGCCCGTGGAGCCCCCCTCCCGTAGGTCCCACAGGTTCACGTTCCTGTCCCGGGAGCCTGAGGCACACACTGCCCCCTCTCCCCCCACCAAGAGAACCGAGTTGACCTCAGCAATGTGCCCTGAGGGGAGGGAGAGGCGCTCCAGGGCTGGGGGAGGACTGGGAGGGCAGCTGGACCCGTTTCTCTCTCCCTCTCCTCCCAGTTTCGGGCCCGCTATGTAATCTTGACCGTCTCTATCCGCCAAAACTCCCACTCTCTCCTCCACCTCGATGGCCTCCAGGACCCCTTGTTCATCATCTCTCTCCTCCACCTCGATGGCCTCCAGGACCCCTTGTTCATCATCTCTCTCCTCCTCCATCATGGCCTCGGCTGCAGCCTCCTGCCTCTCCTCTCCCTCCCCAACTCCCATCGGTAGATCCCCTCCCCCATCTTGCTGCATCTCTCCCTCCTCCATCAACTCCTCCCCATCCCACGGTACTGCCATCACTCCCTCCACCCGAAAACCTACCTCCTCTACCTCTATCCCCTCATCCACTTGGGGCCTGCCCTCTTCCACCTCCTCCCACTCTCCAATCCCTTCCTCTGCCAGGGCCTCTCTATCCCTTTCCCTCTCCTGGGCCCTCTCCACCTCTCTCTCCCTCTCTGCCTGCTCGGCCTCCCTGGCGGCCCTCTCCCCCTGGCCCGTCCAGCAAGTGATCAGCTCCTCCATCTCCAGGCAGGCCGAGGGCCAGTCAAAGCCGTCCCGTGGCCCCACGGGGAAGGAGGCTCTGGGACCGGTTAGCCTGCATGCCCGCAACTGCCATGCCGTGCTGTCCTTACCCACATTTCCCAGGGCGTGACACACCTGTAGAGGGAGAGACATGGACCTGATTCACACTGTAGGGCTGGCCTGAACCGTACTAGGCTGACTTGGACATTTTATTTTCACAAGATCCTTTCCAGCATGTTTCCAGCAGCTATGATGGATGTGTAACCAGGTCAGGACAGCCCAGTACAGCTCAGATACATAAACAACTCAACCATTTCTTTTTCTAAAAGATTAAGCCTGTAGCTTTTTCCAAATGTCCCTAGCCTAGCATGGTTTCCAGTCTATTATGGCATTAGGCCCCGTGTAGCTCAGTTGGTAGAGCATGGCGCTTGCAACGCCAGGGTTGTGGGTTCGATTCCCACGGGGGGCCAGGGGGGCCAGTATGAAAATGGTAAGGTAAGTCGCTCTGGATAAGAGCGTCTGCTAAATGACTAAAATGTACAGTGGGGGAAAAAAAGTATTTAGTCAGCCACCAATTGTGCAAGTTCTCCCACTTAAAAAGATGAGAGAGGCCTGTAAGTTTCATCATAGGTACACGTCAACTATGACAGACAAATTGAGAAAACAAAATCCAGAAAATCACATTGTAGGATTTTTAATGAGTTTATTTGCTAATTATGGTGGAAAATAAGTATTTGGTCACCTACAAACAAGCAAGATTTCTGGCTCTCACAGACCTGTAACTTCTTCTTTAAGAGGCTCCTCTGTCCTCCACTCGTTACCTGTATTAATGGCACCTGTTTGAACTTGTTATCAGTATAAAAGACACCTGTCCACAACCTCAAACAGTCACACTCCAAACTCCACTATGGCCAAGACCAAAGAGCTGTCAAAGGACACCAGAAACAAAATTGTAGACCTGCACCAGGCTGGGAAGACTGAATCTGCAATAGGTAAGCAGCTTGGTTTGAAGAAATCAACTGTGGGAGCAATTATTAGGAAATGGAAGACATACAAGACCACTGATAATCTCCCTTGATCTGGGGCTCCACGCAAGATCTCACCCCGTGGGGTCAAAATGATCACAAGAACGGTGAGCAAAAATCCCAGAACCACACGGGGGGACCTAGTGAATGACCTGCAGAGAGCTGGGACCAAAGTAACAAAGCCTACCATCAGTAACACACTACGCCGCCAGGGACTCAAATCCTGCAGTGCCAGACGTGACCCCTTGCTTAAGCCAGTACATGTCCAGGCCCGTCTGAAGTTTGCTAGAGTGCATTTGGATGATCCAGAAGAGGATTGGGAGAATGTCATATGGTCAGATGAAACCAAAATAGAACTTTTTGGTAAAAACTCAACTCGTCGTGTTTGGAGGACAAAGAATGCTGAGTTGCATCCAAAGAACACCATACCTACTGTGAAGCATGGGGGTGGAAACATCATGCTTTGGGGCTGTTTTTCTGCAAAGGGACCAGGACGACTGATCCGTGTAAAGGAAAGAATGAATGGGGCCATGTATCGTGAGATTTTGAGTGAAAACCTCCTTCCATCAGCAAGGGCATTGAAGATGAAACGTGGCTGGGTCTTTCAGCATGACAATGATCCCAAACACACCGCCCGGGCAACAAAGGAGTGGCTTCGTAAGAAGCATTTCAAGGTCCTGGAGTGGCCTAGCCAGTCTCCAGATCTCAACCCCATAGAAAATCTTTGGAGGGAGTTGAAAGTCTGTGTTGCCCAGCGACAGCCCCAAAACGTCACTGCTCTAGAGGAATGGGCCAAAATACCAGCAACAGTGTGTGAAAACCTTGTGAAGACTTACAGAAAACGTTTGACCTGTGTCATTGCCAACAAAGGGTATATAACAAAGTATTGAGAAACTTTTGTTATTGACCAAATACTTATTTTCCACCATAATTTGCAAATAAATTCATTAAAAATCCTACAATGTGATTTTCTGGAGAAAAAAAATCTCATTTTGTCTGTCATAGTTGACGTGTACCTATGATGAAAATTACAGGCCTCTCTCATCTTTTTAAGTGGGAGAACTTGCACAATTGGTGGCTGACTAAATACATTTTTTCCCCACTGTAAATGTAAAAATGTTTTGCCAACTCTGTTGTCATTGGCATGCTGGACAAGCTAAAGCAGAAGCAGATCGGTATCCAGGACAGGTATGACGCTGTCCACTGACACACACACCTGTGGCAGGACCGTGATGACACACTGTGCTGGGAGGTGCGAGGCGATGCGAGCCACCATCTCCCACGGCAACGACAGCAAGCCGCTTCCTTCAGCAGACGGGGAAGGGCTCGGTTCAGCAGAGGGGAGCCGAGAGCCTGAGGGCAGCCTGTGAGAAAGAACAGTGTGGGATGGGACTGTTATACCCTTCTTACACATCTGTGTCAACCCAAACGTTATAGGCTCTGACATGTTCTTGTCACACTGTCCTTTTCAGCAGAGTTCCAGCTACTATGGTGGGCGCATCATAACCAAGCCAGCAGTGCTCATTAGCGCACCCCTAAGAATAATGGAACTTTTCTGAAAGCAGGAAGACTGTTGTGAGGGTCATCAGAGGTACCAACCTTAGCTGTCCAGGCCTGGAGGCTTCATTGGAGGGCTGATTCAGTGGTGCAGATTCAGCTTCTTTCTCCTCTCTCCCGGCCCCTGCCTCATCTTGCCCCACAGTGACCCGAGGCTCAGACATCCACTCCACTTACTGCAGGAGTGTATCATACATTTTAGTTTCATTTCAGATTCTCGGCTAAGGCAGTCAGTCATTGATGACTAGCACAATCAAATTGTCAATAGGGTCATGATTGTGCATTCATTGCTAACAAATGGAATAACTACAGTAAAAAACATCCTAAAAACTATACACCATAATGGGAACAGAACTTTATAATTGCCCTAGGACTTTAACAGATACAGGGAACAAGTGTAACATGCTAGTTAGATATGATGCACTTAACCACAAGTCCTTCTGTTACTTATGAGGTCTGACAGTTCATTTGACAGCAGTAGCCTTTGTCAGTCCACGTATGACATTTTTCAATATGAGCCCGGTGCAAGAAGAAAAAGCCTAAAAGCTAGCCAGCGACGGTTGCTACCGGGCGTTGGCTGGTAATATCAGTGTCAAGCAAGCTAACTTGCAAAATAGCCTTTGTTTGCCAATCAAGCGAGTAATCCTGGAACTTAACACATGTAAAAGTTAACAACTGTGATAACCAGCTCCTCGACATTGAAAGAAAACAGTGACCGATGATTCTTCTTTAACTCGAGTTTTATAAGAAATCGGATAGACATGACAGTTGCTAGCTACTGTACCGACAAATTGCTCCTTCATTCAAATGAGGTTTCCACTAGCTAGATGTATCGTCAAAATTCGTCAAAACAAAAACTAGCTTTTTGGTCTTAATTTAAGGTTATCAGTGTGGTTAAGGTTAGGTTTAAAATCAGATTTTAATAAGATAAATTCTAGAAATAGGCAGAGTTTATGACTTGCAGTGACGCGACGACCCTAACAAATGGGGTTTCTTTTCCGGCGCATTCCAAATTTCGTCATTAACCTAAGATGTAAACAAACCAGCATCTGTTCATCTTTTGTATGGCTATTTGTTTGTACTGTAGCGGTTTGTTGGCTTTTGTAAATTCTAGTGTTCATTAAACAAGAAAAACAGCATAGGATCAGTTTTGACAATGGTTTACAAATGTTGACATGTGTATCTCAGTTGGTAGAGCATGGCGTTTGAAACGCCAGGGTTGTGGGTTCGATTCCCACGGGGGGGCCAGTATGAAAATGTATACACTCACTAACTAAGTCGCTCTGGAGAAGAGCGTCTGCTAAATGACTAAAATGTTTACAATAAAGAATTGCATTAATACATTGAATGATAGGTCTGCACTTTAAGCGTGATCCATAGGTTGTCAGGCTGCTGTATGAAGGTTGTAGAAAAAGCTGAGTTCAGATCCTCTCATCTGATGGATACCATGGAAAAATTATACCAAATGTGACGGGGTGCAACATTAACTTGGCACAGCCAGGCTCAATAATATATGTCAACAAGTTGGTACATCTAAATAAAAACAGTCAACATCAGTTTATTCCCAGCTTGATAGAAAACCTTTTATTTCCCCATTCACAAAAGTAAACTAGAAAGTGATACATCAGTTAACATCCCACCTGCACCACAGTTAAGAAAAAAAAAAACGCTACTACATCAAATTCATTCGTCAAGAATGATTTCAAGATTGAAACAAAATGTATACAGGAGTTTTCACAATTCTTCCCATCTTTCCCCAGGTATGCACCATGCTGTCTCCCACTCTCAGTACTACCACTTTACATTACATTTGACAAAATAAAATGGTCCGCTATAAAACAACGAAAACAAAAAAATTCTTTAAATAAAAAGAACATTACAGGGAAAAAACTTTTAAAGTCTAAAAAAAACTTTGTGCGCTTCCTCCGCACAAAAAAAAAATCATTGAAAACAAAAATGCAAAATTTAAAAAAAAAAATGGTATATCTCGTAAGTCTTGAAAAAAATGTTTTAAAAATGCCTCAACTTGTGGAAAACTGTTAAACTTGAGAATAAGAGTTGGTTTTGAGATCAATATTTCGCTACTATTATTTAAGAGGCGATTTAACCTCAACGTTTTTACCCAATTCTTCCTAATAGGACCAGTATCACATTGGTAGCATTGTACAAAGACTGTGGCAATTAGCCAGTAGATCTGTGCACACCTATCCTACTCACAACCTTGATGGTGGACCGGACCCCCATCCACCAACACTTGCATATCAGTTTACCCCTTTAGGATACGATTAAAGTGTCACCCTCTAAGGGTGGAAGCGGTTTACAAAAGTGTGTAAAGATTCAAAATACTGTCAAATCAACCACTTATGTACCAGTGGGTTGGTGTTAAAAATCCATGTTACATGGATAAATGCTCATCTTACTTGAAATTGCATTTTCATAGGTTAGCCTGATGCTTAAGGCAGTGTTATCTTCACATTTTGAATATCAATTTTCATTGTGCGAGATAAAGATGGCCATAGTTTCATTACTGACTTGCTAAATCTCAGCAAAGCTTTGAAAGAGACCTGAGGTCCGACTGGCAATCAAACTGAGATGGTAAAATATGACAAGTGTTGATGATACACAGGGTCTCTCCAACATCTCGGGTGTCAGCTACATGTCCATCACCTTGGGGGAGGGCCTGTGCAAAGTTAAGTCTATGCGGGACACACGCATACAGTAAAATACAGACAGACACACAATCAACAATAGTCAGACGTGACAGAGACCTTCAGACACTGACAAAATACAAGACCATCACTCCCTCACGAATGTTAACGTATCCAATCTCAGGGGAAACAAAAAGAGAATTAGGATCTGTATAATACCCAGACATATCCTACACAGTATCAATGGGTTGTGGAAAACAGCAAATGGCGACAACAGCCACCAACTGGACTAGAGCCAGTTTAACCCTGGACTTCTCGTACTTCTTCTCAGCCTGACTAAAGATGGCCGCCCACTTTTATTATCACAGCTTGCGTGGGCGAGTTGCAATTGATGTAGCTCTTAAAGACGTCCTCCTAGAAGGGCATGTATCTGCCTTTAATGAGATAGTTGAATAAAACGATTACGGAAAAGCATGCAACTCAAATTTGTTCGGGACCATGGACGAGATATGTATTATTAAGATAGCAGACTGACTAGTCAAGGTATTTTTCTATCTTTGCGGACTTACAGCAGTCTCCCCTACTATTCATCATTCTGCTCACGTAGAAAAGGCTGGGAAACATTATGTTGGACTGTCTGGAAACACTTGTGGGATGTACACAGGATCCAAAATACTTGATGTCTGTCAGTCCTTCCCTTTTAAAAGGAGCAATCTGATTGCTAAATGCATTTTTTGACTTTCAAATGAATTATAGCCATTGATTCTTGAATATAACATATGCCTAATGATCTTAGCTCAACTGTCGTACCCCATCAGAACCCAAAGTAAGCTTTTTTACTCATTTTTTGGAAATAAAATGTATACAAATACTGTATTGCCTCAAAACATGGTTAAAACAATCATCTTGATATCATGGACAGTCCAGTCCCTGTATCCATTGCTCTGTCCGTGAGTCGTTACACTTCTCCAGCCACATCCCTCAGCTGTTTACCAAATCAGTGGCGGGTTAGCTGTTTGGTATTATTCAAACTGCAGATTGACCATTTAAATCTATGGTCCTCAACTTACCCTTTAAATCAATTCCATCCATCTGATTGGATGCCTTACTTATTAACCTAGCATATGAACGGCGGCATTAGCCTTAACTTCTCATTTTGACCATTGCTTATACAATAACTTCATTATATCGTGTCTTACTTCAGCAAACCATAACAGTCCTAAAATCATTTGACAAAAAGAAATAGAGCCTATACCCTTAAGATTGGTATATTTACTGTCTATCATTTAAGTGAGATTCTACATTCTTACAAATAAAAGTGCATAATATCAAAAAGAACCAGCAACTGATGTATTATAAAGTTCTTACTGATGCCTTATCGCTCTAATCCATTGTAAATACTATAAAAACAAAAGAAGTAGCAGCAAAACGGATTATGATTTTTACTACAGTATAACTGGTTGCAGGGAGTTATTCTTCTATAAGATCGATTGAACCTTGCGTCTCTGAACTATGACATTACTGGATCTCGACACTAAAGAAACCCACCCGTTTGCTATGTGTTAAGTATGGCGACAGGGGAGGGCTGGTCACAGAATAGGGGGGGGGGGGGGGGGGGGGTGCAAATAACCTAGTGTTGTTACCTTTGAACGATAAGCCTACTACCATTGTTTCCGAATGTAAAAATCTACTTGTAACAACAAGATACGCACACACACGTCACTTAACAAGAGGTGATCAATGCCATGCAAACCAATCAAACCCTTACTGGAGCTAGTCAAAAGGAAAAAATGACATTTGTCAGCACTACAGTAAATTATTTCTGGAAGGATTGTGTCGGTCTGTTGTAGTAAGAACTGGGAAAGGAAAAAAACAGACTACATTTAAATTACTATTTTTCTTAGAAGGGAAACAAATATCATTTCAAAAATAAATTCTGCAAGCAAGGGAAGAAAAATTGTCTAAATGTACCTGTGTTTTATAGAGATAAGTCCCAATATGAACAGGTACGGTAATGTACGGTCTATGAAAGCTTGTGTAGTATAGGTGCAAATTACTCTTCTAGAACTCTCCCCGTTATTATGTTGAAAAGCCTCTCATGCTTTCCCCTCTGAGGCTAGCCTTCAGGCAGCTATTATAAAACATCAGCGCTACATCTGTATCCCACCCACAGCCTTTGTATAGATTCTCAAATGACTATTGTAGAATGTATGCAATGTGCTTGTGCACCGATTGGTCGTTCGGGCCAGGGCAACTACCTTCCCTGCCTGAACTAAGTCTAAGTGTGCCAGTCTACATATGTGTGTTGTGTTTTTAAACTGTGGCTCCTGGGCTGGTTTTGAGATTTCTCCTTAATTTACTTATTCCGGGGTTGCTGCCACCCCGCCCGCCCTCCCACCACAGCTCTCCTCTAACCTTGGTTATCGAATGGATCTAGTGCCGTTCGTAGCCGGCCCGTGCATTTGCTTATCCTACCCTCCCTCCCCCTCTTATAGAACCCCTGTGGCTTTGGTTACATCGGAGTATGTCGTTGGATTTAAGTTTGGCGTTTGAAATCCAGAGGTTTTCTCCCCAGTTTCCCTCCCAGTAACCCTCCCTCCCACCCACCCTCACAGAGACACACAGGGTCGTGGGACTTGTAGTCTGAATGGACAGGAGCCAGGGCCAATCCCTCTCCTCCTCCCCCCACGATCAGGGCAGTGCAGTAACACAGATGGATGAGTTCCCCCAGTAACCCTCCCGTAGATTAAACCTGGAGAGGGGACAAAGTGGGAGAAGAGGAACGAATAGGAAGAGGAGGGAGAAAAGGGAAAACAAGTTAATTTTTTATTCAGGTGAACAGAGAGAACATGGACTAAACATAACATTAGGATATGGGGAAAGGAAGCCGATCCTAGATCAGTTCTACCTAAAGTGAGTCAATACCTGACAGGCGTGTCCTGTGTCGGCGAGGGGAACTACACGCCATAGCAGGCCGACAGCCTCTCCTTCAGCAGAGGGGGGAATTGTTCTGAGAACTGCTGCCAGTTCTCCTCGCCCACCTGGTCCTTGAAGCCATGGAGGATCTACAACACAACAAACAAAGCTTGTAAATCAAGGTGGGGTATACGGTCAGTGGTCTTCAGCGACTGGCAAAGCTGGTTCTTTTGTTTTCTTGGCACCACACATCTCAGAGTCTAAAATATCCACAATATATGTTCAGATTTCGAATGTCTGTAGATAAAGATCATCACAGGGTGTGGAGGAAGAGGAGCATGAGGTCTACTTAGAACCCAACAGTCTAGAACCTTTGTATCCTGAGGATCAAACGTATGGGTGAGATTTGTTGAGGTATATATCTCCCGAGTGCTTACCTTGTAGAACATGTCTCTCAGATCGTCCTTAGGACTAACCCAGGAGGCCACAGCATCACAGAAGAAGATGAAGTCCTGAAGAGAGACACCAAAGTTCATATGACAACATCCTCATCATCCAACATTCATCCACATTCCCTTACTCATTTAGGTTCCAATCATCCTTCAATGACACCAAACACGCTTGGTTGAATACAATGTGCCTTCTCTCACCAGAGTTACCTCAGAGTCTAAATTACATCCACACTAGTTATTCAGATTAAGAATGTCTGTTTAGAGTTCATAATAGACAAGAGTGGAGAGGCAACACACTCGGGGAACAAAAATATTAAAAGTATTGGCCCCAGTAAATCCATATTCCTGTGTGGAACAGTGTTCACCTGAACCACTCCAGCGGGGTTGACGCCGATCATCATGCAGATTCCACGGAACGCAGAGTCTTTCTCCTCATTGTCCCTGATGTTCCTCAACGATGTGCACCAGGGTCTGATGAACTGTTGCAGCATGGGAGACACCTCCTGTGGACACACGTACCCCAGCCTGCCGATCGTAATGGCTGTCCCAAGAGAAACAGAGGAGTGATTATGTGTCAATAACTACAGAGCCATACCAATAAGTTTTAGAACAATAACTTCAAAGTCAGATCTCCTAGTCTCACACTCAGAGCTTTAACTTCCACATTGAACATCTCAGATTTCAAATGTCTGTTAAAGAGATCATAATAGGAGTGGACTGGAGCCTAAATACTTGTTGTTTTCCATGGGGGTAGGGATTTAAACATGTGTCTGTGTGAGTACCGTACCTGTATTCTCCAGGAGGGTCTTGGGTGTGTTAGGTCTGTTGATTATCTCCACCAGGTTGTTGAGGACCAGCCCAACATAGGGTTGCATGTCTGATCCTACAGTCACCAGGGAAAACGCAACACAATCAACCAGCTGGAAATTATGGCATTGCTCTCCATACATTTACATTTTAGTGATTTAGCAGACGCTCTTATCCAGAGCGACTTACAGTTAGTGCATACATTACTTTTTCTTTTTCCCCATACCCCCCGTGGGAATCGAACCCACAACCCTGGCGTTGCAAACGGCATGCTCTACGAACTGAGCTACATCCCCTGCCGGCCATTCCCTCCCCTACCCTAGACGACGCTGGACCAATTGTGCGCTGCCCCATGGGTCTCCCCGTCGCGGCCGGCTACGACAGAGCCTGGATTCAAACCAGGATCTCTAGTGGCACAGCTAGCACTGCGATGCAGTGCCTTAGACCACTGCGCCACTCGGGAGTATACCCATACCTGGGTTCAATTACTATTGGAAATCTTTCAGATACTTTGAGCATTTTCTCTAGCCTGCCTGGAGTGGCAAATGGACGGGGTTTAAACTTTGGGGCCTTTTCTATAGGTTCCTTTCATATACAATCAAGCACAGCTTAAGTATTTCAAATGATTTCAAATAGAATTTGAAGCCAGGTCTACAGTCAACTCCAACATCAGCGCTATCAAGTATTCACTGTCATTTAGAGTATTTATAGTGTCATCATTACAATCACTTCTATCAAATCACCATTACCAACATGGATTACTGATGGAGTGAATCTGGTGGTGTTGCTACAAAAATAGGGTTCTCGTGATTTCTGGCCAATTTCCCAAAATGGCCACCATCTTTAGCCATGGTTCCCCCTAGCTCACCTGAGCAATCTCCTTCATCCTTCTTGTCAGTTCTCCCTGTAGAGGTATTTTAGCACAATGTCACTACACTGTACTACTGCTGGTTGGCCTGCCATGCTTGCACACACCTGCAGGCCTCACTGTTAGAGTCCAATGGTAGCAGGACCCATCACTCAGGCATCTTGCAGCACACTGTAGTCAAGGGAGATTGACTCACTCGTATGACAGAGGGTCATTGAGTTCATGGGTTATAGAGCAAGGGCAGCGAATCAAATCTGACAGAGTTAGCTACATGCTCCATCCAAAAGACAGCAAACCCTAGCAGCATACACCATAACACACGTGACACCATTACCATCTGTGTGTTCATCCCTACACCGGGACCTCTGTCACACACTCAGACCTTTAACTTCCACATAGAACATTTCAGATTTCGAATGTCTGTTAGAGAGATCATCATAGGTGCAGACTGGTTGTTGGTTGTCTGTGTGTGTTATTATGAGAATTAGTAAGGGAGGGAGAGAGCGAGGGAAAGCAGAGATAGTGAGATGCATTTAAGAGTGGTTGTGAGGTAAAGAGTGCAGGTGTGTAATAAATTAAGACTGCAGTCAGGACACACAGCAAGCAGTAACTCACCCATCTGCATGGCGATCTCGCCAATGGCCCAGGTAGCGTTGTTACACACAGAGATGAACTCTGGGTTCAGGTTCAGGCCCAGGATCGGCATGAACTCAGCTGGATGGGGGATACACAGGTTTATATACAAACACTACACACAACTTGTCACACAATCCCTGCTATACACAAACTCCCACAAACACACAGGTTAAACAAACAGTACACTCAACAAGTCACACAATCACTGGTATACACACTCACCAATATACAAATAATACCTAAACTACTAGTCACTCCAACACACATACCTCCTCAGCGCCAGCAACTGGTAATCTAGTCCTGATTATGAATCTACTTTTTCATGACATTGACAGGTAATTTCTTCATTACTATGGTCGACTCACCAATGCAGGGTTTGACGTGAGGGAAGCAGGCCTTGGTCAGGTCTCCCAGCAGAGCAAAGGAGCTCTGTCTCACCTCTGGCATAGGGTCCTGGTGGAACGCACAGTTAGTCTCAAAAACACACACACATCTGATTAAAACAAATATTTGGAACTTTTAACACTCCAAACAGCAATAATACCAACTTTCATACAAACCAGTTTCAGTTTTTTTTTTGCGAACGACAGAGCAGCACTGTATAAACTATACGGCAACTTATCCTCCTTCAAATTGACTAATTTAACATTTTCAAAATGGCCACTGACAGTTGGCACTTGGATGCCCCTGTGTACCTGCATGCACTGGAAGAGCAGGGTCATGATGTTGCTGCGGGCAACCAGCTGGTCCACACTGCCCCCCAAGCCCTCGGCCAGGCCACTCAGCAGGTCCAGGGCCACAATCATAAAGTCCTTGTCAGGGGCTTCGTACTGGTCAGGGTGCTGGTTGTACATCTGGAGAGAGAGGAGACGGACAGAGAGTCATCAGTGGGTTGTTGTTCAGTTAGGATATGAAGCTAAAACGCTGTACGATTTGTTTAATAAATTGCTGAATAAACGCAGTTTGTTTACGCTAACTTATGTTTTGTGGTGTAGAATAAATTGACAATTAACATTTGTTTATATTCTAATTTATAATTAATATCTGAAACCAGGTTTCCATCCAACCTTTTCATGCCAGTAAAGTACATGTTGGATTAAAAAAAAAATCACGACAGGCCTGATGGAAAGAGCAAATTTGTCTGTAACCTTTCCAAACGTCGACAAAACAAAATTCGCTAGACAAGGTGGAATCTTTTTGCTTCGGTAAAATGTATTATGCGAGAAATGGCGGTGGAAACACTTCTGCGCAAATATTGATATTACCATCATACCGAAGAGTCACACGATGGCATGTGTGGTCCTCCCACTACGACGTGGGAAAGCATGCAGTTTATTAGGCTACAGATTAAATAAATTATGATGAACTTCACAGGGTGGTGAAAGTGCAAGGTGATGAGCTTGATGCTCCTTTCCAATAAATATCGAGGGTCTTATTCTGGTGACATGATGATCGATGCTTGGCTGCCATTTGAAAACTAAAAATATTCTCGCTCTTTTGTCCATAATAATCTCATCATGTAGGCCAACGGTCACCAACCTTTTCTGAGTCAAGATCACTTTCTGAATCAAAATGGAAGCTGAGATCTACAGCTCTGATTTTTTTTTTAAACATGACTTAAAAAACCTAAGCCTATGCAACATTAACCCCCCCAAAAAATAACAGTTCTGTAGCAATGAGGTTTGTGCAGTAGGCTATAGGCCCAATACATTATCACTGCATATTGGCTATGCTTGAATTACCAATTCTGACCATTAAAAAAAATATATATATATTTAAAAAATGTAGGTATATGATCACACTGGCAATATATCATTTGTTGTATTACTTGTGAGGCACAGCTAAGTGAGCATAATTTGTATATATTTTTTACTGGACTGATGGCCTGCATCCGATGATCAGTCTGAGGGGAGGAATGAGCAGCGGTGAGGCTGCCTCTCACCCGACTCACCATCTCTCCCTCACTCCGCTGAGAAAAGGGGACAGTCTTCCAGCTGATGGCAAAACTCAAGTCGCACTGCATTATTTCTGCCTCATGCACCAATTCATGTTGTTACTGCTATAAACAGAGAAAGTGAAATATTCCTCGATAATATAAAAGATAAGCTGCTAATAATAACAAGCTTATCGGCACACATGGCTTATAAAAAAGGTTTGAACAAAGTGTTGACAGTGATTAATAACTTAAACATTAATTTACTTATAAAACCAGTAGCTCTATGCTGTATTCATTGAGTCGCTCTCTAGTCATGGTTTTAAACCTTTGCTGTGTGTTCGAGGCTTCTTTTTGCAGTCTATGGCTTGAGGAAACTGTGCAGACAGTGATCTGAGCTATCTAATGGCCAGCGATAGTCCTATAGGTGCACTTGATTTGCTCTCTGGGCCTGCCGGGTAGGTGGAGTTCTACCTTCAGACACATGAAATGGTTCAAAATGGGAACACTGCCTTCCCGACGCTAGGGCTGCTGAATCAAGTGCACCTACCGCCAACAGCGTGAAACTAATTTTAAAAATCATCAGTAGAGTTGACTGGTAATATCAGTGTCAAGCAAGCTAACTTGCAAAATAGCCTTTGTTTGCCAATCAAGCGAGTAATCCTGGAACTTAACACATGTAAAAGTTAACAACTGTGATAACCAGCTCCTCGACATTGAAAGAAAACAGTGACCGATGATTCTTCTTTAACTCGAGTTTTATAAGAAATCGGATAGACATGACAGTTGCTAGCTACTGTACCGACAAATTGCTCCTTCATTCAAATGAGGTTTCCACTAGCTAGATGTATCGTCAAAATTCGTCAAAACAAAAACTAGCTTTTTGGTCTTAATTTAAGGTTATCAGTGTGGTTAAGGTTAGGTTTAAAATCAGATTTTAATAAGATAAATTCTAGAAATAGGCAGGGTTTATGACTTGCAGTGACGCGACGACCCTAACAAATGGGGTTTCTTTTCCGGCGCATTCCAAATTTCGTCATTAACCTAAGATGTAAACAAACCAGCATCTGTTCATCTTTTGTATGGCTATTTGTTTGTACTGTAGCGGTTTGTTGGCTTTTGTAAATTCTAGTGTTCATTAAACAAGAAAAACAGCATAGGATCAGTTTTGACAATGGTTTACAAATGTTGACATGTGTATCTCAGTTGGTAGAGCATGGCGTTTGAAACGCCAGGGTTGTGGGTTCGATTCCCACGGGGGGGCCAGTATGAAAATGTATACACTCACTAACTGTAAGTCGCTCTGGAGAAGAGCGTCTGCTAAATGACTAAAATGTTTACAATAAAGAATTGCATTAATACATTGAATGATAGGTCTGCACTTTAAGCGTGATCCATAGGTTGTCAGGCTGCTGTATGAAGGTTGTAGAAAAAGCTGAGTTCAGATCCTCTCATCTGATGGATACCATGGAAAAATTATACCAAATGTGACGGGGTGCAACATTAACTTGGCACAGCCAGGCTCAATAATATATGTCAACAAGTTGGTACATCTAAATAAAAACAGTCAACATCAGTTTATTCCCAGCTTGATAGAAAACCTTTTATTTCCCCATTCACAAAAGTAAACTAGAAAGTGATACATCAGTTAACATCGCACCTGCACCACAGTTAAGAAAAGAAAAAAAACGCTACTACATCAAATTCATTCGTCAAGAATGATTTCAAGATTGAAACAAAATTTATACCGGAGTTTTCACAATTCTTCCCATCTTTCCCCAGGTATGCACCATGCTGTCTCCCACTCTCAGTACTACCACTTTACATTACATTTGACAAAATAAAATGGTCCGCTATAAAACAACGAAAACAAAAAAATTCTTTAAATAAAAAGAACATTACAGGGAAAAAACTTTTAAAGTCTAAAAAAAACTTTGTGCGCTTCCTCCGCACAAAAAAAATCATTGAAAACAAAAAAGCAAAAAAATTATAAAAAAATTGTATATCTCGTAAGTCTTGAAAAAAATGTTTTAAAAATGCCTCAACTTGTGGAAAACTGTTAAACTTGAGAATAAGAGTTGGTTTTGAGATCAATATTTCGCTACTATTATTTAAGAGGCGATTTAACCTCAACGTTTTTACCCAATTCTTCCTAATAGGACCAGTATCACATTGGTAGCATTGTACAAAGACTGTGGCAATTAGCCAGTAGATCTGTGCACACCTATCCTACTCACAACCTTGATGGTGGACCGGACCCCCATCCACCAACACTTGCATATCAGTTTACCCCTTTAGGATACGATTAAAGTGTCACCCTCTAAGGGTGGAAGCGGTTTACAAAAGTGTGTAAAGATTCAAAATACTGTCAAATCAACCACTTATGTACCAGTGGGTTGGTGTTAAAAATCCATGTTACATGGATAAATGCTCATCTTACTTGAAATTGCATTTTCATAGGTTAGCCTGATGCTTTAGGCAGTGTTATCTTCACATTTTGAATATCAATTTTCATTGTGCGAGATAAAGATGGCCATAGCTTCATTACTGACTTGCTAAATCTCAGCAAAGCTTTGAAAGAGACCTGAGGTCCGACTGGCAATCACAAACTGAGATGGTAAAATATGACAAGTGTTGATGATACACAGGGTCTCTCCAACATCTCGGGTGTCAGCTACATGTCCATCACCTTGGGGGAGGGCCTGTGCAAAGTTAAGTCTATGCGGGACACACGCATACAGTAAAATACAGACAGACACACAATCAACAATAGTCAGACGTGACAGAGACCTTCAGACACTGACAAAATACAAGACCATCACTCCCTCACGAATGTTAACGTATCCAATCTCAGGGGAAACAAAAAGAGAATTAGGATCTGTATAATACCCAGACATATCCTACACAGTATCAATGGGTTGTGGAAAACAGCAAATGGCGACAACAGCCACCAACTGGACTAGAGCCAGTTTAACCCTGGACTTCTCGTACTTCTTCTCAGCCTGACTAAAGATGGCCGCCCACTTTTATTATCACAGCTTGCGTGGGCGAGTTGCAATTGATGTAGCTCTTAAAGACGTCCTCCTAGAAGGGCATGTATCTGCCTTTAATGAGATAGTTGAATAAAACGATTACGGAAAAGCATGCAACTCAAATTTGTTCGGGACCATGGACGAGATATGTATTATTAAGATAGCAGACTGAGTAGTCAAGGTATTTTTCCATCTTTGCGGACTTACAGCAGTCTCCCCTACTATTCATCATTCTGCTCACGTAGAAAAGGCTGGGAAACATTATGTTGGACTGTCTGGAAACACTAGTGGGATGTACACAGGATCCAAAATACTTGATGTCTGTCAGTCCTTCCCTTTTAAAAGGAGCAATCTGATTGCTAAATGCATTTTTTGACTTTCAAATGAATTATAGCCATTGATTCTTGAATATAACATATGCCTAATGATCTTAGCTCAACTGTCGTACCCCATCAGAACCCAAAGTAAGCTTTTTTTACTCATTTTTTGTAAATAAAATGTATACAAATACTGTATTGCCTCAAAACATGGTTAAAACAATCATCTTGATATCATGGACAGTCCAGTCCCTGTATCCATTGCTCTGTCCGTGAGTCGTTACACTTCTCCAGCCACATCCCTCAGCTGTTTACCAAATCAGTGGCGGGTTAGCTGTTTGGTATTATTCAAACTGCAGATTGACCATTTAAATCTATGGTCCTCAACTTACCCTTTAAATCAATTCCATCCATCTGATTGGATGCCTTACTTATTAACCTAGCATATGAACGGCGGCATTAGCCTTAACTTCTCATTTTGACCATTGCTTATACAATAACTTCATTATATCGTGTCTTACTTCAGCAAACCATAACAGTCCTAAAATCATTTGACAAAAAGAAATAGAGCCTATACCCTTAAGATTGGTATATTTACTGTCTATCATTTAAGTGAGATTCTACATTCTTACAAATAAAAGTGCATAATATCAAAAAGAACCAGCAACTGATGTATTATAAAGTTCTTACTGATGCCTTATCGCTCTAATCCATTGTAAATACTATAAAAACAAAAGAAGTAGCAGCAAAACGGATTATGATTTTTACTACAGTATAACTGGTTGCAGGGAGTTATTCTTCTATAAGATCGATTGAACCTTGCGTCTCTGAACTATGACATTACTGGATCTCGACACTAAAGAAACCCACCCGTTTGCTATGTGTTAAGTATGGCGACAGGGGAGGGCTGGTCACAGAATGGGGGGGGGGGGGGGGGGGGGTGCAAATAACCTAGTGTTGTTACCTTTGAACGATAAGCCTACTACCATTGTTTCCGAATGTAAAAATCTACTTGTAACAACAAGATACGCACACACACGTCACTTAACAAGAGGTGATCAATGCCATGCAAACCAATCAAACCCTTACTGGAGCTAGTCAAAAGGAAAAAATGACATTTGTCAGCACTACAGTAAATTATTTCTGGAAGGATTGTGTCGGTCTGTTGTAGTAAGAACTGGGAAAGGAAAAAAACAGACTACATTTAAATTACTATTTTTCTTAGAAGGGAAACAAATATCATTTCAAAAATAAAAATAAATTCTGCAAGCAAGGGAAGAAAAATTGTCTAAATGTACCTGTGTTTTATAGAGATAAGTCCCAATATGAACAGGTACGGTAATGTACGGTCTATGAAAGCTTGTGTAGTATAGGTGCAAATTACTCTTCTAGAACTCTCCCCGTTATTATGTTGAAAAGCCTCTCATGCTTTCCCCTCTGAGGCTAGCCTTCAGGCAGCTATTATAAAACATCAGCGCTACATCTGTATCCCACCCACAGCCTTTGTATAGATTCTCAAATGACTATTGTAGAATGTATGCAATGTGCTTGTGCACCGATTGGTCGTTCGGGCCAGGGCAACTACCTTCCCTGCCTGAACTAAGTCTAAGTGTGCCAGTCTACATATGTGTGTTGTGTTTTTAAACTGTGGCTCCTGGGCTGGTTTTGAGATTTCTCCTTAATTTACTTATTCCGGGGTTGCTGCCACCCCGCCCGCCCTCCCACCACAGCTCTCCTCTAACCTTGGTTATCGAATGGATCTAGTGCCGTTCGTAGCCGGCCCGTGCATTTGCTTATCCTACCCTCCCTCCCCCTCTTATAGAACCCCTGTGGCTTTGGTTACATCGGAGTATGTCGTTGGATTTAAGTTTGGCGTTTGAAATCCAGAGGTTTTCTCCCCAGTTTCCCTCCCAGTAACCCTCCCTCCCACCCACCCTCACAGAGACACACAGGGTCGTGGGACTTGTAGTCTGAATGGACAGGAGCCAGGGCCAATCCCTCTCCTCCTCCCCCCACGATCAGGGCAGTGCAGTAACACAGATGGATGAGTTCCCCCAGTAACCCTCCCGTAGATTAAACCTGGAGAGGGGACAAAGTGGGAGAAGAGGAGTGAATAGGAAGAGGAGGGAGAAAAGGGAAAACAAGTTAATTTTTTATTCAGGTGAACAGAGAGAACATGGACTAAACATAACATTAGGATATGGGGAAAGGAAGCCGATCCTAGATCAGTTCTACCTAAAGTGAGTCAATACCTGACAGGCGTGTCCTGTGTCGGCGAGGGGAACTACACGCCATAGCAGGCCGACAGCCTCTCCTTCAGCAGAGGGGGGAATTGTTCTGAGAACTGCTGCCAGTTCTCCTCGCCCACCTGGTCCTTGAAGCCATGGAGGATCTACAACACAACAAACAAAGCTTGTAAATCAAGGTGGGGTATACGGTCAGTGGTCTTCAGCGACTGGCAAAGCTGGTTCTTTTGTTTTCTTGGCACCACACATCTCAGAGTCTAAAATATCCACAATATATGTTCAGATTTCGAATGTCTGTAGATAAAGATCATCACAGGGTGTGGAGGAAGAGGAGCATGAGGTCTACTTAGAACCCAACAGTCTAGAACCTTTGTATCCTGAGGATCAAACGTATGGGTGAGATTTGTTGAGGTATATATCTCCCGAGTGCTTACCTTGTAGAACATGTCTCTCAGATCGTCCTTAGGACTAACCCAGGAGGCCACAGCATCACAGAAGAAGATGAAGTCCTGAAGAGAGACACCAAAGTTCATATGACAACATCCTCATCATCCAACATTCATCCACATTCCCTTACTCATTTAGGTTCCAATCATCCTTCAATGACACCAAACACGCTTGGTTGAATACAATGTGCCTTCTCTCACCAGAGTTACCTCAGAGTCTAAATTACATCCACACTAGTTATTCAGATTAAGAATGTCTGTTTAGAGTTCATAATAGACAAGAGTGGAGAGGCAACACACTCGGGGAACCAAAATATTAAAAGTATTGGCCCCAGTAAATCCATATTCCTGTGTGGAACAGTGTTCACCTGAACCACTCCAGCGGGGTTGACGCCGATCATCATGCAGATTCCACGGAACGCAGAGTCTTTCTCCTCATTGTCCCTGATGTTCCTCAACGATGTGCACCAGGGTCTGATGAACTGTTGCAGCATGGGAGACACCTCCTGTGGACACACGTACCCCAGCCTGCCGATCGTAATGGCTGTCCCAAGAGAAACAGAGGAGTGATTATGTGTCAATAACTACAGGGCCATACCAATAAGTTTTAGAACAATAACTTCAAAGTCAGATCTCCTAGTCTCACACTCAGAGCTTTAACTTCCACATTGAACATCTCAGATTTCAAATGTCTGTTAAAGAGATCATAATAGGAGTGGACTGGAGCCTAAATACTTGTTGTTTTCCATGGGGGTAGGGATTTAAACATGTGTCTGTGTGAGTACCGTACCTGTATTCTCCAGGAGGGTCTTGGGTGTGTTAGGTCTGTTGATTATCTCCACCAGGTTGTTGAGGACCAGCCCAACATAGGGTTGCATGTCTGATCCTACAGTCACCAGGGAAAACGCAACACAATCAACCAGCTGGAAATTATGGCATTGCTCTCCATACATTTACATTTTAGTGATTTAGCAGACGCTCTTATCCAGAGCGACTTACAGTTAGTGCATACATTACTTTTTCTTTTTCCCCATACCCCCCGTGGGAATCGAACCCACAACCCTGGCGTTGCAAACGGCATGCTCTACGAACTGAGCTACATCCCCTGCCGGCCATTCCCTCCCCTAGACGACGCTGGGCCAATTGTGCGCTGCCCCATGGGTCTCCCCGTCGCGGCCGGCTACGACAGAGCCTGGATTCAAACCAGGATCTCTAGTGGCACAGCTAGCACTGCGATGCAGTGCCTTAGACCACTGCGCCACTCGGGAGTATACCCATACCTGGGTTCAATTACTATTGGAAATCTTTCAGATACTTTGAGCATTTTCTCTAGCCTGCCTGGAGTGGCAAATGGACGGGGTTTAAACTTTGGGGCCTTTTCTATAGGTTCCTTTCATATACAATCAAGCACAGCTTAAGTATTTCAAATGATTTCAAATAGAATTTGAAGCCAGGTCTACAGTCAACTCCAACATCAGCGCTATCAAGTATTCACTGTCATTTAGAGTATTTATAGTGTCATCATTACAATCACTTCTATCAAATCACCATTACCAACATGGATTACTGATGGAGTGAATCTGGTGGTGTTGCTACAAAAATAGGGTTCTCGTGATTTCTGGCCAATTTCCCAAAATGGCCACCATCTTTAGCCATGGTTCCCCCTAGCTCACCTGAGCAATCTCCTTCATCCTTCTTGTCAGTTCTCCCTGTAGAGGTATTTTAGCACAATGTCACTACACTGTACTACTGCTGGTTGGCCTGCCATGCTTGCACACACCTGCAGGCCTCACTGTTAGAGTCCAATGGTAGCAGGACCCATCACTCAGGCATCTTGCAGCACACTGTAGTCAAGGGAGATTGACTCACTCGTATGACAGAGGGTCATTGAGTTCATGGGTTATAGAGCAAGGGCAGCGAATCAAATCTGACAGAGTTAGCTACATGCTCCATCCAAAAGACAGCAAACCCTAGCAGCATACACCATAACACACGTGACACCATTACCATCTGTGTGTTCATCCCTACACCGGGACCTCTGTCACACACTCAGACCTTTAACTTCCACATAGAACATTTCAGATTTCGAATGTCTGTTAGAGAGATCATCATAGGTGCAGACTGGTTGTTGGTTGTCTGTGTGTGTTATTATGAGAATTAGTAAGGGAGGGAGAGAGCGAGGGAAAGCAGAGATAGTGAGATGCATTTAAGAGTGGTTGTGAGGTAAAGAGTGCAGGTGTGTAATAAATTAAGACTGCAGTCAGGACACACAGCAAGCAGTAACTCACCCATCTGCATGGCGATCTCGCCAATGGCCCAGGTAGCGTTGTTACACACAGAGATGAACTCTGGGTTCAGGTTCAGGCCCAGGATCGGCATGAACTCAGCTGGATGGGGGATACACAGGTTTATATACAAACACTACACACAACTTGTCACACAATCCCTGCCATACACAAACTCCCACAAACACACAGGTTAAACAAACAGTACACTCAACAAGTCACACAATCACTGGTATACACACTCACCAATATACAAATAATACCTAAACTACTAGTCACTCCAACACACATACCTCCTCAGCGCCAGCAACTGGTAATCTAGTCCTGATTATGAATCTACTTTTTCATGACATTGACAGGTAATTTCTTCATTACTATGGTCGACTCACCAATGCAGGGTTTGACGTGAGGGAAGCAGGCCTTGGTCAGGTCTCCCAGCAGAGCAAAGGAGCTCTGTCTCACCTCTGGCATAGGGTCCTGGTGGAACGCACAGTTAGTCTCAAAAACACACACACATCTGGTTAAAACAAATATTTGGAACTTTTAACACTCCAAACAGCAATAATACCAACTTTCATACAAACCAGTTTCAGTTTTTTTTTTGCGAACGACAGAGCAGCACTGTATAAACTATACGGCAACTTATCCTCCTTCAAATTGACTAATTTAACATTTTCAAAATGGCCACTGACAGTTGGCACTTGGATGCCCCTGTGTACCTGCATGCACTGGAAGAGCAGGGTCATGATGTTGCTGCGGGCAACCAGCTGGTCCACACTGCCCCCCAAGCCCTCGGCCAGGCCACTCAGCAGGTCCAGGGCCACAATCATAAAGTCCTTGTCAGGGGCTTCGTACTGGTCAGGGTGCTGGTTGTACATCTGGAGAGAGAGGAGACGGACAGAGAGTCATCAGTGGGTTGTTGTTCAGTTAGGATATGAAGCTAAAACGCTATACGATTTGTTTAATAAATTGCTGAATAAACGCAGTTTGTTTACGCTAACTTATGTTTTGTGGTGTAGAATAAATTGACAATTAACATTTGTTTATATTCTAACTTATAATTAATATCTGAAACCAGGTTTCCATCCAACCTTTTCATGCCAGTAAAGTACATGTTGGATTAAAAAAAAAATCACGACAGGCCTGATGGAAAGAGCAAATTTGTCTGTAACCTTTCCAAACGTCGACAAAACAAAATTCGCTAGACAAGGTGGAATCTTTTTGCTTCGGTAAAATGTATTATGCGAGAAATGGCGGTGGAAACACTTCTGCGCAAATATTGATATTACCATCATACCGAAGAGTCACACGATGGCATGTGTGGTCCTCCCACTACGACGTGGGAAAGCATGCAGTTTATTAGGCTACAGATTAAATAAATTATGATGAACTTCACAGGGTGGTGAAAGTGCAAGGTGATGAGCTTGATGCTCCTTTCCAATAAATATCGAGGGTCTTATTCTGGTGACATGATGATCGATGCTTGGCTGCCATTTGAAAACTAAAAATATTCTCGCTCTTTTGTCCATAATAATCTCATCATGTAGGCCAACGGTCACCAACCTTTTCTGAGTCAAGATCACTTTCTGAATCAAAATGGAAGCTGAGATCTACAGCTCTGATTTTTTTTTTAAACATGACTTAAAAAACCTAAGCCTATGCAACATTAACCCCCCCAAAAAATAACAGTTCTGTAGCAATGAGGTTTGTGCAGTAGGCTATAGGCCCAATACATTATCACTGCATATTGGCTATGCTTGAATTACCAATTCTGACCATTAAAAAAAATATATATATATTTAAAAAATGTAGGTATATGATCACACTGGCAATATATCATTTGTTGTATTACTTGTGAGGCACAGCTAAGTGAGCATAATTTGTATATATTTTTTACTGGACTGATGGCCTGCATCCGATGATCAGTCTGAGGGGAGGAATGAGCAGCGGTGAGGCTGCCTCTCACCCGACTCACCATCTCTCCCTCACTCCGCTGATAAAAGGGGACAGTCTTCCAGCTGATGGCAAAACTCAAGTCGCACTGCATTATTTCTGCCTCATGCACCAATTCATGTTGTTACTGCTATAAACAGAGAAAGTGAAATATTCCTCGATAATATAAAAGATAAGCTGCTAATAATAACAAGCTTATCGGCACACATGGCTTATAAAAAAGGTTTGAACAAAGTGTTGACAGTGATTAATAACTTAAACATTAATTTACTTATAAAACCAGTAGCTCTATGCTGTATTCATTGAGTCGCTCTCTAGTCATGGTTTTAAACCTTTGCTGTGTGTTCGAGGCTTCTTTTTGCAGTCTATGGCTTGAGGAAACTGTGCAGACAGTGATCTGAGCTATCTAATGGCCAGCGATAGTCCTATAGGTGCACTTGATTTGCTCTCTGGGCCTGCCGGGTAGGTGGAGTTCTACCTTCAGACACATGAAATGGTTCAAAATGGGAACACTGCCTTCCCGACGCTAGGGCTGCTGAATCAAGTGCACCTACCGCCAACAGCGTGAAACTAATTTTAAAAATCATCAGTAGAGTTGAAAACACGATGGAAACAATTTGTATACTTTTTTGGGGGGTATATGGGAATTTAACCACAAAAGTAATTTTTATGTGCACTACATCACGCACATCCTTTTATTTAAATGTTTTTACATTTCATTCATTTAGGAGACGTTCTTATCCAGAGCAACTTAAAGGAGCAATTAGGGTTAAGTGCCTTGCTCAAGGGCACAGAGATTTTCCACCTAGTCGGCTCAGGGATTCGAACCAGCCACCTTTCGGTTACTGAACCCAACAATCTGGGAAAATGCGCATATTGTTTTTATGCAGATTTTCGAATGAAAATCTGTCGCCAATTAGAAGGAAACCTAGCTATATCTAGCTTATTTTGTAACAGTTTTTGTTGCCATACATTAACATGGTTCTTCACTGAAGGCATGTCTGGTGATTTAATATGTATAAAAGTACTATAGAGAGCAATAGTAATGGCGTATTTTTGTAGGTACTAACTCCACCATGGCTCGTTGGACAAAGCCTATGGGGAAAATCGTTTTTTGGGATAACCGCCGAAAATAAGGTCTGTGGTAAACACAGGCTTAGGAGATATACATTTTGTTCTATAAGAATCTTCATCAGCTAACGTCACTTTTTTGTGAATTGAAGCATTTATGTAATCAAAACAAGCACATAAAGCCTTCATAATTCATAAAGGTCATGTTATTAACCGACTGATATCTCAGAACAAAACGTATAAGATCTAAGCCTGCGTTAACCTCAGATCTTAATTTCACCGTTCATCCCAAAATCCCATTCTTTCCACATTAATTTCCCCCATAGGAATGGCTGAACGATCCAGAGGTAACTCATTTCCAGTTTTTAGGACTACAAGCTGGCGAGCTCTATAGGTTCTTACCATGGCCTGAGCGAGGGTCTTCTGGACCAGGGTGACACAGCGCTGGTAGACAGGCTCACAGTAGGGCAGGAAGCCACTCTGCAGGGCCGTGGCCACCGACGACAGACACTGGGGGGCCACAGAGAGACAGGGTTAGTTTGGTGGGTGAGGGACGGTAACAACTAAAACACAGGCTGCATATCAATAGGTCAAAGTGGTGTCCTGTCAGTGTGGCCTTTCACTCACTTGCACCGATCTTAAAAGGGACAGTTCACAAGTCCCTTTAAGATTATGCATTCTTTCACCGTTCCTGTGATTTCACTGCATATCAACGAAAGGAGTCAAGGAGAGGGACTGGCTTTTTAACTTTTCAGATACAGAAGTCGGTCAGTCCCCGTTTCGATCTCATGAGCCAATGAAAATGGAGTAAAATTGCATAGGGACGGCAACTTTTTTTTAATAAATGCAAGATCGACCAGAGCCTGTCGTATCCAATGGGAGGATATTAATCAGTGGGCAGAACAAGCAAGGAGGGGCAGAGCCAAGCACCAGCTAGTGAGATCCTGTTGGCGCGTTCTAGCATTTATTTGCATATCTCCATTAGGGAACGCGTACTCTGAAGTGTGCGTGTGCAATAACTCAATTCTTCCTTGCACTCCTTCTAAACAACACATTTTAATTGTTTTACTTCGGCAAAAGGGTAAAGTCTGGAAAACGCAGTCTACTCTGTTACAGATTCTAGTTTTAGAAACAGAAAACTGTACGGCTATCAAATATTTTGTTGATAAGATTTGCAGAATGTCGGCAAAAATCCATCTCGCACCATCTTCTCCCACTGCCGGCCACTGGGCTTCCTCTCATCACCATATTTGGTAGTGAGTGGAAACGCCAAGCGGATGCTCCAACGCTTCTTTCATTAAGAGGTGTAGTACTGCTTTTCTTCCATCAGGGGGCAGTATAATACCGACCATTGGAAGCACAACAGTCACCCGTTTCCATTTGTATGCTTTGAGAGGCTCTAAGAGCTATAGATAATTTTGTATTGATTTTAAAGCTACCTACAACAAAAACACTGCCTAGTGCCTGACCTCCGGCACCAGTTATTGTTGTCAGCTCAAGAGGTTAAGGAGACCAGTCCTATCAATATTCTGCTGTGGATCAGCAAACGATCTCTAATTAGCATCATATATGTTCAGATGAGAACGTGTCATCATTTCCACAGCAGCAGCTAAATGCAAAGTCATTCTGCAGTCGGCACACACACACAGTCACACACACTAGCAACAGCCTACCCTCCACTTCAGCCGCTCTAGGTTTTCCCCCCAACAAGCCAGATTCTCCATTCACCAGAATATCATTATTGTTGGTATCTGGCTCACAAGACTAGCAACTGCCCTAAAGCAATGACGTAAATTTCCACAAAATCATGTCTAAGAAAGATCCACCTTGTGATGCACCAAACATGATTCATGTATATAATAATGTATAACCTCCAGAAGTGGAAAGAGATCCTTGTCCTCGTCCTTCAGCTCATTCCATTTGGCAATGAGGGGAGGCATCAGCTTCTGGATGTACTCCTGTGAGGGGGGGACAGTAAAATTACAATTTAGTAATATTGTGTCTCTTCACCATAAACATTAAACCCGTGTAAACCCACCAAGTTGAGCTTGTGATGTAGCGACAATCTACAGGTGACATACACTGCTCAAAAAAATAGAGGGAACACTTAAACAACACAATGTAACTCCAAGTCAATCACACTTCTGTGAAATTAAACTGTCCACTTAGGAAGCAACACTAATTGACAATACATTTCACATGCTGTTGTACAAATGGAATAGACAACAGGTGGAAATTATAGGCAATTAGCAAGACACCCCCAATAAAGGAGTGGTTCTGCAGGTGGTGACCACAGACCACTTCTCAGTTCCTATGCTTCCTGGCTGATGTTTTGGTCACTTTTGAATGCTGGCGGTGCTTTCACTCTAGTGGTAGCATGAGACGGAGTCTACAACCCACACAAGTGGCTCAGGTAGTGCAGCTCATCCAGGATGGCACATCAATGCGAGCTGTGGCAAGAAGGTTTGCTGTTTCTGTCAGCGTAGTGTCCAGAGCATGGAGGCGCTACCAGGAGACAGGCCAGTACATCAGGAGACGTGGAGGAGGCCGTAGTAGGGCAACAACCCAGCAGCAGGACCGCTACCTCCGCCTTTGTGCAAGGAGGAGCACTGCCAGAGCCCTGCAAAATGACCTCCAGCAGGCCACAAATGTGCATGTGTCTGCTCAAACGGTCAGAAACAGACTCCATGAGGGTGGTATGAGGGCCCAACGTCCACAGGTGGGGGTTGTGCTTACAGCCCAACACTGTGCAGGATGTTTGGCATTTGCCAGAGAACACCAAGATTGGCAAATTCGCCACTGGCGCCCTGTGCTCTTCACAGATGAAAGCAAGTTCACACTGAGCACACGTGACAGACGTGACAGAGTCTGGAGACGCCGTGGAGAACATTCTGCTGCCTGCAACATCCTCCAGCATGACCGGTTTGGCGGTGGGTCAGTCATGGTGTGGGGTGGCATTTCTTTGGGGGGCCGCACAGCCCTCCATGTGCTCGCCAGAGGTAGCCTGACTGCCATTAGGTACCAAGATGAGATCCTCAGACCCCTTGTGAGACCATATGCTGGTGCAGTTGGCCCTGGGTTCCTCCTAATGCAAGACAATGCTAGACCTCATGTGGCTGGAGTGTGTCAGCAGTTCCTGCAAGAGGAAGGCATTGATGCTATGGACTGGCCCGCCCGTTCCCCAGACCTGAATCCAATTGAGCACATCTGGGACATCATGTCTCGCTCCATCCACCAACGCCACGTTGCACCCCAGACTGTCCAGGAGTTGGCGGATGCTTTAGTCCAGGTCTGGGAGGAGATCCCTCAGGAGACCATCCTCATCAGGAGCATGCCCAGGCGTTGTAGGGAGGTCATACAGGCACGTGGAGGCCACACACACTACTGAGCCTCATTTTGACTTGTTTTAAGGCCATTACATCAAAGTTAGATCAGCCTGTAGTGTGGTTTTCCACTTTAATTTTGAGTGTGACTCCAAATCTAGACCTCCATGGGTTGATACATTTGATTTCCATTGATAATTTTTGTGTGATTTTGTTGTCAGCACATTCAACTATGTAAAGAAAAAAGTATTTAATAAGATTATTTCATTCATTCAGATCTAGGATGTGTTATTTTAGTGTTCCCTTTATTTTTTTGAGCAGTGTAATAGAACATAATGGCAAACAGATGATTTATACACATGCCATCTCTCACTAAACAATCTCAGTCTACAATACATCCACACTGGTGATTCAGATTTCGAATGTCTGTTTGAATTCATCATAGATGAGAGCAGAGGCAACAATGCAACAATCTTCACCATAAAGATGAACCTATGAAAATTAACCAAGGAGGTTGTGATACAACAACAATGCACCACAATGAACAGAGGATGTTGTACATCATAAGACGGTACGGAGTTGTTGGCCGTGAAGCTGATCCAGCTTTCTGATTTTTCTATGTGCTAGTTTGCTAACTAAGTGACGATATTTTGAGGTCCAGACTCACAGGCTGGTTGAGGTGGTGTCCTACGGAGTCAGCGAGCGTACCGATGGCGTCGTAGAGGATGAGCAGGTTCTTGTGCTGGTACTTGCCGAAGGCGAACACCAGCGTGTCCAGGATGAAGCTGAGGTAGGGCACCAGCTCTGTACACGCCTCCTCCTCCAGGGTGGCAAACGCACTGAGGACCACAAAGGCCAAAGGGTCAGAGTAGGAGAATGGACACATCACACACACAGACATTAATACAAGACACACAATAACATCTGCTTTGAGAGAATGCAACCAAGCTGGCCTATACACATATCCCTTCAGGAGACCAGTCCTACCAATACTCTGCGGTGGATCAGAAAACGATCTCAAATTAGCATCATATGTTCAGGTGAGAAACATGTCATCATTTCCACAGCAGAAGTCAAATGATGGTCGGGTTGAACTTTTGGGACTATTCCATTGGTTCCATCGCAGCAGGCAAGCTCATACAAGCACAGCTTAAGTAATTGAAAAAAAAAATACCCAGGTCTGACTGTCATAGCTGAAACACATGGACAATGCCAAAAGAACCCTCCCACACACACACTGTACACACCTGCAGGCGGCCTCCTGCACCCTCTTGTTGCCGTCCAGTATCCTCTTGAGCAGCTCGGTCATCAGGGGTTTGAGGTGGGAGTCTGGGGGCTGGCTGACCACCCAGTGGGCGTAGCGTGACAGGGTCCAGCAGGCGATGGAGCGCACCAGGGCCTTCTTGTCACAAAGGCACGCAATGAGATGGGGGAGGAGCTCCGGAAGGTAGGGCACCATGCCCTGCATACAGCCTGGAGGAGAGGAGGAGAGAGAGAGAGGGTGTTTTTGTCACAGACACAGGATGAGGTGGGGAAGGAGCTCCGGGAGGTAGGCACCACAATGCATGGAAGTTTACTTTACCTTCTATAACGGTCTTTTAATATTTGGTTTGTGATTGGGGTGGGGATCTGTTTACTAGGGAGGTCATGAGTTCAAAGCACAGATAGGAGATAATCTGTTCACTTAATATTATTAGCAGGTTTTAACCATGACACATTGTCTTTACCTGGTGTATTTGTGAAGTGATTCAATTGAATATTGCCATCTGTGTATCGCTTAGGCAACATTCAATTCCTCCTTTCATGCCGATAAAGTTAGATAGAATTTGAATCTAGCTAGCCTTAGGCAAATTCTTTATTGACAACACTCAATTGTAGGCCAAGTCTATTATCAACACACAGCCACGTGAAAGACAGCCAGTCATCTGGCTTAAAGTGTTTATATGTTTTAATATAAAATATACTCTCAAATGGAATCCAATTAGTGTACATCCTATTAGTGACGTGTTAACTGGGTCAGTGTCAGCGCAGTGGAAAACATATGGCATTACAACTACGCTGCATTAGGACAGCGACACGTCTCCATACACTGTCAACACCTTCTGGGAGCCTATATTAGTGTGTCATGGACCAACACTGACAGTGGGGTCATAAAGGGCTGAAGAGAGAGAGAGAGAGAAAGTGTAGCAAATTCACAGTGGAGAGAGAGAAAGTAGACAACTCTGGAGTGACAGGGGAACCAGACATTGGCGTGAGCATCCACTGACAAATGAATGACGGCACCACTGCTAAGTCAATCTGAACTGATATAATGCAACAAGGAACTAGAGTTCCATTAGCAGAGAAAGAGTCTGCAGGGACAGAGACGTGTTAATTCCGTCAACAAAAATATTCAAACCCCTATTTTTCAGTGGCAATCGATGAGACGATAACTGACTAAACAGACCCAGAAAAAACTACAATTAACCAAAATTATTTTTCTTTTTGGTACATGAAAACGAGACGAAATTATCCCTGACTAAAATCTGACTCGTTTTTTTATCTGTTGCAGAGTAATGTGTTCTTCTGCCAATTTGGCTGTTGGGAAGAGAATCGTGAGATAGGATGTTATGCAGAAAGATATGTTGGTAGGACAAGGATATGTATATTTGTGAACATGAAAGTCAGTGATTTATGTTTACTATCGGTTTATGAGGCAATACAAATGTGATGACAAAATGTGACTAAAATGAAAGGGCATTTAGTGGACTAAAATGGCCCACTGTCCTTTTAGACTAAATCATTATTCAAATGACAAAAATCTGACTTCATGATATTTTAGACAACATGTCTAAGACCAACCTAAATTTTAAAAAAGTGGCAAAATTAACAGAGTATAGGAATATGACTGTATGAGAGACCTCTGGATCAGACAGTATGAATACTAACACCATCATTAACAGTCAGGAGTTACATAGAATGCATCATATCCAGAGGGACAGTCAACTCTCAATGGAGTGATAGAGAGATGGAGAAAGAACCACTGTGTACTGTACATCACAGCAGAGAGAGGAGAGCAACAGCGCAGAGAGTAGCAGAGAGAGAGATGGAGAGCCAAGAGAGAATCAGTTGAGAGAGAAAAAGAGTCACACAGATGAGACTGAGCAAGAGAAGGAGAGAGCTATGTGAAGTGTAAACAGTGTGACTGATTGATTTCCTAGTCCTTACCCTCAGCGATGGCTCCCAGCACCAGGATGCCAGACTCCTTGATGACCCAGTCAGGGGAGAAGAGAAGGCCCTTGAGCAGGGGCAGCAGGTGGGGCAGCAGCTCGTCCCGGAACACGTTGGCCAGCACATCCAGCGCCGCCGCCGAACACTTACCTACAGGGAGATAATAGGGATAGTTCACTCAGAAACATGATGAAAAACATCTTTACAGTTTTGCTCTGTACTGAAAGTGCTCCATCTTGAAAACTTGACTGCTGGGACATGTACAATTTGGGGGATTTTATTTACAGTGGACTAATGACCAAAATACTAAGATGGCTTTAGAGCGAACTAGTCATTTAATATCATACCCTTTTCACAGTACTGAATCTGGGCCAAGCCATGTTGTACTGGTCTGAACAGTAACAGATTCTTCAAATAAACCAACCACGCTGGCCTATACACCCATTCCTTTGAGGTTAAGGAGACCAGTCCTACCAATATCCTGCTGTAGATCAGAAAACGATCTCTAATTAGCATCATATATGTTCAGATGAGAACATGTCATCATTTCCACAGCAGCAGTTAAATGCAAAGTCATTCTGCAGTCGGCACACACAAACACAGTCAAACACACTAGCAACAGCCTACCCTCCACTTCAGCCGTTCTAGGTTTCTCCACAAGTCAGATTCTCCAGTCACCAGAATGTCATTGATGCTGGTGTCTTGCTGACGAGACTAGCTACAGCCCTGAAGTAATGACACAGCAATTTCCATAAAATCATGTCTAAGAATTATCCACCTTGTGATCTAGTTATGACACCGGTAAAAAGCTATATCATTTCAGTAAAGGTTACGTGAACTAACACTCAGATACAGAATAACAATTCTATGTCGTTTTGTTCTATGCAGACACCATTGTGATAACAGTGGTCTTCCACCTTTCTGGCGCATCTCTGCATGGGAATGGCTCCATTGCCAGACAGCAGCAGGGAGCATCACTGATGCCAGTAATCACTACTCTGGCTGTGCTGTTCAGTGTTCACACTGTCCAATTACCACCTCTAGCTTTACTGCTAATGAGACGCTGGGGAGCAGTGCACTGACAGTGGAGAGCAGAGCAGCCAAACAGGGAAGTAACTGAATCAGTGTACTGTTTAGATGGTGAGAGTACCTCTGATCTTGGCTAGAAAAGCAACGCTAAGGACCTAAAGAGTCTATAGAAAGACTTAACTTTCCACTTATATTTTCACAAATACAGAAAGATTATCCACTTAATTGTTTTTGTTACTTTTGACAACATTGTCCCACAGGAATGACTATCAAATGTAGTTATATTATGCTGCTTTAAGCAAGCATACACAGACAAGCCTCATGTAGACTGCAGCAGATACAATCCTCCTGCTCTATCCATCGACAGTATCAGTCTGTTTTCTAATTCTTCTCCCATCCTGGCTGTGGTGGTTTCAGTAACAGTTGGCTTAAAGTAATGTCAGACTCACGTAGGTTCCAGTCAGATAACGTATCGTCATCATCATCGTCATCTTCGTCAATGTCCTCTCCCTCCTCTCCCTCTCCTCCCTCGTGCTGCAGGGTGACGGTGCGTGACTTATGGAAGCGGGGCTTGATGTCCTGCTCACTGTCCGGCACTGCCTCGTCCTCCTCCACATCACCCTGGAGAGAGAGACTACATTAATCATTGCTATATTTTATTTTTCTGGTCCGAGGTCTGTGCTGTGAAACATGACAGCAAGCATAAGATATGGCTATACAGCACAAAAATATCTGGGACCAGGCTAATATTTTATAACTTGGGCAAGGAGTTTTTCCAGGAACGCGTGACCTGACTAGGAAAAACTCCAGGCAATACCTAGGGCCGAGACTGTTTCCTAGTATAGCAGGACCAAATGAGGTTTCAGTTCAGGAGGCTAAGACCTTCTCATTCTAAAAAAGCATGCTGTAGCATGGACATATGGACACAGCTTAGTGCCAGAAATAGCCAGTAGGGTATTAATGCACTGAAATGAGTAAGTGTGTGGCTTCTATGACAGAGGACTATGAGTCAGGGTAAGGAGTGTCTGGCAGGCAGAAATTCCCTGTGGGTTAGCCTAGGTGATGTGTTATGGAACTGGAAATGTGTGGACAGTTAGCAGGGGGGAAAACACTGCTACACCATTAACTGGCATTAACCAGATACAACGCCTTAGGTCAGAGAGTATGAATACATCAAATATCAGTAAAGTCTCAAGCTAAAGCTGTCATCACACCAAGAGTACCAGTAAGGAGAGGGTGGGAGGAAAGACATCTGGGTCGTGTTCATTAAGCATGAAACTGAACAAATGGTCCGAAACAGGGAGGTAGTATCTAAACTGGTCCAATAAGAAACAGTCATTTTCATTTTCCGTTGCAAAACGTTTTGCTACAGTGTGCCCTAATGAACACAACCCTGGTGGGGAGAAATAGGTGTGGTGTCATCATTCACACCCAGAACAGATAGGCAGGCTCACCTTCAGCAGGATAATGTCTATCTCAGAGTACTTCATGCCGTTCACCAGGATAGGAATGAGCCTACAGGAGGGAAGAGAGAGACAAGGCACCATTAGTCAAGCAGTCTTTCCATTGTTGGTCAATCAACAACACAGCATTTCTTGGTTCCATATAATAATAGATTGAAGTTATACAGCGTCAGATGTGGCAAGTGGGCTGCAGCTGTCTGGATCAGACAGTATGAATACAACAAGCATCACTGACCATCACAGTTAATGTGTTATGCATCATATCCAGACAGCATGGGAAGGGGAGAGGGTAAACGTCATGAGAGGTCTTATACTACAGCTAGCCAACACTACTGAAATGGAATCAACATTCTCTGTTCCTCTGAACTTCCTTCTCTTCACACCTAATAGAACACAGTACAGTATGTTGACAGAATTAAATACACTATGAACTATAGGACCTCTATGGGTATGTTACTCTTACAAGCTGTACTATTGACTAACCTCTGTTCCCCTCTTCACCTCTGACCTGACCGTTCCCCCCTCTCTCTACATCACGTACAACCAACACAATCCAGGTGATGCTGTATGTTACAGGTATGTTTAGGATTACTCACTGCACCAGGTGTCCAGAGAGCACCTCCTTGCAGATGGGCTGCTCGGCCAGGGTGAGCCAGAACTCACAGGCCTCCAGAGAAACGTTCTCATCCGGGTCCTGTGTGCGCTGCAGCATGTACTGGCGGGAGAGAGATACAGACACAGCAGTGTCAGGGGTTGGGATTGGCTGATGAGGTATGACAGTGTCGGACGTGCTGATTGGTCTGTGGGAGTGTAAATAAGGAAGTGGTGGTGGTCTCACTTGTATGATGCTGTGCATGTGAGGGATTAGCCGGTCGATGCGGACCTCCAGCAGCATGACCAGAGCGCGGCACACGTTCTTCCTCACCTCCGAGTCCTCGTCTGTAGCCAGCGCAAACAGGCTCTGAGAGAGACAGAGACACGAAGAGAGAGAGGGATAGTGCAAGAGAGAAAGAGAAGGAAAGAGTGGTGCCAGAGAAGAAAATAAGAGAAACCGATGTCAGTCTTGAATCTACAGCTATCCTCAACACCATTGATTACAGTTCACACCGTTGCCTAGACGATGGACATGTAAGAGGCTGTAGGGTTTGGATCAGACAGTATGAATACAACAAGCATCACTGACCATCACTGTCAAGGTGTTCTGCATCATAGCCAGAAGAGCTCAGTGTTCTTCAGTGTCACCACCATAGAGGTAGAACTACTAGAATGGGCATAGCCCATCAAACCACAACAATTATATTTCTATGGTCAACACAGTGTTGTGTGTTGCCTGATGCTCACCTCGATGAAGGTGTCGATGTTGTCCATCAGGGCCTGGGCTCTGCCGATGATGAACTGGTTCACACAGGCGATGGCATGAGATCTACAGGCAGAGACAATATCACCATGAGTCACAGCAAATGAATGTATTTGAAAACAGTGGGATAAGTAGGAGGAAAACTTTTTGAAACCGACCCAAATGTTCCACGCAACTACCTAAGCTGGTCCAATAAGAACACAGATGTGTAATCCGTTGTAAAACGTTGTGCTATGCTCTACTGAACACAACAGTAAGAACAGAAACAGCCAATGGAGTCTAGAGGCAGCCTGTTCTCAGATCTGTTTGTGCTGTCTTGCCAACTCTTCTAGTCATAACTATGACCACAGGAGTTGGCAAGACAGCACAAACTGATCTGGGAACAGGATAGTCTGGAGGTACAGGGGACCTCGGACTGACCTGATCTTGGGGCTGCAGTGCTTGAAGAACTGCAGGAACTTGGGGATCATGATGTTGAGAGGGCGGTTGAGCGCGTCGCTCTCCAACAGCTCCGACGAGTCCTCGCAGATCTTCTGCAGGGCGCCAAACGAGCCCTGATCAAGAGAACACACGCAGACAGACAGAGTCAAACTCAGAGCAACAGAGGGGGATGACGTAGGATGATTTGAGACAATAGGCTACAGGTCTGGATCAGACAGTATGAATACAACAAGCATCACTGGCAATCACTGTCAAGGTGTTCTGCATCATATCCAGATGGCATGGGATGGGGAGAGAGAACGCTACTGAAAACATTTAGCAACGAGTAAAATAACTCTTAGGAGGTACAGAGAGTTGTGGAGAGGTAAAGAGAGCTGTGGAGAGGTAAAGGAGGGGACAGGGAAGGAAGACCGAAGAAGGGATATGAAGACATGGAAGGAAGGGGAAAGAGAGAGGGACAGGGAAGGAGGGGAAAAAGAAAAGCAAGGGAGACGGGGAAGGAGGAGGACAAAAAATGGAGAAGGGCGACAGATGGAAAAGAAAGGGAGAGTAGAAAAAGAGGTGAGTGTGAGGTAGGCAGGTAGCTCCTGACCTCGCAGGTGTTGTAGTCCTCAGAGTTGAGCAGGTTACACAGCTGGGGCAGCAGCTCCGGCCATGTCTGCAGCTCCCCTTTGGAAGTGATGGTGGTGATCAGGATACCTGAGAGAGAGATGAAGAGAAAGAGGTTAGGAAGCAACACTCACACGGTGGCTTCCTCTTAACACTAAAATAGCAGTCTCTTGGAGGTGACACTGCCATTCTCACTGAGCATGTTGGTTTTGCATTGCCCGGTAACTAGGGTGGGCAGAGTTTGCACATTTTAGACCATCGCATTGGTCCTTAAGTGAAATCTCCACCCACCCGGGGCACAAGGCGAAGCAAAACAATTGAACCCACTGATCTGGGAGAAGTGGAGAGGTGAAAGTAAACACTCCTGAAGGGTTCCACTACATTGCTTCCACCTATGCTGTCTTGTCAGACCAGAGATGTGGGGAAACAGGGATGTACAAGAGAGTTAAGGTATAGAGAGACCTCTGGATCAGACAGTATGAAAACTAACACCATCATTAACAGTCAGCAGTTATATAGAATGCATCAAATCCAGAGGGCAGGATGGGGGAAGAGAGATGTCTGTTTGGGGGGGGATGAGGAAAGTGAAGATAGCTACTAAAGCAGGTGTGTCAAACTCATTTTAGCTCAGGGGCCACATGGAGGAAAATCTATTCCCAAGTGGGCCGGACCGGAAAAATCATGGTATATATAACTTAAAAACAACAACTTCAGATTGTTTTCTTTGTTTTAATACGATCAACATACAACATAAAGCTGGAGCCTGAGGACAGTGTGTCCAAAATAGTACAAGCACAACATCACTATTAATCATAAAACACGTCAAGTTTATTTGAAAATTCTAATGAAAAAGAACACAAACACACAATGCCTCAGTGATTAACAGAACTGTTTCACAGATCACAGAACTATATCAGGGTGTCATTTCTCAGGCAGAAATGTAGATAAAAAATAATGAAATCCTGTTCCCCAAACAAGTGCAAGAACCACATAGTCAAGAATAGGTTAAATATACAAATAAAATAAAATCAATTAAAAACAATAGCACATCAACATAAAAACATAAATCTGAAAGCGTTGCTCAAACTCCCGTAACAGTCCCGTTATTTTATCTTTGAACCGCTTCATGTCTGCCACATGTTGGGTCGCGCACACATTTTTCAGACAGGGGAAGTGAGCTGCATCACCACCGGCAAGTTGCGTCTCCCACAATGACAGCTTCAACTTGAAAGAACGTATGCTGTCATAATACTGCGTGACAACTTTGTTGCGCCCTTGCAGCTGTTTGTTCAAGTTATTCAGGTGCTCTGTAACATCCACCATAAATGCAAGGTCCTGCATCCATTCTGCGGAATGAAATTCTAACACTGGTTTGCCCTTTTCTTCCATGAACTGTTCAATTTCTTCTCGTAAATCAAAGAAACGCCTCAGCACAGCACCTCGGCTTAACCATCTTACCTCAGTGTGGTATGGCAGGCCATAGATGTGGTCTTTCTCTCTGAGAAGGCTGTCAAACTGACGGTGATTCAGGCTTCTGGATCGGATGAAATTAACAGTTTGGATGACCACCTTCATGACGTTATCCATCTTTAATGACTTGCAACACAAAGCCTCCTGGTGCAAAATACAGTGAAAAGTCAAAAAATCACGTCCTCCATTTGCAGATTGCACTTTCTCTCTGAACTTTGTCACAACGCCTGCTTTTTTCCCGATCATTGAGGGCGCACCATCTGTAGCCAGGCCGGGACCAGTCCACTCCGACCCTGTCCAGCGCGCCGACGAGTGCGGTAAAAATATCAGCTGCTGTCGTTGTATCTGTCATCGGCACCAACTCCACGAACTCCTCGGTGACGGTCAATGTGTCATCAACTCCGCGGATGAAAATGGCCAGTTGTGCAACATCTGTAATGTCCGTGCTTTCATCAATTGCAACCGAAAACGCAATAAATGACTTTACTTTTTGCTTCAACGGGCTGTCCAAATCCACTGAAAGATCGGAAATCCTGTCTGCAACTGTGTTTCTTGTCAGGCTGATATTTGCAAAAGCCTGCCGCTTTTCAGGGCACACAATCTCCGCTGCCTTCATCATGCATGTTTTTACAAATTCACCCTCACTAAATGGTTTTGAAGCCACTGCGATTTCATTAGCAATGAGGTAGCTAGCTTTCACTGCAGCGTCACTGATGTCTCGGCTGTGAGTAAACACAGACTGCTGTTTCTTCAGACCCGCCAACAGTTCATTCACCTTCTCTCATCTCCGCTGTCCTTGAAAGTTGTCATATTTGTCGGCATAAAGACTCACATAGTGGCGACGAAGGTTATATTCTTTCAGCATAAATAGGATGACCATTTTTCTTGGAACACTCTGCGTCCACATTTCTCTTTTTTGACAGAGACATATTGGGGCAATGAGGGTGCCAAAGCACATAATGTTAAAAGTAGAAGCCGTAATAAATATCGCGGGCAAAACAAAGTAGCTCATTGGCTGCACGTGCTTGACCTACTTGCTCTGCCCCGGTATAAACAGTTTGCTTGCTTAACACAATTGCTATTGCGCCATCCAGTGGACGCAATTGGAACAGCAGTTTATTTTATTGAAAAATTGCAGCGCATTTTTATACTGTACAAAATTATTATTAAAAAAAATTGTTTTGTTTTTTTTATCTCGCGGGCCGGATTAAACCCGTGGGCCGGACGTTTGACACCCCTGTACTAAAGGGAGGGACGGTGAGAAAAATTAACCACATTAAAGCCAAGGACAGCAGTTACCCGAGACAGATGCAATGCATGCCAAGACACACCTACTGTCACCACACAGACAGAACCATGTCTCTGTCTCACACCCACCCAGACCTAACCACCCCCCCCCCCCCCCCCCAACACACACACACCCACCCACCCAGACCTAACACGCACACACCCACCCACCCACCCAGACCTAACACGCACGCACACACCCACCCACCCAGACCTAACACGCACACACCCACCCACCCAGACCTAACACACGCACACACCCACCCACCCAGACCTAACACACGCGCACACACCCACCCAGACCTAACACACGCGCACACACCCACCCAGACCTAACACACACACACCCACCCAGACCTAACACACACACACCCACCCAGACCTAACACACACACACCCACCCACCCACCCAGACCTAACACACACACACCCACCCAGACCTAACACACACCCACCCAGACCTAACACACACACACCCAGACCTAACACACACACACCCACCCAGACCTAACACACACACCCACCCACCCACCCAGACCTAACACACACACACCCACCCACCCACCCAGACCTAACACACACACACCCACCCAGACCTAACACACACCCACCCAGACCTAACACACACCCACCCAGACCTAACACACACCCACCCAGACCTAACACACACACACCCAGACCTAACACACACACACACCCAGACCTAACACACACACACACCCAGACCTAACACACACACACACACACACCCACCCAGACCTAACACACACACACACCCACCCAGACCTAACACACACACACACACCCAGACCTAACACACACACCCACCCACCCAGACCTAACACACACACACACCCACCCACCCAGACCTAACACACCCACCCACCCACCCAGACCTAACACACAACATACCCCCCCCAGACCTAACACACACACACCCAGACCTAACACACACACACTGACTCACCGATGGTGGCACGGATGAGGGGTGACGGGTCGCCTATGTTGTTGAGGCATTCCTGCTTGATGAAGTCAGCCACGGCCGGGGGGAAGTTCTGGTAGTGGGCCTTCACATTGTTCTTCAGGATCAGACCACTCAGAGAACGAGTGGGCTCATCTGGAGAGAGAGAGCAGGAGGGAGGAATGGGAGAAGAGGATGAAGTCGGGCGGTCATGGGGTAGAGGAAGAAAAAGAGGAGAATGTCAAAGATGCAGACGAAGGCCACAGCAACGTGCGTTCCAAATGACACGCAGCAGTCTGGAGAACCACTAATAACAAGGCAAGCAGATAATGACGGCATGCTGACCAAAGAATGGACAACACAAAGAAACAAAAAACTCATTTGAGCTAAGAAGTAATACGGTGTACCCTAATGAACACGACTCAGGCTACTGGACGCTCACCTACAACATATAAACTCACTCACACAGACAGAGGGCTCTCACCTTCAGTTTTCAGTCTTGTGAGCACAAAGATTAAATAGTTGTTGAAGTCAGGGAACTGGTTGAGCTGTTCAAGTTTCTGACAGCACGGTTAAGGGCAATTTCACATCACAGACAACTCACATGATGCTAAACTCAAACAAATAACTAGAAGTACACTTTCACTGCAGCAGTGTAATCTACTGGTGACATTTAGACAGAGGAAAAATACCACCAGTTGAAATACTAAGTGCGGTGCTTATTTCAGAAGTTAGGAATTTGACAGAGTTTGGAATGCAACGGATCTGTGATTTCGTCACATACCAGCTAAGTTTAATTCTAAAGCTGCAGAAATGGTTGCCACCCCTTTGTATAGGTTGTACCATATGAATGATTTTGAAATAACTGCTGCTATAAGTAGCCTTACCTATGGTTCCTAATGAGGACAAGGGTTTAAGTAAGTAATAAGTAGGCTAGTGGAAGTTATGGATTGGAGGGTTAGGATTATATGCTATACTAACAAAGGCAAACTCTAAAGGACCAGACAGAGTAGTATGAGAGACCTCTGGATCAGACAGTATGAATACTAACACCATCAGTAACAGTCAGGAGTTCTATAGAATGCATCATATCCAGAGGGACAGTCAGAGTGACTGTCTTATAACACTATCGCCACTGTGATACATTGTCAATACAGGCCCCATAGACTGAGATCCCTGCAAACTGAACTAGATGATGCAATAACCATAGAATAATATGCCATTTAGCAGGCACTTTTATCCAAAGCAACTTACACTAATGTGGTGATACAGTTTACGTATGGGTGGTCCCAGGAATCTAACCCACTATACTGGTGTTGCAAGCACCATGCTCTACCAACTGAGGACCACAGAAGAGCACACAGAAGTACCACTGCCATACAGGTCCCCATCCCACTAACCCCCTCTCCAGTCAGTGTCTGTACATGAAGAGGATACTTGTTGCACGGCTCTCTGTGTGGCCGTGTTGGGGGACTGGGAGTCCTTGAGGAGCTGGAGGACCTGCTGGAGTCCCTGTTCATCCGGCTGCCACTCCATCCTGCATGGGGACCACACCCACACACAAAGTTACAGATATATGAATTACGTATGTCCCCATTACTGATATAAGATAATACAACAAGGAAAATTAGTGATATAATAGAGAGTTATATTAGCAGAGAGAGTCTGCAGGGACAGAGAGAGAGAGTATAGGAGTATGACTGGGACGGCAGGTAGCTTAGTGGGTAAGAGCGTTGTGCCAGTAACCGAAAGGTCGCTGGTTCTAATCCCCGAGCCGACTAGGTGAAAAATCTGTCGATGTGCCCAAGGCACTTACCCCTAATTGCTCCTGTAAGTCGCTCTGGATAAGAGCGTCTGCTAAATGACTAAAATGTAAATGACTAAGAGAGACCTCTGGATCAGACAGTATGAATACTAACGCCGTCTTAAGTAGGGAATTATAAAGTGTGCATCATGTCTGGTGGTCTATTACTTATTGGTGCATTACTTTTGACCATGATCCATAGGGTTCTGGTCAAAAGTAGTGCACTACGGGGAATAAGGTGCTATTTGGGAAGCAGCCATGGGCTGACTGGCCTTTCTATAGTTTAAATAATTGATGAGGGTTTATAAACGGATGCATCTTGTGATGTGGCACGGATTGGCACTGGATTATATGACAATACAAATCAATAATTTGATATGTAGAGCTAAGAAACAGGCTACAAAATCGACATGCTCTTGCAGCCGGCTTCCCAAAGTTAACATTCGGGGATTCTATTATTAAAATATCGACTGCCAGACTAAACGCCATATGCTCACTAATGATGGGGAATGCAGTGGCATTATGTGACCGAAGGTGAGCCATGCACATGGCCAGAGCGGGGCATGCAAAAATAGGCCTGCAAAACAGCGCCGCTTGCGCGGTTTCGTTGCATGAGCTTGTTTCTACCCGGAAACGGGTCTATAAGGCCGGGTAAAGACAGCAGCAAAGTTTGTGGGAGCTCGAAGCTGCAGTTGAAATGGGGAATCGGATTGTGGCAAATAAAACGAGGCCATGCTCTGCTAAAGACAAGGAGTAAAATATATCGGTGACCCAGCTTAACCGCCCTAATCCTGCCCCACCCCCCACGACACCCGGTTCCCTTCTGTCGGTGTGCTGCAATATAGCTAGAGATCCCTGGACCGGGGACGACATGAAACAATAGCCGCCCTACAACTTTCTTTGGTCACAACACAATTAACTAGCTGATATGTAAACACCACAAACTATCTTCTTGATAGTTGTTTATGTTACACTTCCCACTATCTGACTAACGTTGGCGCTATGGTAATATTAGTTCCGACGATCGAACTATATAACTAGTCACGAAAAAACCCAAAGTACCGGCCACGGTAGCTAGTCGGGTCAACGCCGTAAACTTAACCCTTCTCACCACGGCAGTCCCCGGCTTCACCAGCCACACACATGCAGTATAAAAGAAACAAGGCCAAATATGCGGCCTCGACACTAACAAACAGTACAAACATGGGTTAGTTAGCTAACGTTAGCTTTATAAGGCAGTCGATATATTATTCGATTGAACATGGCAGACAAATAACGCCAACTGAGAAGTAATCTAGACAAAGTTACTATCTCGCAAGTTTAGCTAACGTTAACTGTTAGCTATTCTACTGCTAAATATGGCTACTAACGTTAACCTAGCTAGTTAACGAGCTAATAACACAAATATTTTCAAATTTGGCCAGTAGCCTACTGGCTACTTGGCGTTTGTTAGTAGCCAACTTTATATGAATCGCTAGCTAAATCCTACCGAGTATCGACAAATGGTCAATTTGTTTGATGTTGCGTTTGCTTGCTATTGTGGCCCAATGCATTCATGTGCTCTCGCTAGCTAATAACCTAGCTAGCTCGCTAGCCGAAATTGTCAGTTTGTTAGTTAGCTAATGCTAACTAAGCTATTTCCTTTCCCAGCGCTTAACGTTACCTGCTTGCTAATGTCACCAATTATTCAGCTATCAATCCAATTTCGTCTTATTTTGTTTAATATAGCTAGATAACACATCACATGCTACGTACAATATTGATTTGTAGACTGAAGTTTCTCGACGGGGCAGCTTCTTTCTCGTGCTCGTCCTCGCTTGTACTACAGGTTTGAAACGAGCACGCCGATTCTGTAGGAAGCACTGACCCTTTCCGGTTTCCGTTCACTTTCTTCTTCTTCGGTAGGGTTTAATGGCGGTTGGCATCCAATATAATGTTGTATTACCGCTTCCAACTGGACCGGATAATAAATCCATTCTACTTTGTGATATAGCAAAAAAAAAGTACCCTGCCAACTTTTTTAACACCCCATTCCACTCATTTAACCTTATTTAATCCTACACCAGGCCAATGGACAGGACACTACCATTCAACACCCCCTGTAACTCTTCTGCAGTAATATATTGTAATCCCAAGTACTTCTCGGCAGCTGCCACCGCAACACCTATTTTCTGTGATTTTACGTTCCATACCTGTGGTACAGTTAATAACCATAGCAATGAACGCTAAAAAGGCCAACCTTACTGAAGCACATTTCATTCGTATGCCTATCACTCTGTACTGGCAAAATTCTACTACTCACTGGGAGCCAGAGGTGTAGTCCAGGGTATACGCTGGTATACGGCGTATACCTACTTATTTTTCAGTCAGCATTGCGTATACCCACTTCTAAATCCCCCCTGATGCGCATCATTCAGTAATATCTGTGAGTCAGATTGCCTATTTTCTTCCTCGGGGATAGTGAAGCCATGACCCACCCTCCTCTGCCTCTAATTGGCTGGTACTCGCTGCTTTCACTGATTAGATTGGTTAACTTTAGGCATGAGGACTGATGAGCCAATCAGAGGCAGAGTAGGGCGGGTCATGCCGAGGAAAATATCGCTAATACCTCAGGTGCCAGTGAAAAAAAAAAAAAAAAAAACTCAGGTGCCGGTGCCACTTGACTACGATAACGGCAGCAGACCAAACAACGGATGAAGAAAGGACACAAGCGGCGGTGTGCCACCCCAGTTGATGGAAGACATCATTCTGAGGTAAGTTTTAAGGTGGTTTCCAAATGAATCATTATTTTAAACTACTGGCAAATTGCCAGTGACTGCACATTTAGAGGAGAAGAGATGTTGCCGCCAATAGTTAGTGCGAGTCGGCTAACGTTATGAAGCTAGCTACGTAGATTGGGATAATGTGGGGAAACCGGGGCATTGTTGGTTTTCAGTAAGTGTTTAATCAACCCAGTTCATAAGAATTTCATACCAGACTGATGAAACTGATTATCTCAATGTTTATGAAGCTTGTTTATTATTGTAAAGGTCTAAATTATAACGTTAGCCAAGTTACTAAGCCCTAAATTATAACATTAGCCAAGTTACTTAGCCCTAACTAACCTATATGATCTAGTTTAATTGCATAGTAGCTAAGCTGGTAGTTGATTTTTAAGTAAGTTAAAACACAAGAATGGGGACAAATAGTTTAAGATTCAGCCTAAAACAATATTGAGGTCTAATCAGGCTGTCTTATTTTGTATAGGGACAGGTAACCATGAAAAGGAAGGGAGATATTGCAGACTTTTTTGTAAAGAGGCACAAATCAGGCCCAGATCAGGCCCAGGCAGACCCCACCCCTAAAACCAGCAGCCCTGGCAGCTCTCAACCGGGAGCTAGCCAGGCAAGTCAGTGTGAGCATAGAGAAGGATCCAGTCTACCACCACCAGGTCAGAACACACAGGCAGTAAATTGCATCTCCAGTTTATTGAAAAGTGAAGCCTCACACTGTAACAAAAGGTGATTTTGACAGATTAAGCCTCATTTTGAATTTCTGTGTGATGTTATTTATTTTATTGCCCTTCTATTTATTTTGTCTGTATCCATGTTTGTTTTTTACAATGCTACTGTTATATAACATTTTGTACATTTTGTGTTAAATTTGTTGTTTTTTTGTTAAATAAACTCTCCCAAGTATTTCACTCACTAATCTCCTGTATGCTTCAGCTTCACTTGCTGAAAATATTTCCACTTGGTTATGCAGATTGTTAATGTAAAGAGGGGGACCCATGTCTTGCTGATGACTATTGTGATCACAGTAGTGTGTGTGTGTGTGTGTGTGTGTGTGTGTAAGTGTGTGAGAGAGAGAGAGACAGGGAGATGCATAATTAGTTTTGTTGTTGTCTGTAGACATCAATAATGACTGGCCAGACCTGTGGAGTGCTAAACAAACAGAAGACTTCAAATCCAAGAACCCCTGGTTGGGATCCAAAAACAAAAAATTGGGTAAGTTTAGGTAGATTGCTAGTTTGGGTAACTTCTGAAACAGTGGGCACAGATAACTTTGTGTGTGTGTGTGTGTGTGTGTGTGTGTGTAAAGGACCATGCACACGTACAGCTGTGGATACAGGAGTAGTTACATTGTTTGTTTATGCTTCGCAGGATGTCTGGTCTGTAGCAGTGTGAACTCCATTGGGATCGACAAGGAGCAAGGACAAGGTGTATCGCTCTCAAGAGAATGGATGAACTTTGAAATTCAAGTGTCTGGCCAGGGAAGTAGAACAACAAGTTTGTCAATCTTGAGAAATAAGGTGAGGAAACATGCGTTGTCCAAGGCCCACACTCAGGCTGTGAAGGTGGCAGAGCAACAGAAAGAAGCTGCCATTGAGAATGCAGTGGAGACTATGACTGAGTCCTACATGAAGGAAACTGAAGCTGTGTTTCGAACAGCCTACCATCTGGCCAAAAAGAACCGACCCTTTTCTGACCATGAGAGCCTCATTGAGCTGCAGGAACTGAATGGTGTAAAAATGGGCTCAATACTTCATTCACGTTACAGTGCAACACAAATAATACAACATGTTGCTAGTGAGATGCAGAGCAAAATCATCAGTAGCATTATAGCATCATCCAGTAAGTTAGCTGTCCTAATTGACGAGGCATCTTCTTTAAGTCACAAAGCTGTCATGACAGTTTCTATTAAAGCATCAATTCAAGAAGAAAGCCCTGAGTTCATATTCCTGGAACTTGTTGAACTGGAAAATCAGAGAGCAGATGGCATATTACAGGCGTTACTCACCTGTTTAACTAATGCTGGCTTTACAGAAGAGTGGCTTCATGAAAACTGGGTAACATTTGTATCTGATGGAGCCAGTGTCATGCTAGGAAAGAAGTCAGGAGTAGCAACCAGACTGACTTTGAGATTCCCAAAGCTTTTTGTATGGCACTGCATGAACCATAGACTTGAACTTGCTGTGTCAGATGCAGTTGATGAGGTAAACTCTGTCAATCACTTTAAAACTTTTATCCAGAAGCTATACTCTCTGTATAGTGTGTCAAACAAAAATGAACGTGAACTTGTTAATGCAGCAGCTGAAGTAGGCTCACAACTTCTTCGCATTGGCAGAATCTTGGATGTACGCTGGGTGGCCAGTAGCTTTCGGACTGTTCGTGCTGTTTGGACATCCCTGGGAGCTCTTGTGCAGCACTTTAAAAATGCTTGCAGTGATGAGATGAGGTCCACCAAAGAGAGGCAGATGTACAGAGGTTTGTTAGACCGTGTTCAAAGTCCAGAATTCATTTGTGACCTTGGCCTCATGTACGACACTCTCCATGAACTAAGTCTCCTGTCACAGGAGCTTCAGTCTCGTTCTATAACGCTCCTCAGAGCAGAGCATCTGCTGAAACGCTCAATCAGAGTGATCCAGTCATTCAAAGAGAGTCCAGGTGAGAAATATAGTGAGGCTTTAGAAGCAAAACAGACTGGGGAGTATCGGTCTATAGCCCTGAAAACAAATGCAAAGCTGAAGTCTATCAATCCAGGCCAGTTCTTACAAAGCCTTGTGAACAATCTGGAGAAACGCTTGTCTTTTGAAGATGAGACCATCATGGACCTCAGCATCCTTGATCAGAGTAAGTGGCCATCAAAGCCCAGCATCCGCCATGGTGAAGAACAAGTTAAGCGACTGTGCAAGCGATTTAACTTGTGCACAGACCAAGCACTGAATGGGATGCGGGACCTACTGGAAGAGCCCAGTAGTGAGCCCAAGGACCTAAAACCACTTATGAACTGTATGAAAACATTCCCTGTCGGTACAGCAGAGTGTGAGAGGAATTTTAGCCTTATGAACAATATAAGCTCAGACAAGAGGGCTGTCCTTCTGATCTCAAACATATCAAACTTGATGATGATTAATATCAACGGCCCACCAACTTCCAAGTTTGATCCTAGAAAATATACAAGGACCTGGTTGAAGAGCCATCGTGCTGCCTCTTCGGTGCGTTCTAGACAGTGCAGTGTGAAAGCTCCTGCAGAAAGCAAATTTGTCTGGAATATACTGTAGTATGAGCAAAGGTCAGAAACCCAGTGCTGGGTTGAGAGAGTATATCACTGTTGATGTGTTGTTAATGCATATATTTTTGTTAATTGTTAACTAAATATTGTTGTAACATATTTTGTTGAATGATTTACCGGTAAATGAACATGTTCAAAACAAAGCATATAGCAATATGAACAAGGATGCATTGTCACCTTCAGATTTGAAGTATTTTATTTAAATAAATGTGCAAAAAATAATCGAAACACCATTTCCTGTTTGCCTCATGATAAATACATTTTACATTCATCCAGGCTGCTCTTGTGACCAGTAGTAACTACAAACTGCTCCTAATCAAGTCATGATCATTTTATAATAGTGTGCAAGTAGAAATTACATATTTTTGGGTAAACTAAATCATAGTCTTACATGTCACTGTTTCTAAAACAGGGCTTTTTTCTGGACTACTTAAAAAAAAAAAAGGTGAATACTGAGAGTATACCCACTTCTCCAGGGACCACTACACCACTGCTGGGAGCCTCTAAGTATCCCTCACCCTTGACCCATCTTCCTCTACTTTCTTCACTGCCTCAGCATATAACACTTTCTCCACAACTCTGACCATGGCAACCTCAACCTGCCTCTCTCACACAGGACACTTCTGATCCCAGCAACATGGGCACCCCTACAGTTTACACACACCACTTCTTTCACTGATATTACACACTCCTTTGACTCATGCCCTCCTGTACACTTCTCACATCTATGAATCTTCCTCCTACACACTGCTGCAACATGACCATACACTTGGCACCTGAAACAGCGTAGTGGGTTCGGCACAAAAGCTTGTGCAGGAGAACTGATATATCCTACCATTACTTTGTCGGGTAAAGACTCAACATCAAAACTCAAAAGAACAGACAGGGCGTCGCTCCAGACGACGGGTGTCACAGACAACAGGAATCTTTCACTTCAGCTGACCCATCCCATCTTTACCCCTACCGCTACCCCAGTAATCACTCCTTTCAATGGCGCCCTGTTCTTGAGAGCAAAGCAAAGCAAGGAGGAAGATGTAATATCTCTTGCCCCCATCTGTGTGGGCAGAAGAAACACAAAAAATCATCACAAGACCACTTCGGGTTACCTTCATCGATTCAACAGCACCCAACTCCTTTCCCACCAGTGGTGTAAAGTAATTAAGTAAAAATATTTTAAAGTACTACTTAAGTAGGTTTTGGGGTATCTGTACTTTACTTTCCTATTACAATTTTCTACAACTTTTACTTTTATTTCACTACATTCCTAAAGAAAATAATGTACCTTTTACTCAATACATTTTCCCTGACACCCAAAATTACTTGTTCCATTTTGAATGCTTAGCATGACAGGAAAATTGTCAAATTCACACACTTATCAAGAAAACATCCCTGGTCATCCCTACTGCCTCTGATCTGGCAGACTCACTAAATACAAATGTTTAGTTTGTAAATTATGTCTGAGTGTTGGAGTGTGCCCCAGTCTATCCGTAAATAAAACAATCCAGAAAATGGTGCCGTCTGCTTTGTTTAATATAAGGAATAAAACATTATTTATACTTTTACTTTTGATACTTAAGTACAGTATCTCACAAAAGTGAGTACACCCCTCACATTTTTATAAATATTTGAGTATATATTTTCATGTGACAACACTGAAGAAATGACACTTTGCTACAATGTAAAGTAGTGAGTGTACAGCTTGTATAACAGTGTAAATTTGCTGTACCCTCAAAATAACACAACACACAGCCATTAATGTCTAAATCGCTGGCAACAAAAGTGAGTACACCCCTAAGTGAAAATGTCCAAATTGGGCCCAAAGTGTCAATATTTTGTGTGGCCACCATCATTTTCCAGCACTGCCTTAACCCTCTTGGGCATGGAGTTCACCAGAGCGTCACAAGTTGCCACTGGAGTCCTCTTCCACTCCTCCATGACGACATCACGGAGCTGGTGGATGTTAGAGACCTTGCACTCCTCCACCTTCCGTTTGAGGATGCCCCACAGATGCTCAATAGGTCTGGAGACATGCTTGGCCAGTCCATCACCTTTACCCTCAGCTTCTTTAGCAAGGCAGTGGTCGTCTTGTAGGTGTGTTTGAGGTCGTTATCATGTTGGAATACTGCCCTGCAGCCCAGTCTCCGAAGGGAGGGGATCATGCTCTGCTTCAGTATGTCACTGTACATGTTGGCATTCACGGTTCCCTCAATGAACTGTAGCTCCCCAGTGCCGGCAGCACTCATGTAGCCCCAGACCATGACACTCCCACCACCATGCTTGACTGTAGGCAAGACACACTTGTCTTTGTACTCCTCACCTGGTTGCCGCCACACACGCTTGACACCATCTGAACCAAATAAGTTTATCTTGGTCTCATCAGACCACAGGACATGGTTCCAGTAATCCATGTCCTTAGTCTGCTTGTCTTCAGCAAACTGTTTGCGGGCTTTCTTGTGCATCATCTTTAGAAGAGGCTTCCTTCTGGGACGACAGCCATGCAGACCAATTTGATGCAGTGTGTGGCGTATGGTCTGAGCACTGACAGGCTGACCCCCCACCCCTTCAACCTCTGCAGCAATGCTGGCAGCACTCATACGTCTATTTCCCAAAGACAACCTCTGGATATGACGCTGAGCACATACACTCAACTTCTTTGGTCGACCATGGCGAGGCCTGTTCTGAGTGGAACCTGTCCTGCTAAACCACTGTATGGTCTTGGCCACTGTGCTGCAGCTCAGTTTCAGGGTCTTGGCAATCTTCCTATAGCCCAGGCCATCTTTATGTAGAGCAACACTTATTTTTTTCAGATCCTCCGAGTTCTTTGCCATGAGGTGCCATGTTGAACTTCCAGTGACCAGTATGAGGGAGTGTGAGAGTGATGACACCAAATTTAACACACCTGCTCCCCATTCACACATGAGACCTTGTAACACTAACGAGTCACATGACACCGGGGAGGGAAAATGGCTAATTGGGCCCAATTTGGACATTTTCACATAGGGATGTACTCACTTTTGTTGCCAGTGGTTTAGACATTAATGGCTGTGTGTTGAGTTATTTTGAGGGGACAGCAAATGTACACTGTTATACAAGCTGTACACTCACTACTTTACATTGTAGCAAAGTGTCATTTCTTCAGTGTTTTCACATGAAAATATATAATCAAATATTTACAAAAATGTGAGGGGTGTACTCACTTTTGTGAGATACTGTATATTTAAAACAAAATACTTTTAGACTTTTACTCAAGGAGTATTTTACTGGGTGACTTTCACTTTGACACAAGTCATTTTCTATTAAGGTATCTTTACTTTTACTCAAGTATGACAACTGGATACTTTTTCCACCTCCGTTTCCCACCCACCCTGAAACCACATTTGGGTCCACTAAAAAACAGGGGTCCACTTTCTCCAAAAATGTCAGTCTTACTGGATCAAATTCATCCTTATCCTAAACATCGGTGTGAGGCTCAGGCTCCAAGATCTTCTCCGTTCACTTTCCAAAGTCATTTGTCGAAGTAAAGGAACTTCCAGTTGACCGTGGTGAGAGGCCAGTTGCATTTTTTTTAATGGCCTCTCAAAAGGGACATAGTTATTATTTAGCTAGATATACAAATATGTTTAATAAATCAAACAGCAAATAACTTTCAAAAACATTGTTTTATAAAAAAAAGTCAAACATAAAAACAGAGGGTTTCAGGCAACTCAACCTTTATCGAGATCCAAGCTTCCAGAAACATCCTGAAATAGCATTTCATCTGACCTAAAGAGCAGACATGATTGGCAGTTGTAGTTCAAAATTAACACTGTAGACAGTGTGTACACCGTAGGCAACGTGGTTTTTCACACAGGTCTACATTTGCTGTAAAAAATGTTTACTGTTCCCAAACAACATTCCTTGTAGTCGGAGCACGGAAAACAAACGGTCGACAACATCCCTTTTCCTTTCCTTGAAAACAACAAGACAAGTGGCGTACTTCGACTTGTGCACTCGTGTTGTTTTTAGGGCAACCCTTTCCCATGAATCAGCGATCTGCATCTAGATCAACAAGCACAATAGCCCACAATTGACCTGTTTGGCCCTTGGGGTTCCGACTGAACAATGGCTGTCCTGTCTTGTCGTTGGTATGAAGAGATTATACACACACCAAAAGAGATGATGGTTAGCACCACACCAGACAGACAGTAGGGTCATACACCCACAGGCATGAAATGCTTCTCATAGTCCGAAACTAACGGATCGTCCTCCGACAAGCTCCCGGACTCTGTGTCAGTCCTTGTGTGGGTGCGTTCCTCTCCCAACATCCCCTCTGTCTGTCCATCAGGGCTGGACCTTTTCCTAGGACAGGCCTTGGCATCCCAGAAAGGGTTTTCCACCACCTCCAGCTCAGAGATCTTTGGGTTAGACTCCAGAGGAGAGCATATCGCCGTCAAGGAGCTGTTAAACTAGAGCAACGACAGGCAGGGAGTCAGACACATTCATTTAGTCCTCTATGGTTGTATGTTATGCCTCTGACTGGTGATAATATAACTCAAGGGAATGGTATATTACTAGCCCAATACAGCCCCTGCTACTGTATGTGGTATAATCAATATTTAGGTTCATATAGTACGCACATTCTTTATTTTACAACAGGTTCTTACTGGAACACTACAAAGAATATACCATCTCTATCTATAGGTAGTTAGCTCCCAACCCTAAATGGCTGGAGGAAGAAAAACCAGGCAGGAAGACATGATGAACTGGGCCTCTGCCTGGGGCTCTGTCTACCACTAACTAGAATACTATAAGACTAACTAATATCAGACTAACTGATAGTAGATCAGTCAGTCACAGCCACATAGTGATAGTCTGCTCTGATCTCACCTGCAATTTCATCTGTTGGAACAGATTGCTGTTGCTGGGGTCAGGCCCTTTCTCACAACACCACTCAGGAACCAAGAAGCAAGTCTTCATTTGTATACTACAGAAAATAAACAACACTATCATTCACATACTTCACACCAAAAGGGCCTAAAGAGTTCACAATTCCTTGAATTGACTTGTCCATTTGTATATCACCCTAAAAGTGGTAGAAATATATTATCCAGTATGTTTTAGTTGAAAGGGGTCAAACATATTGTTTGTTTTATGTTTTTGATCAAGACCACTTGTTACGAATGGAGGGCACAATTGAAAGCCCAACTCAACTGCCCGTTCGGATTTCCACTTCCTCAAGCGTTTCCCCTTTTGTAAACCTATTTCTGGCATGGGTGAACTTTCAGAGGGTTAGAGGAAGGAGACATGAGAGAGCACCACACCCTGTATGTGTTCAGTCGGCACGAAATGTTGCAAAGCCTTTAAAAACATTTTGTATCAGTGTGCCCTAATGAACATGGCCCTGGTTCAAGACAATGAGAAAATAATCAGAATTAGGCTATTGGGGTTGAAGTATGGGAATCCAGTCTCTCACCTTAAGATGATGACCAATGGCAACATTATTAATATTAATATTAATGGCAGCAGATATCTGAGGTATCCTGTGACAACAAAGGGAGAGAGATGGGGGAGGTCGGAAGGCAAAATTACCAATTAGATCGCAATCCATGTTCATAATCACATACTGTAGCACAAAGGTGCATTCAATATTAGACTGTTATTACTTTCTAAGGAACTTCAGGACCCTTTTCTGTTTTAAAGGTGATGTTATATACAGTATTATACACAACCTACAATAATATTTCTAGGTTGTTTAATAATAAATAATAATTACAGTGTTATACACAACCTCAGTGTCACCAGTTAGGGTACATAAACACTTAATACATCTCATCACGGTTGTTAGAGAACCTATAACAGCTATACACTATCAAATTACTACATGGCAGAGTGAGGCCAGTCCAGGAGGACCACAATCAAACGACAAGTGGTAGAATACCATGGCTGTTCTTGGTGGAGAAGCTGATGGTTTCACTGGGTCCCAGTCCAGCCTTAGTCTCAGCCCTGATCCAGACCTGGTGGTGACCCGGTGTAAGTCCTAACAGATGGAAGCTGCTCTGGTCCGCACTCACGTTGTACACTGCAGATGGAGGAAAGGTTGAATGATTGTGAGCAAGGCCACTGATGTGTGGAAACTAGAGTGTGCAGTACGGTAGCCTGTGGATAGTCTGGTCCCAGATCTGTTTGTGCTGTGTCTGTGTGACAATGACTATAGGAGTTTGCAGGACAGAACAAACAGATCTGGGAACAGGCTTAAATATTTAATGCTATTTAATCTACTACAATTTAATGCTGTATTTTATGCTAATGTAAACAATGGACAATGGACACTGCACTTTTATTATAACAATATAACATTGTAGCAACAAAAGATAGCTCATTTATCCCAGATGGTCCTCCAATGTCTTTGTGTTGTATACCTGTAAAGTTGTTTAGTACCAGCTGATAGAGCAGTATGAGCCCCTTCCTCTGGGTCAGGGAGATGTGTTGCCAGGACAAAGTCACATTAGAGTCAGCGATTTGCTGGACATTGAACTCAGGCACTTTGGGTGGGACTGAGGAGTGATAGAGAGAAGAAAAGATGGAGGTGAAACGGATAAAGGAATAAACAAAAGGAACACAAATGTAAACAATACAAAATAAAAAAAATGAATCATGTTTTACAGGGAGTTAAAAGAACGGACAAATTAACATTAGGTAAAGACTTTATATCCTGCAAACTCCTATATTTCAAGTTTGTTTACTCCACTGAAAATCGGTCATGTGCACTAATTGCACTGATTACATACTGGCAAGTACATTATAAATACTTGTATTTCCATGCTCTAATATACTTACGTCCATGAAGTGAATACCCAATTGTAGATCCAAGCAGGCAGCTACTGTTGATGAACACCGCAAACAATGACACATTGTAAGCAGTGTGTTTTTTTTTAAAGTCACCTATAGGTGGAGACAGAGACAAAGGTGATGCTGTCATCTTGAAACCAATTTGAAACACTACAAAATATCAAGAAATATGTTCAGAGAGAAATTGTATTATTGATCAATTTAAGCCACACAAACCTCTTAAAATGATTGATGTATTTTTTTGGTGCACTTTTATCCAATCAAAGCCCTGTGTCGGAGGATGTCCCACCTGCTTGTACTGTACCACATACTCCTGCATGTTTTCAATGGGCTGGGGTGGCAGAGACCAGGATACATTGAGGCTCAATATATCCAGGTTCACAGTGAAGGATAGCTCTGGCACCTGTAGACCTGAGCGGAAGAGAAAATGTGTGAATCTGTGAAGACAGAAACATACAAACCTGCACTCTATTATCTCTCTCTCATTCTCTCTCTCTCTTTTTAACAACTCCCTTTATTTCTCTCTGTCTCTCACACACAAACACACACACACACTCACACTCACACCTTTCCCTTACATAATGTGGGTAGAGCTAGGGGAGCAGGTTTGGTGGCACCCTGGGAATTGTAGACTGACACATCCACCCCTGATACACCCTGCAGAGAGGGAGTGAAGCGGCATCTCTTCTCTTGACAGACAAACAGGCCACCAGGCTCTGACGTGGACATGTTCACAACCTCCACTGTCCCATTACTGTGTGATAATGTCACCACGTACCCCAGCACCTTCCCCTGAACCAACCAGGTGGGCATCTCCTGAGGATAGATACCAGACAGGGGTATTAGTTATAGCAGGCTGTAGGGAAGGGGGTGTTTTGGGGCGGCAGGTAGTCTAGCGGTTAAGAGCGTTGGGCCAGTAACCGAAAGGTTGCTGATTTGAATCCCTGAGCCGACTAGGTGAAAAATCTGTCGATGTGCCCTTGAGCAAGGCACTTAACCCTATTTGCTTATGTAAGCCGCTCTGGATAAGAGTGTCTGCTAAATTATGTAAATGTTTTGAAGTTCTTATGATTAGAAAATTGATAATCCTTTGAAACATGAATCACTTGTCTAACCTGATTATATGGTATAGAGTTTGCTATATATGTACAGTACCAGTCAAACGTTTGGACACACCTACTCATTCAAGGGTTTTTCTTTATTTTTACTATTTTCCACATTGTAGAATAATAGTGAAGACATCAAAACTATGAAATAACACATATGGAATCATGTAGTAACCATAAAGGTGTTAAACAAATCAAAATATATTTTATATTTGAGATTCTTCTAAGTAGCCACCCTTTGCCTTGATGACATCTTTACACACCCTTGGCATTTGCTCAACCAGCTTCACCTGGAATGCTTTTCCAATAGTCTTGAAGTTCCCACATATGCTGAGCACTTGTTGGCTGCTTTTCCTTCACTCTGCGGTCCAACTCATCCCAAACCATCTCAATTGGGTTGAGGTCGGGGGATTGTGGAGGCCAGGTCATCTGATGCAGCACTCCATCACTGTCCTTCTTGGTCAAATAGCCCTTACACAACCTGGAGGTGTGTTGGGTCATTGTCCTGTTGAAAAACAAATGATAGTCCCACTAAGCGCAAACCAGATGGGATGGCGTATCGCTGCAGAATGCTGAGGTAGCCATGCTGGTTAAGTGTGCCTTGAATTCTAAATAAATCACTGACAGTGTCACCAGCAAAGCACCCCCACACCATCACACCTCCTCCTCCATGCTCCACGGTGGGAACCACACATGCGGAGATCATCCGTTCACCTATTCTGCGTCTGACAAAGACACAGCGGTTGGAACCAAAAATCTCAAATTTGGACTCATCAGACCAAAGGATAGATTTCCACTGGTCTAATGTCCATTTCTTGTGTTTCTTGGCCCAAGCAAGTCTCTTCTTCTTATTGGTGTCCTTTAGTAGTGGTTTCTTTGCAGAAAGTCGACCATGAAGGCCTGATTCACACAGTCTCCTCTGAACAGTTGATGTTGAGATGTGTCTGTGACTTGAACTCTGTGAAGCATTTATTTGGGCTGCAATTTCTGAGGCCGGTAACTCTAATGAACTTATCCTCTGCAGCAGAGGTAACTCTGGGTCTTCCTTTCCTGTAGCGGTCCTCATGAGAGACAGTTTCATCATAGCGCTTGATGGTTTTTCCGACTGCACTTGAAGAAACTTTAAAAGTTCTTGAAATTTTCCGGATTGACTGACCTTCATGTCTTAAAGTAAGGATGGACTGTCCTTTCTCTTTTCTTATTTGAGCTGTTCTTGCTATAAACACATTAAGAAGGAAAGAAATTCCACAAATTAACTTTTAACAAGGCACACCTGTTAATTGAAATGCATTCCAGGTGACTACCTCATGAAGCTGGTTGACAGAATGTCAAGACTGTGCAAAGCTGTCATCAAGGCAAAGGGTGGCTACTTTGAAGAATCTTTGTTTAACACTTTTTTGGTTACTACATGATTCCATATGTGTTATTTCATAGTTTTGATGTCTTCACTATTATTCTACAATGTAGAAAATAGTAAAAATAAAGAATGAGTAGGTGTGTCCAAACTTTTGACTGGTACTGTACAGTATATATGATATATTATGATATATTTCCTATTATGATGGGATGTTGCGTTAACATACCTTCCACATAAGGGCACATTGAGAAAGCTCAGAGGTGACTCCACAGTCACTCCACACATCCAATGCTTTCACAGGCGCTGAGAGAGAGAGAGAGAAATAGTTTGATCATCTATCACCACAGAATAAGTGCACACATATTTTCAAGCTGTGGAGACCACAGGACTACATTACCCATCAGCACCCACTGACAGACCTGACTCAGAACTCTGTGCTGTGTAGACTGAGCTCCAGTCACTCATCAGGGCCTCAGGGCCATCACAGGCACAGCGCACCTGGAACTCATACACAGTGTAGGGCCGTGGAGTCAGGAGCAGGAAGTTGCTTAGGAGCTGGTCTTCCTGAGCAGGACATGAAAGAATGACACACATAAGAACAGGGATGGGCAAGAGGGGGCCCCAGGGATGGGGGATTATATTGGATTAAAAAACAACTCCAGGCTACACTTTCACATTTAAAACCTTATAGAAAGTAAAATGATAATGGAGCTATATATTTTGAAATAGCTACCCTTTTCTGCGCGCAAGTTGATTTTGATAAACAAATTGGTCCCAAAACAATCTAACAATTCAAACATAAAGTGGATAGCAGAAAACATGATTACCGTTTACCCTCACTCCTATGGCAGATCAGAGCCTTAGATATGCAGTTTTAGAAACTGTTCTTCATTTTGTAAGCATTACATGGCAAAGTAGCCAAAGTTGTCTATCAACTGCAAAAAACGGAAATATCTGATCATCAATGAATTTGAGAAAGCCATTCGTTTTTTAACACAACAACCACATATCATCAGGTAGGGCTATATGCACTTGTAACTTTTCTTCGTTTGGGAAACTATCATTTTCTAATTTATTCTATTTTATTCCATGATATTGTTGTTACAAAATTGATTTGTGTTGACTGTGATTAGGGCATGGGAATATAAGAGTATCTGCTAGGCTAAATTAACAAACTAGGCATGCATAGCTCACCGCATGATCTTCAAACAAAAGACCGGCCAAACTCGTGTTCCTAAAAGTGAATTCAAAGGCAGTATAAAATGACTGTATGGCCTAATAAGGACTTTTTCCTTTCTTTATTATTTAATTCAAAGTATATTTTTTTCTCATTTTATACAACCTAAATGTGAAATGTATAGTCATGTTGTTGAAGTGCTGTTGTTGATGTGATGTTGAAATGCTGAGCGCTCCTGCCAGCCTGTAGCGTGGCACAAACGCTTCACAATTGATTTCTTAAAATTCCTTGTTATCATTATTCATAATAATAATAATAATATAGCCTAAATAATTCATTTTCGTTCCTTCTTAGGCTACCTGGTTTGCTACTGACTGATTTGGAGTTAGTGTGTTTTTTAATAGCCTATTGAAATGTGGAACGTCAATTGATAGTGACAGAATCACATATTACTTCTCAAGCAAAGTCCATGTTTTGTCTCCTCTGCAATAGAAGGTTGTAACGCAGCCTCTGAATGTCATAGAGACAAACCAAAGATATCCCATATGCATCGGAGTTTCCCCAGCATTTTACAGCTTGTTTCTAGCATAAAGCATTGCGGACTAAAGCGTTGTTACAGATCACTTTATATAATCAGGTCCATTAACTGTTTTTCTAAATCTTAAGCTAACAAGGACTATGCTTTTAGCCATTTTCTTTAACAATACCCTCACATACCCCCTCAATTCAAGCCCTGGTTTTAACTTAACACACCAAGCCCTTCACTGAGATCTTTAAGGAGTTCATGGTGACTGAATGAATTGGCTGACATAATCTATGGATAGTAGGCTATAATTGCGTCTGTCAAACAGTTAGTCCTACCACTTATTCATTGAAAAGTAAGAAATAGGCTCCAACACAAAGCTCTCTTGTTGGTAGTAGCCTAAAGTCAAATTACAATTAACTGTTTAAATGAATTAGGCCTTCTCGAATTCGCCTACTTTCAGCACCCATGCGCTGTCCATCTCCGTGGCTGCCGTTTCATAGTAATGTAAGTCTTGAATATGGCTTATCGTGAGGTCAATAACTCTGATAAATATCTTCATTATGGGCAACGAAACATAATGTTTACCTCCAGTACTCCTCATCTTCTGCTCTCCCTCTCAAACTGAACAGGACATCAGTAGGCCTACTCTGCGCGAACAGATATAGCATTTTTTGGCCAGGGCTCATGATTGGGATAGCCTATCCATTGCAGTGTGTAATGCAGTGTAGGCTAGTTTTATATACACCATCCAAGCACGCATAAACTCGGGAAGAAAGTACATTTTCTTAGAAGCATGCTCTTCGTATAGCCTTGGCCTATTGCCTATATATAGGCTATGGATCATTTGATTGAGACCACACTAGGCTGACTTGATATTGCGCGACCCTCCCCTGGACTAAATAAAAAAATACTAAACCCTCCCCGACTGAAATTGAAAAAACATAATTGGGTACATATCGACCGCTCCCAAAATACCCAGTCTTCTCTCCTGAAGTGCACACTCGCACAGTACTCCCCACATTGGATTGGTGTAGGTAGGGGCTAGGAGTGGGCGGGAGGGAGTTTCCAACATATTTCTTACACCAGTCATTTTATTTTAAATCCATGAATGGAAGTGAACAAGTGCGCACTTGGGGAGAAGGGTGGAGAATCGGTAGACAGCCATTGTGTCAGATGTATGGGGAAATGAACAAAACCCCAGCCATGCTCAGCTCACTCACCTGAGTCCAGCCCTGCTGGTCCTGGGTGCGATACTGGACCTCACAGTGTTGGTCAGAGCTGCCTAGATCATTACACTGCAATGTCCAGTAGATCTCCAGAGGCTGAGGACAATCACAGTGTTGGTCAGAGCTGCCTAGATCATTACACTGCAATGTCCAGTAGATCTCCAGAGGCTGAGGACAATGGTGAGTGATTTCAGGGGTGGGTGGCTTTTCTGGTAGAGGAATTGATAGGGAAGAGAGGACAGAGTGGGAGAGAGTGGAAGAAAGAGGGAAGAGAGAGAGAGAGAGAGAGAGAGAGAGAGAGAGAGAGAGAGATAGAGAGAGAGTGAGGGTGGGGGGAGAGAGAGAGAGAGAGAGAGAGAGAGAGAGAGAGAGAGAGAGAGAGAGAGAGAGAGAGAGAGAGAGAGAGAGAGAGAGAGTGAGGGTGGGGGGAGAGAGAGAGAGAGAGAGAGAGAGAGAGAGAGAGAGAGTGTGACTGAAAGTGTAGTGTCTGTCCCTCTGAATGAATAGGGAATGTACAGAGAAGAGTCATCCCTGACTAACTCACTGATATCACCAGTGTTGAATTCAGCCATTTTAGACTTGGCAGAGCCATGCTGGTTCTCAGCTCTGACCAACACAGTCATGTAACTGTAACTGGAGTAAAGGTCACGAGGGATCACGCCACTCACATTGGTGCACTCCACGAAGCCGCTACCGCTGAAAAGGAAGATGCAGGACACATAAATACACACCCAAACACCACTCAAACACCACAGCTGACAGCACTGTGCAGACATACAGTCCTAGACCACAGACACAGACCTAGCTCCAACACACCAGGCATGCCACAGGGCTGCAGGTAGGGCTGTGATGGTCATGGAATTTTGGATGACGGCTATTGGCCTGTCAAATGACCGCGGTCACGTAACAACCGTTCACATAGCAAAAGAAAAGACTCAAATTTTCTACTCTCCGCCGCTCCTGACTGCAGGCACTGCCATAGAAATAGAATGAACAAAACGGGCGTCCCCATCAAGTCAATGATGGCATAATGGGTGGACTGGAAGCCATTGTGAGTGTACCCATAGGAGCAAAGCTAGGTTGAAGATGGTAAGGTTAAGACAACGGTGTTACAAGGATCTACCGCTCTGAATCAACCATGGGACCAACTCAAGCGTTGTAGCTACGGTGCCTAGGCAGAAGGCAAGCAGTCTGAAGCAGATCATAAGGCTGGTGAAAACTAATGCCAGAAAAAAGACAACAACCATCTAGCCAGCTAGCTAACATCTAGGTTACAAGGTAAGACAACGGGGTTCTAATATCCCATAACTCTTTGCAAGTCATGGGACCAGCGATGCTAGTTAGCAACGGCGTTAGTACATTTGTCTAGTTACAAAGATTATGGATATACTGACAAGATACATCTCTCCACCCTAACAATGGGAGTCGTTGTCCACAAAGTGGCACGGCGGGCTGTCTAGCTCCCGCCTTTCTTTGTATTGGTGGATACATCACATTATTGTAATTCTTTTTTTGACTATTCAAAGAGGTTTGTTGACGTCAACCGCCTGTACTCAATGGAAATAGATGCTATGCTACTAGCCTCATGCCATGCATATGCATAGCCATCTCGAGACAACTCCAATATAAAGTGTTTCTTTCTCAAAGTTGCCGGAACGTCATGTGTCCTACTTATATCAGTACACTCATAACAACTTCAGCGTTATGAAACTTCTATTCGATCAAATAAACCTCACGTAGCAAATAAGCCATACATTTTATGTTAACCAAATTCGACACTCTCATTAACCTCCATGCAAAAACCCGGTGGGCGAAACCACAGAAAAACACCACCTACTGGAGGGAGACAGATTTTCCGCCGAGTTGAGCCTCTCTCATCCTCCTCGTCTCTGGTAGTTATCAATGGCGCTGGTCCCATGAATTTGTTAATTTTTTTCTAATGCTTCCGCCTGGAATTATTACGTTGTCTTAACCTTGTATCAAAGACAGTACAGTATGAAGATAGGCTAAAACTGCTTCTCCAATAGAAATAACCCGGTCACACTTGTAGTTGATGTCATGGCGACGTTGGCTAGCTTAGCTCATGTGTAGAGACACGGTTGTCTCGCGTCGAACTGCGCAAATCAATGGCACTCCTTCAATATAAAGTCGTTTTTGACGAAAATTTTAACGTGTCATTTTATCACCTTCACAAGGTTTGAGTAATAACAAGTTCAACTACTTAAAGCTACAATATGTAATTTTTTGGGCGACCCGACCAAATTCACATAGAAATATGTGGTATAGATATGTCATTCTCATTGAAAGGAAGTTTAAGAAGAGGTAGATATGTTCTATGTGCGCTATTTTTATGCTTCCCGTTCTTAAGTTGAGCTTTTGCTTCTTTTACTTTCGGTTTTGCACACCAGCTTCAAACAGCTGAAAATACAATTTTTTGGTTGTGGAAAAGATATTAGATGGTACAATGATTCTCCACACTATACTTGCTTGTTTTGTCACAAACTGAAATTAGGCGAACTATTAGAATTTTAGCAACCATAGAGCATCTTTAAGACATTGGCTCGAATCTAGGTTGTGCCTTTAGATTTCAAGAAAATGAACAACTAAGGAAAACATTTTCACTTCTCTCATTGACTTCTCAAACCCCAAACCCCGGCCTGGTCTGTTTGGTCTGTTTCTCAAGCGTTCCCGTATGTCTCGCGATGTTGCGCCTCTGGATTTAGTAACTCTGTGATTGTATTTTTTTACCTAGTCTTCAGTCTAGGTAAAAGAAATACAACGTTAAGACCACGTAATAATTCCATGCAGAAGCATTCAAAAATAAACAAATTCATGGGACCAGCACCATTGATAACTACTAGTGCCATTGCTAACTAGCAATACTGGTCCCATGAATTGCAAAGAGTTATAGGATATTAGAACACTGTTGTCTTAACCTTGTAATCTTCAACCTAGATGTTGGTTAGATGGTTGTTGTCTGTTTTCTGGCATTAGCTTAAAATGCATTATTTTTTTCACCAGCCTTATGATCTGCTTCAGACCGGTTGCCTTCTGCCTAGTCACCATAGATAGCTACAATGCTTGAGTTGGTCCCATGGTTGATTCAGAGTGGTAGAACCTCCGCATTATTGTGACACCGTTGTTTTAACCTTCCCATCTTCAACCTAGGAGCAAAGCAGGAAGCAAAAGCAGGAAGTAAAAGCGTGAAGCGTACCCATCAATATGTGCTGTGATTTGTTGATTCAACTCAACTGACATTACAAAAAATACATTCTATTACATGAGCCACATCAGTTAACATCATTAGAATTAACATTTACAGTTGAAGTTGGAAGTTTAGTCCCCTGTAGCTCAGTTGGTAGAGCATGGCGCTTGCAACGCCAGGGTTGTGGGTTCGTTTCCCACGGGGGGCCAGAATGAAAATGTATGCACTCACTAATTGTAAGTCGCTCTGGATAAGAGCGTCTGCTAAATTACTAAAATTTAAATGTTTACATACACCTTAGCCAAATACATTTAAACTCAGTTTTTCACAATTCCTGACATTTAATCCTAGTACAAATTCCCTGTCTTAAGTCAGTTAGGATCACCACTTTATTTTAAGAATGTGAAATGTCAGAATAATAGTAGAGAGAATGATTACTTTCAGCTTTTATTTCTTTCATCACATTCAATTAGTATTTGGTAGCATTGCCTTTAAATTGTTTAACTTGGGGCAAATGTTTCGGGTAGCCTTCCACAAGCTTCCCACAATAAGTTGGGTGAATTTTGGCCCATTCCTCCTGACAGAGCTGGTGTAACTGAGTTAGGTTTGTAGGCCTCCTTGCTCGATCACGCTTTTTCAGTTCTGTCCACACATTTTCTATAGGATTGAGGTCAGGGCTTTGTGATGGCCACTCCAATACCTTGACTTTGTTGTCCTTAAGCCATTTTTCCACAACTTTGGAAGTATGCTTGGGGTCATCGTCCATTTGGAAGACCCATTTGCGACCAAGCTTTAACTTCCTGACTCATGTCTTGAGATGTTGCTTCAATATATCCACATAATTTTCCTTCCTCATGATGCCATCTATTTTGTGAAGTGCACCAGTCCCTCCTGCAGCAAAGCACCCCCACAGCATGATGCTGCCACCCCCGTGCTTCACGGTTGGGATGGTGTTCTTCGGCTTGCAAGGCACCCCCTTTTTCCTCCAAACATAACGATGGTCATTATGACCAAACAGTTCTATTTTTGTTTCATCAGACCAGAGGACATTTCTCCAAAAAGTATGATCTTTGTCCCCATGTGCAAACCGTAGTCTGGCTTTTTTCATGGCGGTTTTGGAGCAGTGGCTTCTTCCTTGCTGAGCGGCCTTTCAGGTTATGTTGATATAGGACTCGTTTTACTGTGGATATAGATACTTTTGTACCCGTTTCCTCCAGCATCTTCACAAGGTCCTTTGCTGTTGTTCTGGGATTGATTCACACTTTTCTCACCAAAGTACGTTCATCTCTAGGAGACAGAACGCGTCTCCTTCCTGAGCGGTATGACGGCTGCGTGGTCCCATGGTGTTTATACTTGCGTACTATTGTTTGTACAGATGAACGTGGTACCTTCAGGCGTTTGGAAATTGCTCCCAAGGATGAACCAGACTTGTGGAGGTCTACCATTTTTTTTCTGAGGTCTTGGCTGATCTCTTTTGATTTTCCCCATGATATCAAGCAAAGAGGCACTGAGTTTGAAATATATCCACAGGTACACCTCCAATTGACTCAAATGATGTCAATTAGCCTATCAGAAGCTTCTAAAGCCATGACATCATTTTCTGGAATTTTCCAAGCTGTTTAAAGGCACAGTCAACATAGTGTATGTAAACCTCTGACCCACTGGAATTGTGATACAGTGAATTATAAGTGATATAATCTGTCTGTAAACAATTGTTGGAAAAATTACTTGTGTCATGCACAAAGTAGATGTCCTAACCCACTTGCCAAAACTATAGTTTGTTAACAAGAAATGTGTGGAGTGGTTGAAAAACTAGTTTTAATGACTCCAACCTAAGTGTATGTAAACTTCCGACTTCAACTGTACATTACCATGGAAATTATTGTGTCACAATAGAAGGCAGCCATTGCGAGTGTACTCATGAGTTTACCAGTCAAATTGCCAGGGTCAGAGGTTCCAAGCCTGTTTTATTCATTCTACAGTATTTCTATGTGTGCTGCTGCTGCAGGGAGAGAGGTTTTGCCTAGGCAACCGGAGACTTGTTTGCTACAACACCTTGCTTGTTTCAGCAAAGAGCAACAAAGTTTTATCACGTTGTTAAGAGTCCATGTTACTGCAGAAACGGACTCAACCACAAGAATGCCCAGCCGTCCCACCTTCAGTCAGCTGTTCGTTCCACACCACGGTTATGACAGTTATTTTCATGACGGTTTTCATACATAACCGTCGGTTACACGGTTATACAGTAATTGTGCCAGCCCTAGCTGCAGGTTAACATTGTGAATGCGCATTACCCCACCACCGCGGAAAAGAAAGCCAAATTCCCACTTCCCACTTGGTTACGAACGCAGCATAAGAGCTCGCCTCTGGACATTGCCATTGAGGGCTTCCACCATTTTAAAGTAGTCAACTGGTTGGGACTTCTTATGGGTGATGGAAGGATCACATGATTCCATTCGGGTCATCAGGAGGGATCAGCCAATGAATTATACTCGTGAACAAACATTCCAAATTAAATAAAGATGTATTCGTCACATGCTTCCTAAACATGTGTAGACTAACAGTGAAATTCTTACTTATGGGCCCTTCCCAACAATGCAGAGAGAAAGAAAATAGATCAATAATAGAAAAGTAATAACACGTAATAATAAAAGTAATAATAAATACACAATGAGTAACAATAACTTGGCTATATACACGGGCGGTATGCGAATTGAAGTGGGTCCAGTGTGTCTGGGATGTTGGTTACCTTGGTGTTCTTGGGCACAGGGACTATGGTGATCTGCTTGAAACATGTAGGTATTACAGACTGGCTCAGGGAGCAGTGAAGACACTTGTGTGGAGTAAAGGTGATCTAGAGTTTTGTCGTCTGTAGTTGCACAGGTGACATGCTGGTAGAAGTTAGGTAAGACAGAGTTCAGTTTCCCTGCATTATAATCACCGGCCACTAGGAGCGCCACCTCTGGATGAGCATTTTCTTGTTTGTTTATGGCGCTATACAGCTCGTTGTGTGCGGTCTTAGTGCCAGCATCGGTTTGTGGTGGTAAATAAACAGCTACAAAAATATAGATGAAAACTCTCTTGGTAACTAGTATGGTCTACAGCTTATCATGAGGTATTCTAACTCAGGCGAGCAGAACCTTGAGACTTCCTTAATATTAGAGAACGCACACAAGCTGTTGTTAACAAAGAGACACACACCTCGGCTTTATACCTCTTCAAACAACACAAACAACGCAGTATGCACCCTTTCAGTTTGTTTGCCAACTCAAAGTTGTAGAAGAAAAAGAAAAAGGACTACTTCGAAATGGAGATGGTCTCAATGGCGCTGCCCGTGCTCTCACAGATGCCATAATGGGACAGATACAAAGATGATATCTCTATCATTCTCTGTGTTTACCACACATGACTGGGAAAAAATAATAATTTGAACGACCCTCCAACTGGTAATTACTAGTGGGAAACTTGTCTGTTTCGCTCGCTTGGATGCTTTATCTGAGATTGATACGTCTTTCTGTCGGTGCGCCTCTGTGTCAAATAAATGATCACTATTTCAATATTTTATTTGGACCGACAAGGAGGTACGTTAGGGCACATAAGCCCGGCCCTGGCACGGGCAGCGCCATTGAGCCATCTCCATTTTGAAGTAATCAATTTTCTTCTTCTACTACTTCTATGAGTTGGTAAACAAACTGAAAGGGTGCGTACTGCCATCTAGAGTGTGTTGTTTTAACAGGTATAAAGCCAAGGATGGCGATTTACTACCACCTACAGTATTGTAATGTTTACTCACGAGTATTATTAATTGGCTGATCCCTCCTGATGACCCGGATGGAATCATGTGATCCTTCCTTCACCCATAGGAAGTCCCACCCAGTTGACTACTTTAAAATGGTGAATCCCTCGATGACAATGTCCATGCCAAATGGGTTTTATCCATCTAGAGTCCTCTATCTAACGCTATGGTGGTAAATTCCCACTTGGTTACAAACACAGCATTAATCCATCGGTTTCTAAACACCACGAGTCACCGCAGGTTTCCAAACGCAGCGAATAAACAGCTATTCTTGCATCTGTGTAGGAACAGTATATGATAGTTTATGATAGCCTATGTCTGTGTCATTTGTGAATGTGATTATAGGATGTCCTGTATATACTCTATTAAGATGGGATGTATACAGACTATAGTAGACATGTGTTTACCCCTCCGTAGAGTTCCAGCGCAGTCTGTAGGAGGTGGGGATCTGTGGGTCCTGTCCTGGCTCCCAGAAACAGTGGATACCTGCCTGTTGACCCTCCGTATAGGGGATGTGACACTGGGGAACGGAGGGAGGAGATGGAGGGCCTGCAGAGAGTGAGGGAGAGAAGGGGGAGGGAGGTAGAAGTGAATTTCAATTGATAGAGAAAAAGAGACACAGTTTTGCAGATGTTATCGCAGATGTTATCGCAGATGTTATCGCAGATGTTATCGCAGATGTTATCGCAGATGTTATCGCAGATGCAGCAAAATGCTTCAGTTTCTAGCTCCAACAATGCAACAATATCAGGCAATACAATAATAATACACACATAATCAAAAGGTTAAAAAAAGAACGAGAAATTAACACAAATCAGAACGAGCAATGTCAGAGTACGGAATATAAATAATATATACAGTACCTGTCAAAACTTTGGACACACCTACTCATTCAAGGGTTTTTCTTTATTTTTACTATTTTCTACATTGTAGAATAATAGTGAAGACTTCAAAACTATGAAATAACACATAACCAACGTAACCAAAGAAGTGTAAAACAAATCAAAAAATATTTTATATTTGAGATTTTTCAAAGTAGCCACCCTTTGCCTTGATGACAGCTTTGCACACTCTTGGCACTCTCTCAACCAGCTTAATGAGGTAGTCACCTGGAATGCATTTCAACTAACAGGTGTGCCTTGTTAAAAGTTAATTTGTGGAATTTATTTCCTTCTTAATGTTTTTAAGCCAATCAGTTGTGTTGTGACAAGGTAGGAGTGGTATACAGAAGATAGCCCTTTTTGGTAAAAGACCAAGTCCATATTATGGCAAGAACAGCTCAAATAAGCAAAGAGAAACGACAGTCCATCCTTACTTTAAGACATGAAGGTCAGTCAATGCGGAACATTTAAAGAGCTTTGAAAGTTTCTTCAAGTGCAGTCGCAAAAACCATCAAGTGCTATGATGAAACTGGCTCTTGTGAGGACCACCACAGGAAAGGAAGACTGAGAGTTGCCTCTGCTGCAGAGGATAAGTTCATTAGAGTTAACTGCACCTCAGATTGCAGCCCAAATAAATGCTTCACAGAGTTCAAGTAACAGACACATCTCAACATCAACTGTCCAGAGGAGACTGTGTGAATCAGGCCTTCATGGTCGAATTGCTGCAAAGAAACCACTACTAAAGTACACCAATAACAAGAAGAGACTTGCTTGGGCCAAGAAGCACGAGCTATGGACATTAGACTGGTGGAAATCTGTCCTTTGGTCTGATGAGTCCAAATTTGAGATTTCTGGATCCAACCGCTGTGTCTTTGTGAGATGCAGAGTAGGTGAACGGATTATCTCTGCATGTGTGGTTCCCACCGTGAAGCATGGAGGAGAAGGTGTGATTGTGTTGGGGTGCTTTGCTAGTGACACTGTCAGTGATTTATTTATAATTCAAGGCACACTTAACCAGCATGGCTATCACAGCATTCTGCAGCGATACGCCATCCCATCTGGTTTGAGCTTTACATTTGTTTTTCAACAGGACAATGACCCACAACACATCTCCAGGCTGTGTAAGGGTTATTTGACCAAGAAGGAGAGTGATGGAGTGCTTCATCAGATGACCTGGCCTCCACAATCACCCGACCTCAACCCAATTGAGATGGTTTGGGATAAGTTGGACCGCAGAATGAAGGAAAAGCATTCCATATGAAGCTGGTTAAGATAATGCCAAGAGTGTGCAAAGCTGTCATCAACACAAAGGGTGGTTACTTTGAAGAATCTCAAATATAAAATATATTTTGATTTGTTTAACACTTTTTTGGTTACTACATGATTCCATATGTGTTATTTCATAGTTTTGATGTCTTCACTATTATTCTACAATGTAGAAAATAGTAAAAATAAAGAAAACCCTTGAATGAGTAGGTGCGTCCAAACTTTTGACTGTTACTGTATATGTATGTGAATGGTGTGTATAGACAGTATGGACAGATTATGAATAGAAAAGGTATGTACAGCAGTAGTTATATAGGATGAGCCATGACTAGAATACAGTATATACATATAAAGTGGGTAAAACAGTATGTAAACATTATTAAAGTGACCAGTGTTCAATGACTCTATGTACATAGGGCAGCAGTCTCTAAGGTTAAGGGTAGAGTACCGGGTGGTAGCCGGCTAGTGACAGTGTCTAAGGTTCAGGGCAGGGAACTGGGCAGAGGCCGGCTAGTGATGACTGTTTAACAGTCTGATGGCCTGGAGATAGAAGCTGTTTATCAGTCTCTCTGTCCAAGCTTTGATGTGCCTATACTGTCTCCACCTTCTAAATGGTAGCGGGGTGAAAAGGCCATGGCTGAGGTCCTTGATGAGCTTCTTAGTCTTCCTGTGACAATGATGCTGTAGATGTCCTGGAGGGCAAGCAATGTGCCCCCAATGATGTGTTGGGCTGACTGCACCACCCTCTAGAGAGCCCTGCGATTGCGGGTGGTGCAGTTGCTGTACCAGGAGGTGATACAGCCTGACAGAATGCTCTCGGATGTGCATCTGTAGAAGTTTGTGAGGGTCTTAGGGGCCAAGCTGAATTTCTTCAGCCTCCTGAGGTTGAAGAGGCGTTGTTGACCATTTCAGGTCCTCAGTGATGTGCACGCCGGGGAACTTGAAGCTTTTGACCCTCTCCACTGCAGCCCCGTCAATGTGGATGGAGGCGTGCTCTCTCTGCTGTCCTTCATTTTGTTGACGTTGAGGGAGAGGTTATTTTCCTGGCACCAGTCCGCCAGGGCTCTCACCTCCTCCCTGTAGGTCGTCTCGTCCTTGTTGGTAATTAGCCCTACCGCTGTAGTGTCATCAGCAAACTTGATGATTGAGTTGGAGACGTGCGTGGCAGTTTCACGCAAACAGAGAGTGAGAGAGAAAAAAATCCTGATGACATTCACCTTTAAAGGAACTGTGCCAGTTTAGCGTCTCCCCCCCCCCACACAAACACACACACACACACAAACATAACGTTGAAACCATAAGCACACACTGTGATCCCAAACACACCGCCCGGGCAACGAAGGAGTGGCTTCGTAAGAAGCATTTCAAGGTCCTGGAGTGGCCTAGCCAGTCTCCAGATCTCAACCCCATAGAAAATCTTTGGAGGGAGTTGAAAGTCCGTGTTGCCCAGCGACATCCCCAAAACATCACTGCTCTAGAGGAGATCTGCATGGAGGAATGGGCCAAAATACCAGCAACAGTGTGAGAAAACCTTGTGAAGACTTACAGAAATCGTTTGACCTGTGTCATTGCCAACAAAGGGTATATAACAAAGTATTGAGAAACTTTTGTTATTGACCAATTACTTATTTTCCACCATAATTTGCAAATAAATTCATTAAAAATCCTACAATGTGATTTTCTGGATTTTTTTTTCTCATTTTGTCTGTCATAGTTGACGTGTACCTATGATGAAAATTACAGGCCTCTCTCATCTTTTTAAGTGGGAGAACTTGCACAATTGGTGACTGACTAAATACTTTTTTTCCCCACTGTACGATCAGACATGTCATAGAAAGAAGATCAAACATATAGATCAGCATCAACGGTTTAGTCTAAATTATTTGAAGAAACCCCAGAGCTGATCAGTGAATGATGGATCTGAGGGTGTGTCAAATAGAGATTATAAATAGTGCCAAGGAGAATTTCCTGGTCACATGACTTTACCAGGAAAAAGAACTGGGATCAGTCCAGTGTGAAGTACTCACCTGGTTGAGGTAAGCAGGTTTGTAGTAGGAGCAGCAGGATCAGCAGAAGGCATGGGACTCTGGGCCATGCCATTACTCATACCACTATGCCTTCAGCACCTATGGAAAACACACACACACACACCAAATAAGTGGTGAATGGCAGGTGTATGAATGTCTCAGAAGTCTCACACACGCACACAGACAAAACATTTACACACACCCACACACACACCCTTAAAGGCCCAATGCAGACGTTTTTATCTCAATATCAAATAGTTTCTGGGTAACAATTAAGTACCTTACTGTGATTTTTTTCAATTAAAATGATCAACAACAAAAAATAGCTTCTTAGCAAAGGGCGATTTATCAAGCAAGAATTTTGCTAGGACTGTTTGGGAGTGGTCTTAGTGGGGAAGGGAAAACTGAAAACTCTCCTTCTTATTGGTCTATTAACTAATTTAACAGCAGGTGATGTCACCAGGCAGGTAAAAAGCTCCTACACTAAAAGTGCATTATCATCATTTTCACAATTTCACAGTATTATTCCAACCTCATAGTGTGGAAATATATATAAAACACAAGAAAATCACTGCACTGGGCCTAGAGTCCTTAACTGAAATAATAACAAAGTGGGCACTCCGCCTCTGTTTTGGTAAAAATCTGAGGGAGGGCCTGGAGAAATGTAACCACTCTCAAATTCATAGACAGTGCTATGGATGCAAGGACAGACCATCCATGACATCAAAATGATAGTTTTAACCATGCTTTGAGGCTAGACAGTGTTTGTTTACATTTACATTGTTTACAAACATTGGAGTGTAACAACCTTATATTTTGGTTTCTGATGGGGTACGACAGTTGAACTAAGCTCATGAGGCATTTTGAAGTTATATTCTTCAAGAATCAATGGCTATATACCATTAATTTATAAGTCCAAAAATTGATTTAGCAACTAAAGATTCTAGCTTTAAACGTCATAACTTTTTGTCACATTGTGGTGAGCAAAGTGACATGATCTTGTGTGATAGGTGTTGTTCACACAGTAACGTGCAAACCTTTTCAGTGTTACATCCAATGATTTATATATACACTATATTGAATCCTAGGGGGCGATGTGTTGAAGCCACGGTGCCTCCATCTTGGCACTCTCTGACGTTGTAAAAAAAATATTTTGGAAGCTATAGAAATTCATTTATTAATGTCTACATTCGTTTTTGCCACATGTATTATATTACAGACACCTTAATACATACTTTTACATTATATTGTGTGCTTAACATATAAATAGAAAATGAAAAATGATATACAAATATTTTCCTTAAAGTATCATTTTTAGAGATGACTAATGTTACTGGCCCCACTACAACAACAAAATACTTAAATACATGTAATTTTGTCCTAGAAACATTTAATTGAAATACTGTAGATTTCCATTCCTTCCTTTGGAGGACTGTTCCTACTAGGGAGAAGAGCATGTTGAGCTGTTGGAAACATGCGCTCCATGTTCTTTCCAACCGCTCTGCTAAAAACCACTCAGATCTCACAGGAAAAATAACTTAAAATCACTATTTAACCAACACTCATCTATTTTTGTGACTACCTGGACCTACCATTTGGATTTGAAGTATCGAAACCAAACCATATGGATTTGAATGAAAAGTATTTTAATAAACATGAAAAGGTGAATGTAAGAAGCTCACGTAATTTCAAATAGGCTACATGTCATATTAAACAACATATAAACACTCTAAATAGGTCAGGAGCCAGACAGGGAGGCTAAGAAGGTACGAAAATGAATTATTTAGGCTATATTATTTATATTATTTCAAGGCTATAGCCTACAAAGAAATAAACTGTGAAGCATTTGCGAGTGCTGGTAGGGACATTATAATGTAGTCTATAAATTGCGCATATAGGCTGTGACTTCCTTAAAATGTAATACAATTCATTTGGTCATGTGGATTCAGGCTCATGCGATGGTGCCTGGAGAGCAGGCCAGCAGCGGAGAATACCCTCTCCACACTTTCAGAGCCACTGGGGAGGCTAAACAACCTTTTGGCCACTCTTGCCAGGTTGGGCAGAGATGTAGAGTTGTTGAACGTGGGAATATGCCAGGCCTATTGGGCCAAAATCAATTATGGCCTATTATATAGATATTAGAACAAAAATGAACGAAACGTTTAAGAGATCGGATTTTTTGTTTATAAATACTTTGCTACAATGACACACTTAGTTATCTACCCACCTCGTTCCTATTTTTTTGCATGTGCACATAGTAAGTACACCATCATTGTAAAAAAGGCCGTCCTGCTCCTCTCCTCTCTACGTAACTTCCCCTCACAGTCCCTTCAGTTTCCCTTAAATCCCGTTAGTTTGGCTGCTAAATTATCGCTCAGTGAACATTCAAAGTCTTGTATTATTTGAAGTCTAAAACCGTTATACTGGTAGGCAGTGGCGGCTCCTGAAAAAATTCTCAGGAGGGGCAATTTTTCTGATGATTTAGGTGACCTACACACATTTTAAAAAAGATATGTCCAGCAACAACATGAAGACAGGGGCAGCATATAAGTCAATACCAGAAGCATTTATTGACTGATCTCAAAAGTGTTGGCTTACCAGGGTTGGTGGAGCCCTCAGTTTCATCTTTGCCTCGCAAAGCTAACTCAAACACTCCGCAAAACTTCACACACTGGATTAGCCGGCTGAGGATGTGGCGGTTCTTGCTAATGTCGTAGTAAATATATTTGTTATAGTGAATATGGAATATGATATGTTGAGTAAAATGTTGTGCTAAGATCTATTTAGGTCAGGAGCTGGTTATAAGTTCTGTTCCTATCCAATAACAATGGACAAAAGGGTCCTATCTTGTCAGCCTTGTCAGCAGGTGGCCAAGGACAACACCCACGCCATAGGCCTCTCAGTTCTTCCAACTCACGAGTTCTTGCTCTGAGGACACACACACACACAAACACACACACACACACATCATCACTGTTAAACACACACACACACACACACACACACACACATCATCACTGTTAAACACACACACACACACACACACACAAAAATCCCCTCTCTTAGGCTGAACATTTGAAGACAGAGAACCCGACTCAGAGCCAATGCAACAGTGACAGTAGCCTGGAGGGGACCTCGCCCAACTCATCAGGACCAATCAGAAGATCAGAACTACTAGATTCAACCTACTTCATTTATTGCATAAAATGTCTGCACACAATGTTTCGGGGCTCTCTTCAGATAATAATAATAATAATAATAATATGCCATTTAGCAGACGCTTTTATCCAAAGCGACTTACAGTCATGCGTGCATACATTTTTGTGTATGGGTGGTCCCGGGGATCGAACCCACTACCTTGGCGTTACAAGCACCATGCTCTACCAGCTGAGCTACAGAAAGTGGATACTCATGGATGCGCATCGCAATTGTAAAATGTCAACACAATTGGAGACACCACGTCATTTTTGGAGACATGTTATTGACAGTAAACTATTGTAGATGCGACTGCTAACTAAATAAAACATTTTAGCTGGCTAGCTAATCATCTTAGCTAAATGTGGGGCAAACAATTCAGTTATTTACCGTTAATTTGAGGGATTGGGGTGAAAGAAATCGAGTTACATAGTGATACTTTACGATATACTGTATTGACAATATCGCAATATTTTAGCGCTAGTTGGCTGTACCTGCACCAAAACACCATTATTGTTCCTTCATAGCTTGTTCTCAATCTTTTCACATTGGGAGCCAATTTGTTTTCAGCACTTTTATTTCCATGACTGATCAAAACTCGTTCTCATGGCTTTCTGATCCCTCTGCAACAGACATATGGTGCGCAATAAAATCACAGTATCGAATCGCAATACGTATAGAATCATGAGACTCGCAATGCTGATGCATATATCTTATCGTGAGGTTCCTGGCAATTCCCAGCCCAAGTTCATTTGCCACAACAAATCTCTTCGCTAGCAAACGCGATGTCTTCTCCAAAACGGCAATGTGTCTCCAGCAATGTTTACTTTTTTGACGTTCTATGGCATCTCCACTTTCCAAGCATATATGACCACATGTAATATTTTGGTAAGTGATGCAAATAGTGAACTATGTAGGGCCAGGATGTAAAATATATGTAGCTGCAGCAATTTCTCTTATCTGATATGGTAAGTAATGGGGCTTAATTTATAGCTCCCTAAGAGTTTGACGAACGGGTCCGTGAACGCGATTCCAGATATCTTTACCTCTGAATAAACTGCCTTTATTATACCATATCCACCCTGTCCAAAGTCTCTACTTGGTCTCAGTTCTCCAGTAAACTTGTGATTATCAACACTAACCTCATCGTTGTGGCGGCGGACAGCTAGCCTGTATCCCTCATCCAGTTGAGTGAGTGGCAATGTCTTTTTTCGTTCGTACCAATTTTTGGAAAATCCTCGGGTGTAGGACTTTCCGCCTTTAGTAGAAACCTGTTGAATTATTAAATTTGGTCTGGGAGGTCCTAATTGTTTCGTTGCCAATTTATCTTCATTTGTTCGCTGACAAAAAGGAACTTCTTTCAAACAATCCGCTCTTTTCTCAGTTACGTTCATGGTAACGTAACGTATGACGAAAGCGCGTAAGTGCAAGCCCACAGACACCCATTGAGATTGTATTGAAGGCTCTGAAATTTGAAAAAAATAGATTTTACATGGGAGTCTATGACAGACTTCTGGGCGATTTTCAACCTGACTGAAATCGCCCCAAAAGGGGGGGGAGCCATTTGAAGCACGACTTTAGCCTGATTCGACATTTAGTGGCAGTGTGGCACTGTGGCAGATCAGACGTATAGATTACAACACTGATAACTACTGTTGCCGTGATATAATTGATTAGAAAAAAAATCCCTTCCTTTTCCCGTTTGGCAGTGCGTCGCCCATATCGCCCTATTGAACAGGCCGCCCCTGCTGGTAGGCCTAATGACCAACATGATTTCAGCAAGCTGTAAGTTATGTTCAAAAATAAGTAGTTCTAAAAATAAGAGCCATTACCTCGTCGTCAAGGAAAACATCGAAATACCGGGACTTCCATCTTTCGCCAGCATTCTATCGTACGATGAATGAATGTTTGCGATGTTTACAGCTCAGAAGTTTGGGTGTTTTCTGCAGCACACTAGCTGTATTTGTTTCCAAAAAGCGTTTCTTCCTCCCTTGCGCCCTCGCTCACTCCCTTTCACCGATTTGATCAGACTGAATAGGTGAAAGCAATCTGGCAGAAACTAGATTGGATGTCTGTAGGCCTAGCTATCGCTCACACGCCCAGTCTTGTCTATGATCCGCAACGCGGAGTGAAATGAGCCCAGAAGCGAGTGGACAACTGTCTAAAATTAAATGTAGCCGATGACGCTCTGTGATCAGTCTATGACTCGCCTACTTTGTTTGACGGACATTTCCTTTGGTAGCGATCAACTATAGCCCTGCTTTGGACAATTAATAACATTACTCTTTGCCCTTTTCCTTTATGGTTGATATTAACGATGAAAGGAGATATTGTCTTTCTCTCTCCTATTGTGTACCGCTGTTAAATACTGTGGCAAAATAAAGACTTAAGGAAAGGAAAAATAAGTACTCAGAACTACCAATTATTATAGATAAACATTAAAGAAAAGGGTAAACACAACACTGGACTGAACCCCCTAATTGTCAAACTAATATTAATGTACAACAATATACAGTTGAAGTCAGAAGTTTACATACACCTTAGCCAAATACATTTAAACTCAGTTATTCACAATTCCTGACATTTAATCCTAGTAAAAATTCCCTGTTTTAGGTCAGTTAGGATAACCACTTTATTTTAAGAATGTGAAATGTCAGAATAATAGTAGAGAGAATGATTTATTTCAGCTTTTATTTCTTTCATCACATTCCCAGTGGGTCAGAAGTTTACATACACTCAATTAGTATTTGGTAGCATTGCCTTTAAATTGTTTAACTTGGGTCAAACGTTTCGGGTAGCCTTCCACAAGCTTCCCACAATAAGTTGGGTGAATTTTAGCCCATTCCTCCTGACAGAGCTGGTGTAACAGAGTCAGGTTTGTAGGCCTTGCTCGATCACGCTTTTTCAGTTCTGCCCACACATTTTCTATAGGATTGAGTTCAGGGCTTTGTGATGGCCACTCCAATACCTTAACTTTGTTGTCCTTAAGCAATGTTGCCACAACTTTGGAAGTATGCTTGGGGTCATTGTTCATTTGGAAGACCCATTTGGGACAAAGCTTTAACTTCCTGACTGATGTCTTGAGATGTTGCTTCAATATATCCACATAATTTTCCTTCAACATGATGCCATCTATTTTGTGAAGTGCACCAGTCCCTCCTGCAGCAAAGCACCCCCACAGCATGATGCTGCCACTCCCGTGCTTCACGGTTGGGATGGTGTTCTTCAGCTTTTTCCTCCAAACATAACGATGGTCATTATGGCCAAACAGTTCTATTTTTGTTTTGTTTCATCAGACCAGAGGACATTTCTCCAAAAAGTACGATCTTTGTCCCCATGTGCAGTTTCAAACCGTAGTCTGGCTTTTTTATGGCGGTTTTGGAGCAGTGGCTTCTTCCTTGCTGAGCGGCCTTTCAGGCCTTTCAGGTTATGTCGATATAGGACTAGTTTTACTGTGGATATAGATACTTTTGTACCTGTTTCCTCCAGCATCTTCACAAGGTCCTTTGCTGTTGTTCTGGGATTGATTTGCACTTTTCGCACCAAAGTACGTTCATCTCTAGGAGACAGAACGCGTCTCCTTCCTGAGTGGATGACGGCTGCGTGGTCCCATGGTGTTTATACTTGCGTACTATTGTTTGTACAGATGAACGTGGTACCTTCAGGCGTTTGGAAATTGCTCCCAAGGATGAACCAGACTTGTGGAGGTCAACAAATTATTTTCTGAGGTCTTGGCTGATTTCTTTTGATTTTCCCATGATGTCAAGCAAAGAGGCACTGAGTTTGAAGGTAGGCCTTGAAATACATCCACAGGTACACCTCCAATTGACTCAAATGATGTCAGTTAGCCTATCAGAATCTTCTAAAGCCATGACATCATTTCCTGGATTTTTCCAAGCTGTTTAAAGGCACAGTCAACTTAGTGTATGTAAACTTCTGACCCACTGGAATTGTGATACAGTGAATTATAAGTGAAATTAGCTGTCTGTAAACAATTGTTGGAAAGATTACTTGTGTCATGCACAAATTAGATGTCCAAACCGACTTGCAAAAACTATAGTTTGTTAACAAGAAATTTGTGGAGTGGTTGAAAAACGAGTTTTAATGACTCCAACCTAAGTGTATGTAAACTTTTGGCTTCAACTGTAGAAGATACATAACTAGAGGTTATACAATATGGGTATATATCCACTGCACACTTCTTAGGTGTGTAATTGACATGACCAAGGAGTTATTGAAATTCAAAACTATGAAAAATGTACGTAACACCGCGTGAGATTACAGTACACAAACAAGAGTGTGCAATATATAAGGCTAGTCCGTGGACATTCTGAACCTTGTTTGAGTCCAGTAGGTCACATGACCAGAGAGTTATTGAAATTCGAAACAATGAAAAACATAGAAAATTCATGTAAAATCACCTGAGATGAAAATGGACGAACAAAAGGGTGTGCAATATATAAGGCTAGTGAGTAGATGTTCTGAAAGTAGTGTGAGGGTTGTAGGTCACATGACCAAGGAGGTATTGACATTTAAAATGTTGATAAATTCATGTAAAATCACCTGAGATGAAAATGGACAAACAAAAGTGAGTGCAATAAATAAGACTAGTCAGTGGTTATTCTGAAAGTAGTTTGAGGGTTGTAGGTCACATGATCAAGGTGCTATTGAAATGTGAAAGTTAGAAAAATTTATGTAAAATCGTGTGAGATGACAATGGACAAAAAAAGGGTGTGCAATATATAAGGCTTGTGAGTGGATGTTCTGAAAGTAGTTTGAGGGTTGTAGGCCACATGACCAAGGAGCTATTGAAATTAGAAACATTGAAAATGAATGTAAAATCGCGTGAGATGAAAATGGACGAACAAAAGTTTGTGCTACATATAAGGCTACTCGGTGGATATTCTGAAAGTAGTTTGACGGTTGTAGGTCATATGACTAAGGAGCTATTGAAATTTGAAACTTAAAAAAATTAGCGTAAAATCTCATGAGATGCAAGTGGACAAACAAAAGGATTTGCAATGTGTAAGCCCACTGAGTGTACATTATGAACCTTGTTTGAGGTGTGTGGGTCACATGACCAAGGCACTATTGAATTTCAAAAATTAAAATAAATTATTTTAAATAGAGCGAGATGTAAATCGACAAAAACAAGTGTGTGCAATATGTGTCTCTGCCATCGGGTTAGCTAGAACCAGTTTTGAACATTTTAGGAGTAATGGTTAAAGAGCTATTGATATTTGAAGAATTTGATTTGTCACTATGTTGACGGTCCCTAACTGCTGTTGGTGGATGTAAAGAAAACTACAGGCGAATATCCTTCGAATATCCAACCTGAATCTGTCTTTACCTCGGTAGATAAACCGGGTGTTTTCACATATAGTCAGTCCTCTTTAAAATAACCGATCTCAGTCCTCTTTAAAGTGAACTCTGGGGTAAAAAAAAAAGTACATATCTCAGTTCTCTTTGTATTCACACTGCCCTTGCCTTTTGAATGAGGACTCAACTCTTTTGTCAGTTTACTTCGCCTATTTTGTGACCCGATTCCTCTTTGCATTCACATTTCTATGTTTATAAAGGAACCAAGATCTTTTTCCAACACTCACTCAATGCACTGTGGCTGTTTCAAAGTGCAGGCCAAGCCATTCAATCAGAATGTGTTATCGGACAGCTAGGTATATCATATACCTACTTAGATTTTTGGAAGCTAATAGATTGCATTTAGTGAAAAGATGAGACGTAATAATTGTAATCAGAAGATACTTTTAACATGTAAATAGTATTGGTAACATAATAAATAGCAGAAGAATAACTTCAGATTAAATAATGCTGTAATTGAAAATTGTACACCCAGTGTAGACTACTGCCCCTTCCAGATGGTAACAGTTTTGTTCAGTTCGCTTCGTTTAGTTCCCTTCAGGGGCTCTTTTGAGGGGTCTGAGTTCCTTTGGAGTGCTCACACTGCACAAAAAATTAAGCAAACCGCACTGAGTTCACAAAAATTGTCTGAAAGGGACCAAGTGTGAAAACACCCCAAAAATCGGCTTAACCCTAAATCCGTTACAGCTGCCAGGAACATCTTGTGTAGTGTCTACAGTGCATTCGAAAAGTATTCAGACCGTTTGACTTTTTCCACATTTTGTTACATCTTATTCCAAAATGGATTAACTAAAAAAATGTCCTCATCAATCTACACACAATACCCCATAATGACAAAGCAAAAACAGGTTTATAGAAATGTTTGCAAATGTATTACAAATAAAAAACAGAAATACCTTATTAACATAAGTATTCAGACCCTTTGCTATGAGACTCGAAATTGACCTCCGGTGCATCCTGTTTCCGTTGATCATACTTGAGCTGTTTCTACAACTTGATTGGAGTCCGCCTGTGCTAAATTCAATTGATTGGCCCTGTGTAGCTCAGTTGGTAGAGCATGGCGCTTGCAACGCCAGGGTTGTGGGTTCGTTTCCCACGGGGGGGCAGTATGAAAAATGTATGCACACACTAACTGTAAGTCGCTCTGGATAAGAGCGTCTGCTAAATGACAAAAAATGTACATTGGACATGATTTGGAAAGGCACACACCTGTCTATATAAGGTCCCACAGTTGACGGTGCATGTCAGAGCAAAAACTAAGCCATGAAGTCGAAGGAATTGTCTGTAGAGCTCCGAGACAGGATTGTGTCGAGGAACAGATCTGGGGAAGGGTACCAAAAAATGTCTGCAGCATTGAAGGTCCCAAAGAACACAGTGGCCTCCATCATTCTTAAATGGAAGAAGTTTGGAACCACCAAGACTCTTCCTAGAGCTGGCCGCCCGGCCAAACTGAGCAATCGGGGGAGAAGGGCCTTGGTCAGGGAGGTGACCAAGAACCAGATGGTCACTCTGACAGAGCTCCAGAACATTCCAGAAGGACAACCATCTCTGCAGCACTCCACCAATCAGGCCTTTATGGTAGAGTGGCCAGACGGAAGTCACTCCTCAGTAAAAGGCACATGACAGCTTGCTTGGTGTTTGCCAAAAGGCACCTAAAGGACTCTCAGACCATGAGAAACAAGATTCTCTGGTCTGATGAAACCAAGATTGAACTCTTTGGCCTGAATGCCAAGCGTCACGTCTGGAGGAAACCTGGCACCATCTCTACGGTGAAGCATGGTGGTGGCAGCATCATGCTGTCGGTATGTTTTTCAGCGGCAGGGACTGGGAGACTAGTCAGGATCGAGGGAAAGATGAACGGAGCAAAGTACAGAGAGATCCTTGATGAAAACCTGCTCCAGAGCACTCAGGACCTCAGACTGAGTGAAGGTTCACCTTCCAACAGGACAACGACCATAAGCACACAGCCAAGACAACGCAGGAGTGGCTTCTGGACAAGTCTCTGAATGTCCTTGAGTGGCCCAGCCAGAGCCCGGACTTGAACCCAATCGAACACCTCTGGAGAGACCTGAAAATAGCTGTGCAGCGACGCTCCCCATCCAACCTGACGGAGCTTGAAAGGATCTGCAGAGAAGAATGGGAGAAACTCCCCAAATACAGGTGTGCAAAGCTTGTAGCGTCATACCCACGAAGACTCAAGGCTGTAATTGCTGCCAAAGGTGCTTCAATAAAGTACTGAGTAAAGGGTCTGAATACTTATGTAAATGTAATATTTCAGTTGTTGTTTTTGTACACATTTGCAAAACTTTCTAAAAACCTGTTTTTGCTTTGTCATTATGGGGTATTGTATGTAGATTGATGAGGGGGGAAAACAATTTAATCCATTTTAGAATAAGGCTGTAACGTAACAAAATGTTGAAAAAGTCAAGGGGTCTGAATACTTTCCAAATGCACTGTATATGTATAGGCTATAGCCTAGTTTAGATCTAGTATGTTGCCTTATGTATAAAAGTACAATAGGTCAAATACTCCTAGGCCTACATTGTAGCTCTGTCTTTAGCCTAACATTCATTTCTGGAGAAAATTGACTTGTATCAAGTGTGTTTTATTCCATTGGGATTGTGCACCATTTGAATGAATAATTTTTTCAAAACACAATATTTTTGTGCAGTGGAAGTGGCTTTACACATGTCATAGGCCAACTCAGTGTTCCATTATGTCCTATGGCCCTATGTTTTCCTGTGTCATGATTCTGGCATTGGCTGTATCTGTGGCTGGTTGGAAAACACACCAAAAGTCAGAATGTTAAGCAAATTAAATCTTTATTAAAACCTTTATAACAGGTTCATAATCCAAAATAAAACAGATTTGACAGATTTTTTTAAAATAAGGGCTATGTGAATGACGACAGTGAGTGAACTAAAAGTCTGAAGGATCCAAAAGCAGCATAACACATATATGAAACTGTGGTGTCTCAAAATATGTTGCTAATTATGCTGTGATGATAAGAAGTCCGCTTACACTGTACTTTGATTATAAAGGTTTATTGTATCAAAGATCACAGTATCAATTTACAGACATCTGCAGATATCTGGAGAACAATGGCCCAATCTGTTAATATGTTGTTTCTCTCCTTCTTTGTTTAAGACATGGTATTTATATCCTATGTGACATAGTATGGCGTGATTTTAATAAACCAATCCCCGGCTTTCACATATCTCCAAATGTCCTCTATTCCAAGAAACCTATGTAGCAATGTTTTTCCAAATGCTTCAGCAAAGCAGAGTAAAGTTCATCTATTGCACCATTTGCAAACATCAGCAAAATCAATAGACCTTCAGACACTACAAAACAATGTACAGTAATGGAGAAAGACGTCTGGAAACCACATTTCATAACAGGCAACCAATTCCACACATACAGAGACAGGCAGATATCGGTATTCAGTCCCAGTCGGTAATCACATAATAATAATAATAATAAGGAATTCCCCTCGACCACGCCCATAAATTGGGAAAAACCCTTCGTTTTTTTTGTTATACAGAAATAACAAAACATGACGAAAAGCTCCTGTATTATTCAATGTAGATGTAGCCAGGTCAAAAATCCCGACCCACGGATCGCAATGGTCCCACGTTGGGAACTACGTGGTCCTCTGTAGCTCAGCTGGTAGAGCACGGCGCTTGTAACGCCAAGGTAGTGGGTTCGATCCCCGGGACCACCCATACACAAAAATGTATGCACGCATGACTGAAAGTCGCTTTGGATAAAAGCGTCTGCTAAATGGCATATTATTGTTATAAATAGAGCCTGCGAGCTATTCGGTGTGGGAAATGTGGGGACGAGATGTCCAAGTAGGCTACACGTAGCTTTGTGTGTTGTTAGAAATTGCGTAATTCAAATCTGGTATTGGAATAAGAGAAAACATAATCAAGAGATATTCAATCCAAGCTAAATTTATTATATGCAAAATGTATGTATGATAAGTATGTTGGTTCGTATACGGGCTCACTGAAATACCACGCAGGGCAGACAGAGAACTAATCCATTGTTACAGGTTCTTCTTCAAATACTCTGACAGTTTTTAGTTCCCGCTCTCTACTGGCCAATCAGAGTAGAGACTGAGCGTGGTTTAGACTTACTCAGCTTATCCGTTGGCGCACGGGCTGGTCCCAACCCCTTGGCGCATCCCTGTTGCCAGGCATAAGTTTTTATCATAACAACCTGTGGAGTCAGCACCCAAAAGACACCATTCCACTGTACTACGTTCAAGGACGGTTCACAGACAACAAAGAGGCAGTGTTCGTATCTGTGAGAAATACAAGTCTTATCTATAAGAAATACAAGTTTTATCTCATCCTAGCCCCTAACGTTCCTCACATGAATCACAGCCTGTTAGGTGAAACAATTCATATCAGTACAGTACAGACCTTTTATGCTTTAATCATTAATGCATTCTTTCTAAGTTAGTCATCCCATCCATTTATGAGAATAATACATCCCCACAGTGTGGAAAACATTTCATCACAGTTAACACATTTAACTTGTTTAGCTAGTACTGTCCGTTTGTAGTTCCACTCACTACTTGTAGCTGGATAGTCAGATTGTTTGTGTTGTTGGTCTTGGCTAGCTTAATGTTCCGGTCGGTAGCTAGCTCTCACTCACTCAAGTTGCTGCTAGCATCGTTATGAAAAAGGGCATTATAAGGGAAGCCCTACAATATTACGTTTTCTAAGTAGTGAGAACACTAGGGAGCAGGCAATATTGAAAATTAATCTTTAGACATGTTGTACTTTTCTTAAATGTAGTTTTGTAATTGACTAAAACAAGCAGACAACAAGAAAATTGCGTTTGAAAAAGGTCAAGTTTTTGCTGTGAGCCAATGGGGAAACAAATCACATTTTATTTGTCACATGCGCCGAATACAACAGGCATTTCAACCTTACAGTGAAATGCTTACTTACAAGCCCTTTACCAACAATGCAGTTTTAAGAAAAATAAATGTTAAGTAAAAAAATAGATAAGTAAAAAATTAAATAACAAATAAAAATAAATAACAAATCATTAAAGAGCAGCTGTAAAATAACAGTAGCGAGGCTATATACAGGGGGTACCGGTACCTAGGTAAACACAGGTTGTTTTACAGGCAGGCAGGGTCGCAGCGTTCTATCTAATACCGACTGGGTCTATATGGAGAATAAGGTTATATTTTCCCTGCACAGTTAACATGATACTTTAACTCGGAAACACTAGGAAGAGGGGAGAGCAGTTTGAAAAAACGAGAGAGAGAGAGAAATATGAGAAAATACCATGTATGTGTAGGCCTATGTGTGTGCATGGGAGGGGCGAGAAAGGGGTGGATTCTCAGCAAAGGGAGCTGATTTCTCCCTTGCTGCAGCCCCACTTGCAGCAGGCGTTGGACAGGCCCACCACCACATCACGGCCCTTACGGTCAGACATACGGAGAGCCTCCAGTACCTCCTCTGAGATGAGGGAGCGGGCTGGCCTGCTGATGAACACTCCACCCTCTTGGACCTGCTGGAAGGGACCCTCGGGGACCTGAGAGTCTGGGTTCCAGCCTTCAGATAAGTCCTCGTCATGGGAGCTGAAAGGGTCCTGAGGGAAGTCTCCTGAAATGCGGTTTATAATAGGATAGTTGAAATGTGATATTGACTCTCAGTGCTGCTCAATTTATACCATCAAAAGTCAAAGAGTGCTGTGGTAATAAACATAAATTCATATAAATGAAAAGGATGTAATTGACTGTGTGGATGTAATCGACTGTGTGGATGTAATCGACTGTGTTGACGTAATCGACTGTGTGGATATAATCGACTGTGTGGATATAATCAACTGTGTGGATGTAATCGACTGTGAGGATGTAATCGACTGTGTGGATGTAATCGACTGTGTGGATGTAATCGACTGTGTTGACGTAATCGACTGTGTGGATATAATCGACTGTGTGGATATAATCGACTGTGTGGATGTAATCGACTGTGTGGACGTAATCGACTGTGTGGATATAATCGACTGTGAGGATGTAATCGACTGTGTGGATGTAATCGACTGTGTGGATGTAATCGACTGTGTTGACGTAATCGACTGTGTGGATATAATCGACTGTGTGGATATAATCGACTGTGTGGATGTAATCGACTGTGTGGACGTAATCGACTGTGTGGATGTAATCGACTGTGTGGATGTAATCGACTGTGTGGATGTAATACATACCAATGGACAAAGCCAGTGATACAAAAAAAGCCAACATAGTCCTTTCCCTTTACTCAACAAACCACAAATCACTGATAAGTTGAATCAGGTGCATTACTGCTTGGCTAGAATGAAAATGTGCACAATTTAGAAACACAATGAGCCAAGAAAAGGCTTGTCCAGCCGGCATGCCTCACCTGCACTCCCGAGTGACCGTCTCCAGCGAGATCCTCCACAGGTGAAGATGACCGCCCGGATGAACTCCCGACCACAGAGCTTCACTCCATACGTGGGGCGCTCCATCCCCTGCACCCCAGCCACCAGCAGACACACAGCTAATACCAGTGCTTTCCACATCATGTCCCAGGAGGTGAAAGAACAAGTGAGCAAAAGAAGAGGAGAGAGAATAGATTCTTCAATGGCTGACTGGGCTGTTTGGAGCAGGTGTTTCTCTCTGTCTCTCTGTGGTGGCAAGTGTTGTGTGACTTCCCCAGTGACCTGGTATTGGTTTATAAAGGGGTCCTCAGCCCTACGAGGTAGACGTGGAACTTGCACACACACACAGACCCTCCAACCCAGGACAGTCATAGATATGAGCGAGAGATAGACCCAGAGACCTTTATGGAGACAAAGCACTGACCAAAGGTGGCATAATTTGCCAATAATGCCCAAACGCGACGATGATGTCAGAGTAGTTTGTAATCTGATTGCGAGAAAAACTCATTTTCTGGATGTCAAACCCACGTTTCATTTGAATCCTCATTTTGCACCTCCCTTTTACGTGGTCATCACCCACCTCAAACTCACTTGACTGACAGACATTTCTGCTCATGCAAAACGTGTTAATGTGCAGAGCCATGGTGTAGTGGCACATTTTACATACAAATCCCCACCAGACACCAGGGTTCAATCCCTGCGTCCACTGTTTCTCCCACTTGCCTGTCTCCCCACTTAATTTCCTCACTATCTGAATAAAGTGTCAAAACACCTTACTAATACATATTTAAAGTTGCAGTTATCATTGGCCATTTATGGTCTCTAAATGTCAAATTAAAATTACCTTCTTAATTCCTGTAAATTAGCAGAGATGAAAATAAGAAAAATAGGTTAGGCAATAAACTAGTCATCCATGTATCTATAGCTCTGACCTACACATGTCTCTTGTGACTCAATGTAGGCTACCTAAAAAACATTCTGTTCAAAGAGGACACACTAACATTATCAAATCTTCTAAAGGGGTACAGTAGGAATATTGGGTATGATGACACAGTTCAGAAGTGTGATGCCACCATGTCAACATGTCGGTTTAGACAAGAACAAATACCCAGTTTAGTACATACAGTATACTACAAATGGACATATGTGCTACATTTCAGTAGTGGAAGATCCAGCCTACCGACGGAGGAGGAGCTGTGACTATGGAAGACGATGAGGTGCCCGTTGAGGAGCTCCGTGGCCTGTCTGTCAGATGTCTCTACATCTATGCTCTTTCCTCTCAAGATACTACCTTTCTGAACTGCCTATCATCTAAAGATGTGGAAGACCATCGCCAAAATAATGACAGATCCCTATATTTGTTTTGTTAAATTGTTTTTGGTTTATTTTGTTTTCAAAGTGACTGAGATTCTACTTGTAATGAAAAGCACTAAATAAAATACATCTTATTATTATTATATAGAACTTATTTTAAAGTAAAACGTTATCTGTTCTCCTATACCACTTCACACTTTTTCAGTGCTGACTCTGTGTAACCCCAGCTGCTCTAATTATTCTCCTCCCATGACTGGCTTCTCCCCGCATATTTCTCCATCACTCTCTCTCTGAAAAAAGAGGGATGAGGTCACGGGTGGGGGGTTCACACAGCAAGGAGTAGGGGATGCGTGCGACAGAATGAGGCAAAGCGGGTGACATTTCCAAAGGCAGATAACATGGAAGTCATCATCTGAGTCAAACAAAGGCTGGGGCCCTATCTGTGTCACTGCATAGTCAAAGGTCTCCCGTTTCAGAATTGACAATGGAATTGTGAATTTGTAATTAATGGGTTGATAACAATGCGAACAACATGGTTTTTCAGGGGGATATTTACTTGGAGACTCATTTGCACATTGGCTAGTGGTGAGTGACCAGGTGAGGAGGTTAAGAGAGCGACATCGATGGTGAGTGAATGTATTGCTTTTTGAATAAATCATTTGTGGCCAGTATGTAGACTTTGTCTGTATACGTGTGTGTGTGTGTGTGTGTGTGTGTGTGTGTGTGTGTGTGTGTGTGTGTGTGTGTGTGTGTGTGCAAGAGCGCATTCCCTCCCCAATATGCCCCCCTAGACATAACTACCACAAAACAACCAACAAAAATGGGTCACAACTCTTGCAGCTATGTCACAAGCTGGGTCTGTACATAGTCAATGGTAAGCTTCGAGGGGACTCCTATGGCAGGTACACCTACAGCTCATCCCTTGGCAGTGGTACTGTAGATTGCTTTATCACTGACCTCAACCCAGAGTCTCTCAGAGCATTCACAGTCAGCCCACTGACACACCTACAGTGAGGGAAAAAAGTATTTGATCCCCTGCTGATTTTGTACGTTTGCCCACTGACAAAGAAATGATCAGTCTATAATTTTAATGGTAGGTTTATTTGAACAGTGAGAGACAGAATAACAACAAATAAATCCAGAAAAACGCATGTCAAAAATGTTATAAATTGATTTACATTTTAATGAGGGAAATAAGTATTTGATCTCCTCTCAATCAGAAAGATTTCTGGCTCCCAGGTGTCTTTTATACAGGTAAAGAGCTGAGATTAGGTGCACACTCTTAAAGGGAGTGCTCCTAATCTCAGCTTGTTACCTGTATAAAAGACACCTGTCCACAGAAGCAATCAATCAATCAGATTCCAAACTCTCCACCATGGCCAAGACCAAAGAGCTCTCCAAGGATGTCAGGGACAAGATTGTAGACCTACACAAGGCTGGAATGGGCTACAAGACCATCGCCAAGCAGCTTGGTGAGAAGGTGACAACAGATGGTGCGATTATTCGTAAATGGAAGAAACACAAAATAACTGTCAATCTCCCTCGGCCTGGGGCTCCATGCAAGATCTCACCTCGTGGAGTTGAAATGATCATGAGAACGGTGAGGAATCAGCCCAGAACTACACGGGAGGATCTTGTCAATGATCTCAAGGCAGCTGGGACCATAGTCACCAAGAAAACATATACAGGCCCGTCTGAAGTTTGCCAATGAACATCTGAATGATTCAGAGGAGAACTGGGTGAAAGTGTTGTGGTCAGATGAGACCAAAATCGAGCTCTTTGGCATCAACTCAACTCGCCGTGTTTGGAGGAGGAGGAATGCTGCCTATGACCCCAAGAACACCATCCCCATGCTTTGGGGGTGTTTTTCTGCTAAGGCATCAAAGGGACGATGGACGGCGCCATGTACCGTCAAATCTTGGGTGAGAACCTCCTTTCCTCAGCCAGGGCATTGAAAATGGGTCGTATATGGGTATTCCAGCATGACAATGACCCAAAACACACGACCAAGGCACCAAAGGAGTGGCTCAAGAAGAAGCACATTAAGGTCCTGGAGTGGCCTAGCCAGTCTCCAGACCTTAATCCCATAGAAAATCTGTGGAGGGAGCTGAAGGTTTGAGTTGCCAAACGTCAGGCTCGAAACCTTAATGACTTGGAGAAGATCTGCAAAGAGGAGTGGGACAAAATCCCTCCTGAGATGTGTGCAAACCTGGTGGCCAACTACAAGAAACGTCTGACCTCTGTGATTGCCAACAAGGGTTTTGCCACCAAGTACTAAGTCATGTTTTGTAGAGGGCTCAAATACTTATTTCCCTCATGAAAATGCAAATCAATTTATAACATTTTTGACATACGTTTTTCTGGATTTTTTTGTTGTTATTCTGTCTCTCACTGTTCAAATAAACCTACCATTAAAATTATAGACTGATCATGTCTTTGTCAGTGGGCAAACGTACAAAATCAGCAGGGGATCAAATACTTTTTTCCCTCACTGTATCAGATCACAGCAAAATCACAGTCTACTTGAAGAGCGCAATACTCAATCATGAGGCATCAAAGCCAAAGGAACTGCATAATACTAAGACATGCTATCGATGGAAGGAAAGTAGTGTAGAAACCTAGCAAAAAACTATTGGGCAACAACAAATTCAATCCCTTTTAGAAAACGTTTCACTGCAATAGTGAAAGTGTAAACTTGTCATTACAAAGCCTAAAGTATACTTGACTTTTCAGCTGCCTTATCAAACCTAAAAATGTCAAGCAGACAACCTAAGAAAATTAAAAATGTGGTGTCTCAAAATATGTTGCTAATTATGCTGTGATGATAAGAAGTCCGCTTACACTGTACTTTGATTATAAAGGTTTATTGTATCAAAGATCACAGTATCAATTTACAGACATCTGCAGATATCTGGAGAACAACGGCCCAATCTGTTAATATGTTGTTTCTCCCCTTCTTTGTTTAAGACATGGTATTTATATCCTATGTGACATAGTATGGCATGATTTTAATAAACCAATCCCCGGCTTTCACATATCTCCAAATGTCCTCTATTCCAAGAAACCTATGTAGCAATGCTTTTCCAAATGCTTCAGCAAAGCAGAGTAAAGTTCATCTATTACACCATTTGCAAACATCAGCAAAATCAATAGACCTTCAGACACTACAACAACAATGACAAATGGTTTGATGAAGAATGCAAAAACCTATTTTTTTTTTTTTTTAAACCTATCCAACCAAAACAATAGACCCATGTATTCCACTTGCTTTGGTAATGTAAACCTACTGTATGCTTCCCACGCCAATAACAATGTAAACATACTGTATGCTTCCCACACCAATTAAGCCCTTTACATTAAATGAGAGAGAGAGCAGGAGAGAGAGAGAGAGAACTGAATCCAGATGGTTAACTACTCATTTTCATTCAGAGTTCACATACAACGTTGTTCTTTTAGGCTACTAAATTCACTGCTCTGCAATATAATAGTTATGTCACTTTCACTTAACCTTATTACTCTAAAAGAGCTTGTTACACTAGGTCTAGGCCTACACAATAATAAAGTTACATGCTTGCAGACCAGTGTGTCATTTAGGTGGTATTGTGTAACAAAATGTAACATTTTATTTCAACGTATTAAATAAAATAAAACGGTGATCAATCTGAGTTACAGTGTTACTACCAAATCATTAACCACACAAGGTCATTGACAGTAGAATAATCGCATTTCTATCCCGGATATGGGAACCGCCTCAGTCGTTTAATTTCATGTTCATGCTGGACATGGGTTTCTCACAAATGGGATGAAGTGCTTTGTATCGACCAATTATGTGGTACTACCACTTTAAAACATGTTGGGAGTTGTCTGCCAATCAGCGCGAAGGAGGGGGAGGGAAGAAAGCGGGTGGGTAGCAACAGTTGCCCCGGTGAGGACGAAGCGCCATAGCCACGGTAGCCCTGGCGACAAGAACCCAGCAACGAGAATCAACAACAACAGCCTGAATCCTTGAAAAAAATTAAAACAAAAATACCGGTGGGAAATTCACTCGGAATCAGAGGTGAAACTCTAAACATATTAGATAGCTTACGTGTGCTTCTAACATTTCAAATGAAACATTATGTTGGATGATGCTGTTTTTTTGCCTGTTGTTTCAGTAGCCATATATAGCAAACTGGTTGCCAACGTCGTTAGCTAGCTAACTTGCTTGTTGGCTCATCAGTAGTGTCTCTTGAAACGCGGTGTCTGAGTACATTATGCCTGACATGACGTTTTAATACCCAGGCCGTTGTTATGGCGATGTCAAATGCACGATATGGGTACAAAATGGCGGGTGTTGTAGATACGCGAGACAAGCTAACGACCGTTAGCTAGCTAGGCTAGCTCAGCTGTTGACATGCAGCTTGCTGACCAGCTCGAAGCTAATGTTAGCTAGCAGCCTACGTGCAATACCACAGTGTCGTGTGTCAAATATTGTACTAGCTTTACCTATCTTATCAGCTTCAACGCAAAATGTCCTTCTGCCTGGCTGAGACAGAGGTTGACTTGTTAGCCAACGTTTGCTAGCTAGTTTCTAGCCAATCTCACTGTGCGAGCTGATGGTAGTAGTTTGGATAGAAAACCAAAAGCTAACTAAAGATGCATTGTCATTTGGTAAATAAAGAGAAATATCCGGCCAGCTATGCGCCAGAGGGTTTAGTTTGAGTCACTGAGGTTTTAGTTCTCAAGCTCGTGCAAAGGCCACGAAGGCAAGAAAGGCGGCACTGGGAAGTAAAGTCAAGCAAGCGATGTAAAGAGGGGCGTGTCAGTGAGGGGCGCAACTGACTATAATATGCAGGTGTACAGTGGCAAGGACCTTGAAATATGGGAAACAAAAGAGTCATTTGCGTTCATTCCAAACAGCTCATTCAGCTGGATATATATTATTTTTTGGACAAAATGCAGTTTATCTTCGTCTCATTTTGGCAACAGCAAAGGTCATATATAGTTATTTGCTAAGTATTGGCTACTCAATGAAACCCATACTATTGAATAGGCTAAAAGTGGTGAAAATGGGAGTGTTCTTGAAAACATTTTGCTTCACATCTGTAAGCCTACTATACTGTTTTAAATTCCATAGAGCAGTGTCTCTTCTGTAAATGAGAGAAAGAGAGTGAGCGAAGGGTTTGGCACTTTAGGGAGAAATAGACATGTCAAGGCAAGTCCCCTGTAGCTCAGTTGGTAGAGCATGGCGCTTGCAACGCCAGGGTTGTGGGTTCGTTTCCCACGGGGGGCCAGAATGAAAATGTATGCACTCACTAACTGTAAGTCACTCTGGATAAGAGTGTCTGCTAAATGACTGCCCCCCCCCCCCCGTGGGAAACGAACCCACAACCCTGGCGTTGCAATAACAATGTAAACATACTGTCGCTCTGGATAAGAGCGTCTGCTAAATGACTAAAAGTGTAAATGTGAAAAAAGCATTCTGGCCTGTACAGTTGAAGTCGGAAGTTTACATACACCTTAGCCAAATACATTTAAACTCAGTTTTTCACAATTCCTGACATTTAATCCTAGTAAAAATTCCCTGTCTTAGCTCAGTTAAGAACACCACTTTATTTTAAGAATGTGAAATGTCAGAATAATAGTAGAGAGAATGATTTATTTCAGCTTTTATTTCTTTCATCACATTCCCAGTGGGTCAGAAGTTTACATACACTCAATTAGTATTTGGTAGCATTGCCTTTAAATTGTTTAACTTGGGTCAAACGTTTCGGGTAGCCTTCCACAAGCTTCCCACAATAAGTTGGGTGAATTTTGGCACATTCCTCCTGACAGAGCTGGTGTAACAGAGTCAGGTTTGTAGGCCTCCTAGCTCGCACATGCTTTTTCAGTTCTGCCCACACATTTTCTATAGGATTGAGGTCAGGGCTTTGTGATGGCTACTCCAATACCATGACTTTGTTGTGGTTAAGCTATTTTGCCATAACTTTGGAAGTATGCTTGGGGTCATTGTCCATTTGGAAGACCCATTTGCGACCAAGCTTTAACTTCCTGACTGATGTCTTGAGATGTTGCTTCAATATCCCCCACAGCATGATGCTGCCACCCCCGTGCTTCACGGTTGGGATGGTGTTCTTTGGCTTGCTAGCTCCCCCTTTTTCCTCCAAACATAACGATGGTCATTATGGCCAAACAGTTCTATTTTTGTTTCATCAGACCAGAGGACATTTCTCCAAAAAGTACGATCTTTGTCCCCATGTGCAGTTGCAAACCGTAGTCTGGCTTTTTTATGGTGGTTTTGGAGCAGTGGCTTCTTCTAGCTGAGCGGCCTTTCAGGTTATGTCGATATAGGACTAGTTTTACTGTGGATATAGATACTTTTGTACCTGTTTCCTCCAGCATCTTCACAAGGTCCTTTGCTGTTGTTCTGGGATTGATTTGCACTTTTTGCACCAAAGTACGTTCATCTCTAGGAGACAGAACGCGTCTCCTTCCTGAGCGGTATGATGGCTACGTGGTCCCATGGTGTTTATACTTGCGTACTATTGTTTGTACAGATGAACATGGTACCTTCAGGCATTTGGAAATTGCTCCCAAAGATGAACCAGACTTGTAGAGGTCTACCATTTTTTTCCTGAGGTCTTGGCTGATTTCTTTTGATTTTCCCATGATGTCAAGCAAAGAGGCACTGAGTTTGAAGGTAGGCCTTGAAATACATCCACAGGTACACCTCCAATTGACTCAAATGATGTCAGTTAGCCTATCAGAATCTTCTAAAGCCATGACATCATTTCCTGGATTTTTCCAAGCTGTTTAAAGGCACAGTCAACTTAGTGTATGTAAACTTCTGACCCACTGGAATTGTGATACAGTGAATTATAAGTGAAATAATCTGTCTGTAAACAATTGTTGGAAACATTACTTGTGTCATGCACAAAGTAGATGTCCTAACCGACTTGCCAAAACTATAGTTTGTTAACAAGACATTTGTGGAGTGGTTTAAAAACGAGTTTTAATGACTCCAACCTAAGTGTATGTAAACTTCCGACTTTGTAGTAGCAGCAGTCACATTAGAGATGACTGTGATCACATTACAGGTAACGGGACACCAAATGCATGCCTTTCTTTCCCGTCAAGCCTTCTCCTCCCCCAAACCTCTTCTCTAGCTGTACCAATAACAGTCTTAGTAGGGAAAATCTCAGTCGTAAGTGAATTGACTCATTATTAGGCCCAGACAGAATATGCGTAAGGAAACAGAAGTTCCCCATGTGTATAGCAATTGAAATTATGGAATTAATTAGAAGCAGTGCTACAATGCATGAATTACTGTGGTATAATTGTTTAAAATGTGTATAATGTATGTAAACTGTGTATTCTGTCTCTAAATGTTGTCTATCACTAGCAGCACCATATCACCAAGTACAATTCTGAGTATGTGCGAATGTACATGGCGAATAAAGGTGATTCTGATTCTGGGACAGCTGTAAAACCTCCCCTGCTGGGTTCCATCTGGACTTACTGACTCAATCATGATCACATTAAGGAACAGTCTGGATGTTGATGATAGGGCTCCATTAAAGATAAAGCAACGATTTAACAATGACTATCTATAGCTACACTGAACAAAAATATAAACGCAACATGTCAAGTGTTGGTCCCATGTTTCATGAACTGAAATAAAAGATCCCAGAAATGTTCCTTACACACATAAAGCTTATTTCTCTCAAATGTTGTGCACAAATTTGTTTACATCCCTGTTAGTGAGCATTTCTCCTTTGCCAAGATAATCCATCCACCTGACATGTGTTGCATATCAAGAAGCTGATTAAACAGCATGATCATTACACAGGTGCACATTGTGCTGGGGACAATGAAAGGCCACTCTAAAATGTGCAGTATTATCACACAACACAATGCCACAGATGTCTCCATGTTTTGAGGGAGCGTGCAATTGGCATGCTGACTGCAGGAATGTCCACCAGAGCTGTTGCTAGAGAATTGAATGTTCATTTCTCTACCATAAACCGCCTCTAATGTCGAGAATTTGTCAGTACGTCCAACCGGCCTCACAACCGCAGACCATGTTTAACCACGCCAGCCTAGGATCTCCACATCTGGCTTCTTCACCTGCGGGATCGTCTGAGACCAGCCACCCAGACAGCTGATGAAACTGTGGGTTTAAACAACCGAAGAGTTTCTGCACAAACTGTCAGAAACCGTCTCAGGAAGGTCATCTGCGTGCTCATTATCCTCACCAGGGTCTAGACCTGACTGCAGTTCGACGTCGTAACAAACATGGGCAAATTCTCACCTTCGATGGTCACTGGCACGCTGGAGAAGTGTTCTCTTCAAGGATGAATCCTGGTTTCAACTGTACCGGGCAGATGGCAGACAGCGTGTATGGCGTCGTGTCGGCAAGCGGTTTGCTGATGTCAATGTTGTGAACAGAGTGCCCCATGGTGGCGGTGGGGTTATGGTTTGGGCGGGCATAAGCTACGGACAACGAACACAATTGCATTTTAAACATGACAATTCCGTCTCAAGCCAAACATGACAATTCCGTCTCAAGCCAAACATGACAATTCCGTCAGGAATTGGCAAGACAGCAGAAACAGAGTGGCACCCAGACTTCAGCTAGATCTCTTAGCTAACAAGATTGTATTTTATTTTTCACATATTCAGTGTCTGAGTCCCAGTTCTCGTGATGGCCACGACAGGCTACGTGGAGGAGTTGCAGCCCGTGACGACCCAGCCTCAAAGGGCAGCAGGTGGGAGTGTGACGGTGGCCGGACAGTCCTCCACCTCAGCCTCCGCTGCCCCACACACGGTGGTAGCTCCTACGCAGCAGTTCCTGGCCGAGCTTCAGACCACGGTGGTGGATCCTCCCACCGCTGCAGCCGCAGCAGGACAAACCACACCTCCTGCACAAGCCACTCCCACCGCGGCACAGAAGACAGCAGGTATTATTTCTGCCAGTATAATTTTTCATTTGATTGTAATACATTTATGTATAAATACAGATATCTATAGTTTCATTGATACATTTATGTACTGTTACATCATTTTGAGTCTTGTCTTACAGGTATGCATCAATTCAGCTGTTTATGACAATGCGTATCATGCAATAAATAAACCCTAGTGTCTGTATCAGTTCTCCAGGTGGCACCCACACAGGCTCCTCCCCCCCAGACCCAGTATGTGACGGCTGAGATCCAGGGTTCCTCGTCACAGGCCAACAACGCCCAGAACATTCCCCAGTACATCGTGGTCACCGTCACAGGTGAGCCGGGCTCAGCATCACATCACATGCTACTGACTGTAGACCTTATTTATTTTAAGTCATGACCGTCACTAGCCTGGTCCCAGATCTGTTTGTACTGTCCTACTAACTCATATGGTCATTGTCACGCAGAAGCAAGAAAGCACAAACACATCTGGGACCAGGCCACATTATTGCTGCATTTCATTCAGAAACCTGACAACTTTAGCTAAGAATAGGTACGATATGCTTTATAGAAAATATGAATGATAAAAATAAAGAGGCATGTGCATTTATTGTAAATTACACTTCAGAATCAGATTACATTGGTGTCACGTTCCTAGATGGGACTGAGAGAGAGGAAGTAACAAGTCTCACAGCTTCCAAGCTCTGTTCTAGATCTTAAGAGAGATGTTCTGATTCACAGTTTCTTCCAAATGAGTCTAAAAACCTGCAATGAGTAGAATGTCTATGACTGCTGTGAACTCTCTCCCTGTGCTCTTGCTTATCATGAAGAGGTTGTGTACTGTAATATGTGGGTATGGTGGCTCAGAGTGAAGTAACAGTTTCATATGAACAACTCTCTCGCTCTCTCTCTCCCTTTCTCTCTCTCTCTCTCTCCCTTTCTCTCTCTCTCTCTCTCTCCCTCACACTCTCTCTCTCTGTCTCCCTTTCTCTCGTTCTCATTCTCTCTCTCCCTCACACACTCTCTCTCTCTCTCTCCACAGAGGGCTCTCTCCATTCAAGTGACTCTGTGTCTGACTCCAGCTCTCCTGCAGCTGTGGTACAGCAGACTGGGGTTCCCACACAGGTGGTGCAGCAGGTGCAAGCAGCACAGCAGGTAGAGGTCCCTTCCCCTCCCTCATTCACACCTGGGTCATGTTCATTAGGTACCAAACAGAAGAAAACTGATTAAAACAGGGAGGTGACTATCTGGACTTTTTTCTGTTTCATGCCCTAATGAACATGATCCTGGTAGACACATGATATTGCAACAATTACTCACTTGAAACCACACTGAAAAAAACAGTTTATTATTCACAACTCATAAGACTTGGTTCTGCCAAAATAGCGCTGACATAAAGTCTTTATGCGTCCCTTTTATATTTGGTGTACAGCATTGGTGCACTATTATGTGGAAAATGAGAAGTGATGAAGAACATGACTTGATAGTCTCAGCAGTTGTGGGTTTTACAGCAACATCCTCTGGGCAAACCAAGAAGTGATGAAAAAGTTTATCGAAACTACCATTTGCTGTTCCCTGAGAGAACTTGGCCGGAAATAGCTCAAAATACTAGTCTCTGTAGCCTATGGCGTCTAACTGCTCTCAGATAGCAAAACAGTAACCAGATGTTTTATTGTCACATACAGGTGCAGTGAAATGTGTTGTTTTACAGGGTTAGCCATAGTAGTACGGTGTGGAGTATGTGTTGGACAAGTCAGGACATGGGAAGAATGGGAAGCATGAGGAAACATTTTCAGCTCTCGTCACACCCAGTTTTGGCTGATGTAACAGGGCTATTATCTTTGCTACCAGACGCTATTGTCTTAGCTACACACTGTGTGAATCTATCTGTGTTGTTTTTCCTGTCCTTAGAGGTCAGTGGTGCAGGCAACTTCCCAGATCACAGCCAAGACTGAACAGGGCACCACCCAGCTGAGTGTCACCAACCTGCAGCCTGTCCACCTCACTCAGGAGGTAAGATGCACACACACACACACTCGCTCTCAAAAAGGCATAACACACACATGCACAAGACATAAACAGAACACCACACATAACACAGAAATAAACACACACACATAACCAACCTTTGAGCTAAAGATAGTATCTATAATTCAATAACCACACACTGTATTGCATTGTATTATGTATTCCTTTGATCCTGCTGAGCCAGATAAACCTCACAACATTTCCCTCCTGGTTGGTTGGTTCCAGAGTTCGCATAGAAAACAGAGTGAGAGGGATGAGGCAGACGTAGGGAGAGACCGAGAGGTAGAGGAGGAGTGGACAACAGCAGAGCAGAGCAGGACAGACACACAGTACTTTGCATGGGTGCCGTCAGACAGACACACAGACATGCAGACAGACGGACACAGCCTCCAGGAGTACACCTCCTACATCCCCCTCTCCCTTCCCCTGGCCTTCCCTCCCTTCGCCTTGCCCCTGTCGGTGCTCTCGCTGGGCTGGGAGGGGATGGAGATGGGAGGCTACCCCGCGGTCACCACAGCCCAAGGACAGCCACTCCTGTTTGACGCAGCCTCTGCCCTCAGAGTAGGTCAATTAGGTAGAATTTCTGGCTTAGTCTCCCATTGATATCAGTACACAACTAAGTGCAGTTTTAACCTAAAGATGCACTATGCAGAAATCGCTCCGCCATTTCCTGGTTGCTAAAATTCTAATAGTTCACCTAATTTCAGTTTATGTGACAAAACAAGCAAGTATAGTGTAGAAAATCATAGTTTTTTTTACATTTTATTTTATTTAACCTTTATTTAACTAGGCAAGTCAGTTAAGAACAAATTCATATTTACAATGAAGGCCTACACCGGCCACACCCGGACGATGCTGGGCCTATGGGACTCCCAATCATGGCCGGATTGTTATACAGCCTGGAATTGAACCAGGGTCTGTAATGACGGATATGCAGTGCCTTAGACCGCTGCGCCACTCAGGAGCCCATCTAAACCACTGTGAAATATATTTTCCATAACCAAAAATATTTTATTTTCAGCTGAAGCTGGTGTACAAAACCTAGCAAAAAACGAAACTTAAGAACAGGTAGCAGAGAAATGCATAGAACAGATCTACCGCTTCTTAGACTTGCTTTCAATGAGAATGGCAGATCCATAACACACATTTATATGTGAATGTAATCGAGTCACCCCAAAAATTACATATTGCAGCTTTAAATGGAAGTTTGGATTTGCCTCTATGTAGGGATCCTAGGGAGGCTATCAGTGGGTAACATAGTGTAGTGGGATTAAAGCAGAGACAACACCGTAGGTAGGAAAGAGCAATGTGAAGGGGAAGAGGAGCAGCTTGCAAGTCAAGGTCATTTTCCTATTGAAGTGAATGAGCCTGTGATTGATGTGGTATCCCTCATGATTGACTACGGTTTAAATATTTGGACACACTTCAAAGGAAATTGGAGGAGGTGGAGTAGATTAGTGTTTTGACCGACTCTGTGTGTATACTCATGCCTGCGTGTGTGTGTGTGTGTGTTTGTGTGTGTGTGTGTGTCCCAGGTGCAGCAGCAGCTCCAGCAGGTGCCAGTGCAGCATGTGTACACCAACCAGGTGCAGTATGTTGAAGGGGGAGACAACAACTACACCACCAGCACCATGTAAGCTTTCCTCTCCACTACTCTCTCTGAACACTACCTGTCTATATTGATATAATGCTATGCTAATATGCTTATATAGTTTGTTAACTGTTGCTAACTAGCTAGCTTGATCACCTCAACTTCTAAAACTAGACAGTGGAGTTGGCCAGACAGCACAGACAGATCTGGGACTGCTATTTTTGTGATGCAGTGGTTTAGCTTTCAAGACAACAGTTACATTTGAAACTAATTCCCCCTCTCTCCTCCCCTGCTCCCTTCCTCCCCCCCCCCCCCCCCCCCCCTCTCTCCAGTCGTTCAGGCAGCTTCACCTACACAGACACCCCTCTGTACACTCAGACCACCGCTGCCCCTTACTACGAAGCCCCTCCCACCTCTGGCTCACAGGTCACCACCACCGGCACACCCCTGACCGTCTCCGTGACAACGGGCTCTGCCGGTGGTGTGTCTATGTACGTGGCTGGCACAGGCCAGATCGTGGCCAATCCGGCAGCTGCCGCTGGGGGTGGGGCGACGGTGGTGGCGGCGACAGGGGGAACAGCCAATGGGGCTGGGGAAGGGGCGGGGGCTAATGGCAGCGGGGGCAGCTATGTGATCCAGGGGGGGTACATGCTGGGCGGCAACAGTCAGGGAGGCTACTCCTCCCACAACGCCCGCTCTTCTCCTGCCACCGTTAGTATAACAGAGGGCGAGGAGGGTAGCGGCGTACCGTCAGCAGACAAAAAGGTATGCAGAGACGCCAATCTCAACACTTTTCTCTCACACACACACCTATCAGTGTTCTGCTAGTCTCAGTACTAGACTGTTGGAGGGACATGGCTGTTCTGCTAGTCTCAGTACTAGACTGTTGGAGGGACATGGCTGTTCTGCTAGTCTCAGTACTAGACTGTTGGAGGGACATGGCTGTTCTGCTAGTCTCAGTACCAGACTGTTGGAGGGACATGGCTGTTCTGCTAGTCTCAGTACTAGACTGTTGGAGGGACATGGCTGTTCTGCTAGTCTCAGTACTAGACTGTTGGAGGGACATGGCTGTTCTGCTAGTCTCAGTACTAGACTGTTGGAGGGACATGGCTTCATCATGTTTTCATGTTATAGCAGTGCATCTTATGGAAGAGCAACTTTGATTGAAATAAGTCAACTCTGTATTCTTATTCAAATTCCTCCTATTGTAAACTGTCTGTTTGGCAAGCATCCCATCACTATTTATATTTGTAAATATGAGTAGTGTGTGTTTGTTGACTAACCCATCCATCTCTCCTCTCTCTCTGTGTCTCCCTCTCTGCCAGGTGCAGTGGCTGCTAGATAACTATGAGACAGCTGAAGGGGTCAGTCTGCCTCGCTCCACCCTCTACTGCCACTACCTGCTGCACTGCCAGGAGCAGAAGCTGGAGCCCGTCAACGCTGCCTCCTTTGGGAAGCTGATCAGATCTGTGTTCATGGGGCTACGCACGCGCCGCCTGGGCACCCGGTGAGAGGGGTTATGTCATGCAGACACCCAGAAGCACACACAAACAAATACACACAGATTAACACATCCATGCAAACGCACACAGGCACAGTGATGCCCCAAAAGCATAGGCTGAATCAGAGGCTGAGTTGTGTGTGTGTTCCAGGGGGAACTCCAAGTACCACTATTACGGCCTGAGGATCAAGGCCTGCTCCTCTCTGATCAGACTGATGGAGGACCAGCAGCATCTGGCCATGAGACAGCAGCCCTTCTCTCAGAAACAGAGGTGGGCTATCAACCTCTCTGTCTCACTTGCTCTCTCTGTGTGTGTGTCTCTCTCTCTCTCTTCTTTCACTCTCACAGTGCCTCTCAATCGCTGTCCCCCTCTAGCACTCTTAACAGTTGCTCTCTTTCCTACCCACTCTCTCTCTCTCTTTCCTCCCCTCTCACTCTCTCTGTCTCCCTTTCTCTCATTTCATTTCTGTATTTCTGGCCTTATTCCTATAACTTATTGTGTCATTTTGTTTTATCTCTCTCATTGAAGCCTCTCTGCTGTATAAAGGAACTTCATTGTTTTTATAATTAACTCCGCCTCCCTAGGTTGAAGCCGGTGCAGAAGGTGGAGGGGATGACCAATGGCATGGCGGCAGGCTCGGGCCAACAGCAGCAACAGCAGCAGGGGGCGGGGCTCTCTGACATCAGCGCCCAAGTGCAGCAGTACCAGCAGTTCCTGGGTGAGGGGGTGGGGGGTGTCAGGTCTGTCAACACTAGGGTTATTTGGGGTAACACCTTATTGTACCGTCCTGGTGTTTACATCATGTGATAACAATAAGAACTGGAGTTAATGAGTAACTACTTCACTTAGTGCTTGTTTAAATGATCCCCAAAGAAACAGAAGAGGGATTACAATGTACATACTATATAATAACATTTTACCATATTTTATCAAGTACAGTAGAGAGATACAAAAATACGAATCTCAGAGTTACAGACTGACTGGTTAACGGAATGGACAATATTGAACTGGCTTGTGTAAATACACAATTAATATTGTCTTCCGTCCCCATTCAGACGCGTCCCGGACCCTCCCAGAGTTCCCTGACCTTGACCTGCAGGGGAAGGCCCTACCGGAGGGCATAGAACTGGAGCACATCAAGAGCTTCCAGCTGCTGTATCGGGAACACTGTGAGGTGCCTGTCTGTATGTCACACTGATTGTTTATATGTACAGTATGTTACTGTGTGTCTGTCTGTCGGCAAAGAGGCCTACCTCTGTCTGTATGTCTGTCTACACAGAGGCCTACCCTTGTCTCCATGTCTGTCTACATAGAGGCCTACCCCTGTCTGTATGTCTGTCTGCACGGAGGTCTACCCCTGTCTGTCTGTACAGAGGTCTACCCCTGTCTGTCTGTACAGAGGCCTACCCCTGTCTGTCTGTACAGAGGTCTACCCCTGTCTGTCTGTACAGAGGTCTACCCCTGTCTGTCTGTACAGAGGTCTACCCCTGTCTGTCTGTACAGAGGTCTACCCCTGTCTGTCTGTACAGAGGTCTACCTGTGTCTGTCTGTACAGAGGTCTACCCCTGTCTGTCTGTACAGAGGTCTACCCCTGTATGTCTGTACAGAGCCCTACCCGTGTCTGTCTGTACAGAGGCCTACCCGTGTCTGTCTGTACAGAGGCCTACCCGTGTCTGTCTGTACAGAGGCCTACCCGTGTCTGTCTGTACAGAGGCCTACCCGTGTCTGTCTGTACAGAGGTCTACCCGTGTCTGTCTGTACAGAGGTCTACCCCTGTCTGTCTGTACAGAGGTCTACCCCTGTCTGTCTGTACAGAGGCCTACCCCTGTCTGTCTGTACAGAGGTCTACCCCTGTCTGTCTGTACAGAGGTCTACCCCTGTCTGTCTGTACAGAGGCCTACCCCTGGTGTATGTCTCATTGTTCATTCATCAGTTCTTGTATAGTCCTGTTATGTACATGTAATCTGTACGTCTCACTGTTGTTTCTGTCTGGCCAGCTGTACTATGCATCCTTTGCATAAAGGGAGGAGCTAAGCTAGTTGATACTGATGCTGCTGGTGTTCCCTCTTTGTTTACAGGCTATTCTGGACGTGACGATCAACCTGCAGTTCACCCTGGTGGAGACCCTGTGGAAGACCTTCTGGAGGTTCGAAGAGAGCCAGAGTGGAGACACTGGCACACTGGCTGTGTAAGTCTTGTCCTGGGACTTCAATATGCTACTAAAGCAATTGTCATTTTTTGATATCAAGTAATTTTTTAGAGACGCCTGTGTCATTTTCTAATGTATCTGTATTGTTGTAACAGACATGATGAGTCTGAGAAGCGCCTGCCCAAGGATTGTCTAGTGATCTTGTGTAAGTACGACCCTGTGCTCCGCTGGAGCCGCGACTGTGACAACACCCTGTACCAGGGCCTGGTGGAGATCCTCATCCCCGATGTGCTGCGGCCCATCCCCAGTGAGTTATAGCGCACTACATAACACTACATAATACTGATAAAACTACATAGCAGTATAGAGTGCCTTCAGAAAGTATTCACACCTCTTTACTTTTTCCACATTTTGTTGTGTTACAGCCTGAATTTGAAATTGATTAAATTGAGATTTTTTGTCACTGGCTTAGACACAATACCCCATAATGTCAAAGTGGAATTATGTATTTAGAAATTTTTACAAATTCATTCAAAATGAAAAGCTGGAATGTCTTCAGTCAATAAGTATTCAACCCCTTTGTTATGGCAAGCCTAAATAAGTTCAGGAGTAAAAATGTACTTAACAACTCACATAATAAGTTGCTAACACTCACTCTGTGTTCAATAATAGTGTTTAACATGATTTTTGAATGATTACCTCTCTGTACCCCACACATACAATTATCTGTAAGGTCCCTCAGTCGAGGAGTGAATTTCAAACACAGATTCAACCATAAAGACCAAGGAGGTTTTCCAATGCCTCGCAAAAAAAGGGCACCTATTGGTAGATGGGTAAAAAAAAATACAGACATTGAATATCCCTTTGAGTTATTAATTACACTTTGAATGGTGTATCAATACACCCAGTTACTACAAAGTTACAGGCGTCCTTTCTAACTCAGTTGCTGGAGAGGAAAGAAGCCGCTCGGGATTTCACCATGAGGCCAATGGTGACTTTAAAACAGTTACAGAGTTGAATGGTTGTGATAGGAGAAAACTGAGGATGGATCAACAACATTGTAGTTACTCCACTAACCTAATTGACAGAGTGAAAAGAAGGAAGCCTGTACAGAATACAAATATTCCAAAACAGGCATCCTGTTTGCAACAAGGCACTAACGTAATACTGCATTAAAAATGTGGCAAAGCAATTCAATTTCTTGTCCTGAATACAAAGTGTTATGTTTGGGGCAAATCCAACACAAAACATTACTGAGTACCACTCTCCATATTTTCAAGCATAGTGGTGGCTGCATCATGTTATGGGTATGCTTGTAATCGTTAAGGACTGGGGAGTTTTTCAGTATAACAAAAGAAACAGAATGGAGCTAAGCACAGGCAAAATCCTAGAGAGAAACCTGGTACATTCTGCTTTCCACCAGACACTGGGAGTTGAATTCACCTTTCAGCAGGACAATAACCTAAAACACAAGGCCAAATCTACACTGAAGTTGCTTACCAAGAAGACAGTGAATGTTCCTGAGTGGCCGAGTTACAGTTTGACTTACTGTAAATCTGTTTGAAAATCTATGGCAAGACCTGAAAATGGTTGTCTAGCAATGATCAACAACCAATTTGACAGAGCTTGAAGAATTTTGAAAATAATAATGGGCAAAGGTTGCACAATCGATGTGTGGAAAGTTCTTAGAGACTTACCTAGAAAGACTGACAGCTGTAATCGCTGCCAAAGGTGATTCTAACATGTATTGACTCAGGGGGTTGAATACTTGTTTTATTTTTTATGATTTGTTTTTTTACAAATGTTAGAACTTTTCTTCCACTTTGACATTGCATAGCATTTTGTGTAGATCGTTGACAAAAACGGACAATTAAATCCATTTGAATCCCACTTTTTACACAACAAAATGTGGGAAAAGGTGTGTGAATACTTTCTGAAAGCACTGTATAACCCTACATAGCACAACATTACACTATATTAAAGTACACATGACATAGCATTATGCTGCACTACATTATACTATCTGACACGACATAGCACTATATTACACTAATTTATCTACATAACATGACATAGGCCTGGTGGAGCTCCTACATAACACAATAAAACACAGTGTCAGAGATCCTCAACTCTCAAAGCAGTTTGGAGTTCAAGGACATACTGCTCACCACCACATAGGAGAGCACATTCAGTTCAGACCGGTTTCAACCCCTCTCTCTCTCCTGTCCACAGGTGCCTTAACTCAAGCCATCCGCAACTTTGCCAAGAGTCTGGAGAGCTGGTTGACCAACGCTATGATGAACATCCCAGAAGAGATGGTCCGCATCAAGGTGTGTGTCTGCTTGCATGTGTGTTGGGCAGCATGTGTTGGTTTCTGCGGCGTGTCCTTGGTGAGGTCATGCTCTCTTTTCTCACTTCCTCCTCTTGTCCTCCAGGTGACGTCGGCCAGTTCGTTTGCCCAGACGCTGCGCAGGTACACCTCTCTGAACCACCTGGCCCAGGCAGCCAGGGCCGTGCTACAGAACACAGCTCAGATAAACCAGATGCTCAGTGACCTCAACCGCGTTGACTTCGCCAACGTTCAGGTCCGTCTGACCTCTCACCTCTGGTTACAGTGTAAAGTGACAGTCAGACACTATCCAGACCATAGACATGTTATTATATTCATATGATGCAGACCAGCACTGATGGGGATCACTGTAGTGTTTGTTTGGTAGATATGTAGTATAGTGTCCTAAAGCTCTGTGTGTGCTGTTGTTGTTGTTGTCGTGCTGACATAACCCAGGTGGCCTATGTTACCTTGTCATTCAACTATTATATTTTGCAATTGTGAAGTGACAATAATATAAGAGACAGGATACTGACGACTCTCTCTCTTTCTTTCTCTCCTCTTCCTCCCCTCTTTCTCTCTCTCCCCCTCCTCTCTCTCCCCCTCCTCTCTTTTCCTCTTCCGCTCTCTCCCTCTCCTTCCCTCTCTCTCCATACAGGAGCAGGCGTCGTGGGTGTGTCGCTGTGAGGACCGTGTGGTGCAGCAGTTGGAGCAGGACTTCAAGCTGACCCTGCAGCAGCAGAACTCTCTGGAGCAGTGGGCTGCCTGGCTGGACGGGGTGGTCTCCCAGGTCCTAAAGCCCTACCAGGCCAGCGCCGCCTTCCCCAAGGCCGCCAAGCTCTTCTTGCTCAAGTGGTCCTTCTACAGGTGAGAATGGGATTAGTCTCATCTAGTCCCATGACTGCTAAATACGGTTGAACATTTCCGGTAATTTCACACATTTTCCCAGGTTTTCCAGAAATCACGATTGGAGTATTACCAACTAGAATCAAAATGGGAATAAGCAGGGAGGGAATCCTCCAACTGGGATGTCTGGAAAACTGGGAAATTTGGGAAAGGTCCTGGAATTTTACAACCCTACTGCTCAGAGATGTTTTTTTCCTTGTTAGTCAGGAAATCCAGATTTGTTTTATCCATGCCAAACTCCTCCTCCTCCTCCTCCTCCTCCTCCTCCTCCTCTCTATCCAGTTCCATGGTGATTAGAGACTTGACTCTGCGTAGTGCTGCCAGCTTTGGATCCTTCCACCTGATCAGACTGCTATATGATGAGTACATGTACTACCTGATAGAACACAGAGTGGCCCAGGCTAAAGGAGAGACACCCATCGCTGTCATGGGAGAGGTACACACACATATATACACATACGCACACACACACACACACACACACATACACACGCGCACACAGTGGTCCAAGCCAGAAAAGCTAATGTGCTGTTGATATTAGTTACCATTGTTCAATTGTTACCATTAGACACTAACTAATTTCCTGTGTCTCTCAGTTCGCCAGTCTTGGCAGGAGTTTGAACCCACTGGATCCAGACAAAGGTAACTACCGTCCATGTTGTTTGATACAAAGCACATGCAGCCAGACATAAAGCTACTTATTGAGGATTGCCCAATCCCAAATCAATCCCTAACCCTTACGCATTTGTGGAGATCTGAGAGCATAGGGGGTAGGGGTTAGGGACTGATTTGGGATTGGGCAATCTATTCCCATAACCATGGTTTCTGATATTAACCCTCCTCCCACTTGTGTCTGTCTTCCAGAAGAGGAAGAGGAGGAGGAAGAGGAGAGCGATGACGAGTGTCAGGAGCTGTCTCTGCCCTCTGACGGGGCGGGGCTGGGGGAGGAGTCTCTGGAGCCGCCTACCAAGCTGGCTAGAACCGACCAGAGAGTACTCTTCACCACGGGCCAGGACTGATCACACACACACTGATACACACATGCACAAACACACATCATTCACAGACGTACACACATGAACACATTAATTGATACACATTTGTATACACACATACACCAAGATACACTAATATGTACACTAGAGGTTGACACAGGAGTGAAAATTCATTCCTGTTCCTGTGGATTGTCGATCCTGTCCTGTCCCGAACATGACTCTATAGAACTTGACTCCCATTCCTGACAGACCTGTTCCCGTGTCAACCTCTAATGTACAATTTCTACACACATTTGAGTGTAGTTACTGTACACACACACACACACACATATTCATTCACTCAATGAAAATTGCTGCAGTCTCTAACGCATAGATGCTGACCCATCAGTGCACACACACACACACACACACACACACACACACACACACACACAGTCCCAATAAGGTCTGTATGGCACAAATCTGCTGTAAGCACAGATACCACACATGCATGGATGGGCACACAATCATCGGTCCAGCGTTGCTGGACAAAGGCCACAGGGTGAACTTACACACATACATACCCGACCCAAGGACTGAAGAGAAAGTGTTTGTTGTCACTTGGATGGATCTGTGTATTGAACAAGGACCTCCCATGTTTCTCTGTATTGGTGTCACTGAATGACAACAGGGCAGCGCAATGTACATGCCAACCTGGGCTACCCTTCAACAACTGTCTGCTGTGCCAAGGTGGTCCTGAAGATATGACTGTTAACAGTTCATCCTCCCTTACCCAACCCTTCAGTATAGGGAGGAACGGAGGGAGGAATAGGATGAAAGAGGAAATGGCTGCTTACGATTCTGCAGTTCTAGGTGGTCCATTTAGCTGTCAATCAAAGCCCAAGAGCCAATCAGGAGATGGGGCCTGTGGGTGACAGCAGATAGACTGTAAAGGGAGTTGTTGTGTGTGTGTGTTTTTGATGCCCGTGGCGTGTGTGTGTGTGTGTGCGTGCACTGGGGTCCTACTGCTGTGCTATATTTGTAGTGTGAGAATGAACGTGTTGTTGATTTTTGTGATCGTGTGTGTGTGTCTAGTAACGTGTGTCTGGTTGTACGATAGTTGAGTCTGTGCTTCAGAAGAAGTGTTGACTGTATATTTGGTGGATATTTTCAAAGGCATTCAAAATCATTTGGGGTGAATGTTTTTATTTGCTGTTTTCTTTAATTATTTTTTTCCTGAAAAAGAGTGTCAGGGTTTTGGGGGTTCCTGTCACAACCACTCACACACAAAATATAAAACCCTGGTTTAAAGGCGTTTCCATGTCAACCCCATGGATGTGGAAAAGTAGTCCCAAAATTTCTCTCACCTGCAGTGTCCCTCTGCCTCTGCTGAATGTGCAGTTCTGTAAAGAGGGGCTCAGTTCAATATATATTCCTGTTTGTGTGTTCAAGTGCTTCATTGCCATCTGTTTTATTGGTTTCTGTTGAGACCTTTGTGGCCTCTTGTTGTCCACACGTCATTACTCCAGCCTTATTTTTTATGTTCGTTTGTCTTTTTCTTTTCTGTGCCAAACATTTCTGAATTCAAATAATTACTTTGTTTGTTTGTTTACATGTTCCAAGAAGGACTGTGCTGGACTGAGTTAAGATGCGATAATATTGATAATATAATTATATATATGTGTGTCACTCTATTTCCTTTTCATTGTCACAAAGTGAGCCTTCCTTTGTCTGGTGATGTGGAGTCAGTCTGTCACACACTAAGTATATTTTGTGTGTATGTGTATTTACTGAGAGTCGTTATTGATTGTGTACGTTTGATTTCAGTTCTCCTCAAGTGAGCTCTCCATACATACACAGGCCTAGGGTCCTGCTTCGTTTGCCCAGTCACCGTCAATGACTGTCCTTTTAGAAGGTCAGATATCAGTAGCCTGGTCCCATATCTGTTTGTACTATCTTGCCAACTCCTGGTGTGACAATGACCATAGAAGTTGGTGAGACAGCACAAACCGATCTGGGACCAGGCTAGAATATAACAGTTCTGCCTATTTATCACAGACCGTCTCCACTTCGAGATCCCTATAGATCTCTTCCATGTACAGTACTGTGTATCTGTGTCTGATGGAATCGCAGGGAACAGGTGTAAGGTACTCTGAGAAAGACCCTTACAGTCGGTGCCATTGCTGTATGGGTTTAGCCTGGTCCCAGATCTGTTTGTGCTTTCTTATAGAAGTTGGAATGACAGCACAAACAGATCTGGGATCAGGCTCGATGTGAAACGAGACAGGAGAACCACAGTCACCTTATCTTCCTCTACATCTATCACTCTGTCTCACTCGTTTCCTTCCTTCCTGCCAATGTTTTTCTGCTGTTTTTTGTTAAAGCCATTTTCTTCGAACATTGTCCACCACTATCGGTTCAGTTGTTGAACATGTATTGTTTGAACATTTCATTACATTTAAGTGTCACAAGAAAGTTTTCAAAGGCTGCAATGCATGTCTTGAGCACGCAGCGTGGACCTCTAAACCAGCATGTTTAACACTGGGGCGTCTGCTGCTACCACAGCTGTTGACATATCACTCCGATGTCCTGCGGATCTCCCTATACGATGGCCATTCTTTTCCAGACAAAAATGTTTTGTCATTTTTATAGTGTTCAGTTTCTTATTTCTAAAAACAAAAGCGGTATTGTGTGGCATTGTTTTATGAATTTGGTCAACTACAAGTATGACTGTGCCTTTGGGAGGTTGTAGAATGCACTTCAAATGTTTTTAATTTTAAAGATATAAAATAAATTAAGAATTTTTGTCACGTTGTCACAACCTTGCCTTTTTTTTCTCTTCACATTGTCAGACACTTGCCTTTGTACATTTCAGTGGAGAAAACAAACTAGTTTCCGTTTGAGCAGGGTATGAGGACTACTATTGTGATGTTTCGAAAGTCTGTACTTTCCATCACAGTGTCTGGGGTGTATTCATTAGTGCAACAGAACGTTTTTCAATGATTTTTTTTTCTCCAATTGGACAAATTTAGGTAGGTCCCTCCGCATTTCATCCTGTTTGCTTCCGTTTGGTTCCTAGTGAATACACCCCATGTCTGTCACATGGTCTTTGTGGCAAGCACTGCTCAGAAGAGCTCAGGTTCAGCTTCCTGTCCCCTTTTGGTGTGACAAGAAAGGAGACAAGAATTGAGACCTGAAACCTCACTGTAATACTTATACACACACAAACGAAGGACCACAGTAAATTCATGTTCCTGAAAGCAGACTGTGGTCATGTCACATTGGGGCTTTAACCTACATTGTAATAGACTGTGGTGAAAGCACATAGAAAGGCTATTAGTTGTTTACTTACTCTTTGATAGACATTTTGTTAATGTGTCTATATGGTTGTCTACATGCTGATACAACTACAGTTGAGGTAGTCTCACGTAGCCATGCAGGCACTAGTAAATCTAGAATTCTGGAGGTGAGGCTACACAAGGCAGCTTTCTAGTGACCCTTAGTGGTGGGAATGGGATGGCAGGGCTGAAGACATCTCATTAGGCAAACACTGGTCCTGTTTAGCTTATAACACCCTCCTGATGTCCTTGAAGTTATAATTAGGTTGTACTGGTTGAATAGTGGAAATAATTCACTCATTTATAAAGCATTATGGAACACACACTGACAGAAAAAAAACTGGACACACAAATAAAAAAACATGTTGACGTTTCGCCCTTTTAATTCAACAGAATATTGCTGCTGGTGGTCATTTTATTCACAATATCAACACTGTGCACTGCAAAATGCAGACTCCAATACAGTGCCCAAGCTGCCATTCTTCCTCAATAGTTAACAGTGATTCAACATTTCTGCAAGTCTGGGTCATGTTCATTAGTGCACATCGTACCAAAACATTTTGCAACAGAAAATGAGTGCTTTTTATTGGACAAGTCCAGTAGTCCCTCCCCGTTTCAGTCCGTTTAATCCCTTATGAACACGACCCTGGCGTTAACCTCAACAACCACAGATTGCCATCTTATTGAGACACAATGCATGACTTCACCAATAGTTTATTCCAGTGCAGCCTTTACTCACTCTGAATAGGGCCAGGAGTTTTTCCCAACAAGGGACCCTAGTTAGGGTTGCAAAATTCCATTTATTTCAATAAATTCCCTGCTTTCCAAGATATTCTGGTTGGAGGATTCCAGATTTCCTGCTAATTCCCTCCTGATTCCAGGAATCCTCCAACCGGGATTTTTGGAAAACCAGGGAATTTATTGAAAGTTCACAGAATTTTGCAACCCTAGCCCTGGTTAAAGCCTATAACTAGGGCCACAAGTTTTTCCCCGGGCAGGGAAAACTCCTGGTCCCAATTACCATCACAACGTGATCTAACTGGTGGGAGGTCAGGATATCTTTTATTGGGACTTTATTCAAAACAAGCAATTGAAAAATAAAAACCAAAACGTAAAACACCGGGTCACAGATCAAGGAAAACGTAAAACACCATTTGTCTCCCGTGCAACAGGGTTGAGTTAAACAGCCTAGTGTTATGTGATGTATGCAGGAGTCAACTTCCCATTGTAGATATACCCGTGGCTATGTTAACTAGCGTTCCACAATCACTGAAGTCTTCCACTGTGCTACCACACAAACACTCACACACACGCACGTTTATCATCACTTGTGGGGACACATTCTAACACTGTACAGTCACACACACACACAAAGGAAATCAAAAATATAATTCACGGAACATAAATCAAAACTCTAAATGTATGGAGACCAAGCGACTTGGGTGGTGGGAATGTTCCAAATGAAGGAGAAATCAAACTACAGAGCAATTAAAATCATCACCTTTAAAAAGCAAAACCTCCCACTCTTAATCATTTCACCATTAATGTAATTTAATGTTATCTTTATAAATCAATGTTAATTTCAGTAAATGCAGTATTAGTAGTGTAGGACTAGAAGTAACTGTAATAGACAGTTTGTCTGTGGTAAATAAAATAAAACAATTGGGAAGTGCGATTTCATTGGGTGAGTGATGAGCATTTCAGGACGTAAGCATGGTTCAGAGTTCAAATCTCCCATGTTCATGTTCTTGATTGACAGATGACGGAGAAAACAAGGGAAGGTTTCAGAGAACCAAAATGAAAGATAACAGCCCTGGAAATCCAACCCATTATTCAGCTCACAGGCAAAGCACTAGAATTGTATTTATTTTTTGTTCTCTTCGCATATTTATTGAAACAAGTGGTGAGTTGGGGGATGTGGAAGGGGAGGGACGGGGAAAGGACTGCCAGCACAGAATCCCTTCTGAACAAAAACTTGAAAAAATAAACTTGAAAAAAAAAAAAAAGTTGACTGGTTGGGTTAAGAAGTAGTAGTAGTCTTCTTTATTTTCTCTCTAGGAGTCTCAGCCGAGGCCTCTCACTGTGTCTGGAGAGAAAGAACAGAGTAAGAGTACCGAGTCAAAGCTCCACAACAACCAGTAACATCTTCAGCCTGGACGCCAAAAACAGACTGCAACCCAGGCCAGTACACCTCAGGAGAGAACGCACACACCTACGCAATATACAAAACAACTTGTTATACATACAAATCTGAGTACTCTCACAGTACACACAGACTGTAACTTTACCTGCTGGCCTTGCTGAGGGGTGGCAGGCTGTCCTGGGGCCTGTCCTGTCTGGCCGTAGTAAGTAGCCTGCTGCCTGTAGTACTCTGCCCAGGCTGCACTGTAGTCCTGCTGGCCTCCACCTGGGGCACCTGCTGCTGCTGGCCCTGCTGCAGAGCCTCCTGCCTGGGCTGGGGAGCAGAAGAGAGGGGGTCTTATGGATGAAGAAGAGATATGCTATGATCGACAATGTTAATATGATTAATGTTCTTAAAGCGCTGGTTCACTTCAAAATTAAAGTTTGTCAGACGATTTTAGACCTTGAAAGCAATCTAAGGTCAAGCAGAGTCAACAGCCCACAACATCTGTTGTGTAGAGCCAGCTATAAGCCTCGATACAAAATTAAATGTGAAAGATAGACACTGTCTAAAATGACAAAATTAGACAGTGCCCATCTTTCCTATTCTAAGAGGGAAACAACTGCTCCCTCTCCTCTTGTGGTGTTACTATAGTGCTCTACAGTAGACCAGTAGTGTTTCTATAGTAACTACAGTAGACCAGTAGTGTTTCTATAGTAACTACAGTAGACCAGTAGTGTTTCTATAGTAACTACAGTAGACCAGTAGTGTTTCTATAGTAACTACAGTAGACCAGTAGTGTTTCTATAGTAACTACAGTAGACCAGTGGTCTCACCGACACCCATCTTCTTGTAGTACTCCTCCCAGGCCTTGGTGTAGTCAGGCTGGCCCCCGGGGGTCTGGCTGGCCTGGGGCTGGTCTCCGGGTGCGGGGCCACCAGCGGTGGGGTTGGCGGGGGGCTGGCCGGACACTGCTCCCCCTGGCTGCCCTCCCTGGTAGTACTGGCCATAATAGGCTGCCCAGGCTGCGTTAGGGTCCGCGGCGCCGGCTGCCTTGCCTAAAAAAGATGGCAGTTGGTGGTGAGGTCCTCATAGGGCTGAGCGTGCCCTGCTACCTGCATGTGCTTAGAAACCAGGGGGCAGAGAGAGATAGGGCAAGTTATTATCAATAGCCAACACAGAAAGACATTCTCCCATCACAGATGATTTTGATAATAGTTCCAGGGTTATGTACCACTAAAAGCTAGCCTGGCCCCCAGTTTGTGCTGTACTCCTATGGTCATTGTGACACCAGACAATAAAGTTTGCGAGACAGCAGAAACAGATCTGAGACCAGGCTAACTAAAGCCTGCTCTCTGTTGTAACCACTGTTTTGAAATAACCAACAAGGAGACTATATGGTAGGAAACTCCAAGAGACCACTGGTAGGCTAGGTGGAGTTGACTTCATTTTGCTTTCCCTTTCTCAGTCTTTTCAAATAAGTGATTACAGCGAGAGAAAACATTGAGAGGCCATTGAAAGTTAGTCTCAATGTAACCATTTCCCTGTCAACAGTGAGGGTCTGAAAGTTCATTGTTGCAGGTCACTCACTGGGGTCATGGGGTGCTTGGGGCTGCCACTGCTGGTAGGTGTTGCCCCAGCCCTGTGGAGGGTAGCCATGAGGACCACCACTGGGGAGAGAGAGAGAGAGAACCCAGTTACTGCTCAGTACAGACTTCCATTGGTCCAATCAATGATTGTATCTCTGTAATGGAAAATTTTAGCAAGTAGAGGCTAGTAAAAGCCATTGTCTGATGACTACATCATGTGTTTTTCTGTGTCCACTCACTGTGGTCCAGGGGGTCCTGGGTTATAGGGACCAGGATTATAGGCACCCATGGGGCCTGGTCCACCAGGACCTGGACCAACAGGACAGAGAGGACCCTGCAAAACACAACCAGTTAATGCATGGACATTATGTTCACATCTATGGTGAAAAGACAAAGCAAATCAATGGCCAGTTTGACTCCATTGATTGTGCGTAGAAGCAATCATGTCCATTTCCCCAGATGAGTTTCCCAACACCACAAACCCATCCATCCTTCCGCCCTTTCCTCCTTACCCTGAGCAGGAACCCTGCATACCTCGATCTTGTCCTCGATCAGCTGCTTGGCGTGGTCTATCTGCTGCGGAGAGCCCCGAATGACAAAGAGCTTGAAGTTAGGGTCCCCGTTGGGGGGCAGCTGGCGGGAGATCTCCACAAAGGCCCCAGTCTGCTGGTTGATGGCCTTGACGTTCTCCCCGCCCCGCCCGATCACCAGGCCACACTTGTGGGCCGGAATGGAGAAGGTCATCTCCCCTCCTCCACCACCAGGGGGACCCCAGCTCCCCTGGCCCCCTCGGCTACGACCCCTGCCGCCACCACTCGGAGACATGCCTGGAGGCCCGGGAGGACCCTGAGAAGGAAGGAGGGTGAAGAAAGAGGGTCTTAATACAATTTATATTTAAGTCCTGGTCCTGGACGTCAGTAAGACAGAGTTTGTTTAAGATGAGGATATTTGCCTCCTAATAACAGTAATGTGTCCTGTATGGGGAATTATGTGAATGCTCTAACACTAGGACTATCATTTGTCTGGGTTATGGAGTCCATTTGTTTACAACGTTCCAGTGGTTCACTAAATGCGTTGAGTGTTCTATGTTCCACAAGGCATGGCATCAAGGCAGCTCCAATACACTTGTTTGTAAACAGTTCCAAGCTGGCGTGTGAGCAGTGGCTGTTTTTCAGATCCTCTACTACTCTGTGTGTGTGGTATGTACCCCCTGTCCTCCCTCCTCCCTGACCCTGATGCTCTGCAGTAGCTCCTGGATGATCTGGGCAGCGTGGTCACAGCAGTCTGGTGGGCCCATGATGTGGGCCATCTTATCTGGACCTGTACCATCATCTGCAAAGACAGGACATTTCCTCTGAGTATAGTGCTACACCACACACAGTATGTAGAGCTTGTTAGTAGACATCACAGAACCTGTGAGTAAACAGTGTAAATGAGTTGAGTAGCAGTTCATATGACATGATTATGAAACATTATTTACCTGGTTTGAACTGTATCCTAACTCCGGCGTCGTTCTGAATCTTCTTGATCATCTCCCCGTTGCGACCAATCACCACCCCGACAGAGTGTCGCGGCACTGGAACCTAGCCAATCAGAGAGCAGATTAGACAGTGCCAAATTGATTAGAGACTGATAGCTATAGGAAGTTGCTCGCTGTCATACGCATAAAACCTCAGACCTGTGATGGGGAATTTGAGTCCCTCTCTAACACACACACACACACACAGCTCCCTCTCACTTACGTCCATGGCTCCCCCTCCTCCTCCCCCCATGCGGGAGCCATACTCGTTCCGGTCTCCGAAGCCAGGCTGATCCCTCTCCCTCAGTATCTCCTGCACCAACTCCATGGCTTGCTGAGCAGACCCACAGGACAAATATTCAAATTCAAACAACTTTATTAATGTCTCCTTAGGGAGAACAGAAAGCTACTAGCACATCAAAAGCTGCAGTACAGCATGCCAATTCAATATGGGATGCAGATTGTAGCAAGGCCTTGTGTTACCTCGACTTTGTATGGCTCTCCAATGATGCGCAGGGGCTTGTCCATGTTGGGTCCCTGAGACGCGTCTTGAATCAGGATCATCTTCACTCCTGCTCGCTCCTGTCAACGCCGCAGATAGATATACACAGGCAGACAGCATGGTCAGCTCTGCTCAACCAACTCTTGGCAATGATTCACTCACATGGCCCATGAAAAACTTGTGTAATGCGATACGAGTTTCCTGCTTATATTTCTTTCAAGCTTGCTCTGCAGATTTAACAACCAAAAAAATAAACTTGCATCACTGCACACAGCCTGTTTGCGATTAAACTGTCAATATCTCAAAACGCACGCATCAATGTGTTGTGGAACACTTCTCTGGCTACTGGTGAGGCAGACTGACTGTCAGCCTGTATATACCTGTAGCTGTTTGATGGTCTCCCCTCCCTTGCCGATGACGAGGCCAGCCTTGCCTGCGGGAATCATCATCTCCTGCCCCGAGCCACTCTGCCCATTGGTCGCCTCGTGGAAGGATGAGGGGGGCGTGCCCCTCCCCCGAGACACAATCTCATCCAATAAAATTTTGGCTTTCCTAGTCAGAGTGGAAGAGATAGAGGGGTGGCCAACTCAACCGATGAGTGCAATAGCACACATTAATTGTGGAACTACAGAGATATGCCATATATAAAGACACTGGTGTGTAAATTCAGTGGCCAGAGGTGAACAGCATCTTGTGATAACAATACAAACTTGCCACAATTAGCTAGTGGGATCTCACTTACTGTATGGAGTCTGGGGACCCTGTGAGAGACACACTCCTCTCTGGTAAACCTCCACTGTCTGAAAACAACAGTCAGTAACACACACAACTATAAAAACAGATGAATTGAGTTAAACTATAGCTCTGCTCCTAACCATTGACTATGAAGGCCATATTTGCCACAGTCCCTCACCTGGGGCTATCTGAACCTTGCAGCCCGATTCCTGCTGGATCTTATTGATCTGTTCTCCACCACGGCCAATGACTGGAAGAGAGGAAGAGGGGAGAGTTGTTATTTTTATTGATTCTGATGTTCATGATTTGAGTCCAGTAATGTTAAAATTCAACACATGAACACGAAAAAAATGAATCCGGTGACCATGTTGGAGAAAGTACACTTACTGAGTCCCACCATTCCATCAGGAACACTGTACTCCTCTGAGGTGGTTGTGAGCCTGGTACTGTGGGAGAGAGAAGCCAAGCACAACAGTTCTTTATCCAAATCGGCAACATATTGTCACCATTAGTCTTCTGCTGAAAAACAATGGATTTGTAATTCCAATCCCCACTGCTATTTCACTTCATTTTATAGGCCTACTTGGAGTGTTATGGATCAAATGATGCTAATGACTTACCTCTGCTGGGCCAGTGCTGCCAGTTGGGCTCCGATGGCTGTAAAAGGAAAGAAAGAGAGAGATATAGAAAGAGGACTGGGCTCAGATTACTGACACACTGCAAGATGAGGACAAGACAAACACAGGTGATGCTCACAGTGACAGACCAGGGAAGAGGGGCCGGACAATACCGACACAGACCAGGGGAGAGGGGCCGGACAGTACATTTTAGTCATTTAGCAGACGCTCTTATCCAGAGCGACTTACAGTTAGTGAGTGCATACACAATTTTTTTATTTTTCATATACCCCCCGTGGGAATCGAACCCACAACCCTGGCGTTGCAAAAACCATGCTCTACCAACTGAGCTACATCCCTGCAGGCCATTCCCTCCCCTACCCTGGACGACGCTGGGCCAATTGTGCGCCGCCCCATGGGTCTCCCGGTCGCGGCCGGCTACGACAGAGCCTGGATTAGAACCAGGATCTCTAGTGGCACAGCTAGCACTGCGATGCAGTGCCTTAGACCACTGCGCCACTCGGGACACAGACCAGGATAGAGGGGCCGGACAGTACTGACACAGACCAGGGGAGAGGGTTGACATTCATGTAAGACACAGAGCAGGTTTAGTAGGTAGTAGGGGACATGAGGAAGAGCTACTTACACAGAGCTGTGGCTGAGTCAACGTCACTCTGTGAAGCCATTTTCTTGCTCTCCGGTTGATCTGTTGGAAGACAAAACAAGTAAACAACAAAGGTTGAATCTGATCTCACAATAATCTGTGTGTACACACCCCAGTTATCAAAGGTTTACACTGGCAGTGGACCTTCCACAGTCCCCTGATTCTGCACAGCAGTGCCTGTGTGTGTGTGTACCTGGGTCCTCCAGCTGTCGTTTCTGTGCTGTGAAGGGAAAGCCATCTGGTGCATTGATGTTGTTCACAGGGACTACCCCTGCACATTCACCAATCTTGGCAGCAATCTGATGCACAAAAGTTGAAGTCACTTGAACACATAACAGATATTCAAAGAGCATCTCATGACATGATGATGTCTGTCTGATTTATTGTGCTGGTCCTGGGTAATAACTAACGTTGCTAAGCCACTTCACATATTACATGAGATGCTAAATTGTTTGTGAGCTGAATAATGTCAATTCAACTCAAGTGGGCAAACTTGACAGTGTTGGCTGGCTAGCTTGGGATATATACTTTGTTGGGAATGCACTCAAAAACACTGACACGCTGAGGGCTCGAAGCCTGCCTGTCGATCATCAGGACTTTGTCTTTGCATGCAGCAGAAGCAGCCAGCTCTAGCTAGCTAGGTTAGTACTAACGTTAGTCAACAACACAACAACATTGGGAGATGGCTAACTTAGCTAGCATGCATTGGTAACAACAACGGTATTTCTGCAGTGGCAAGTCAATTGGGTCTTCAAATTCACTTGACTTCTAGCTAGGTAGCTATAATAATCATAACTGGCAACAGTATTTATTGCTCACCAACCATAATTAGGCAGCTTTGCAAGCTAACAACCACGAAACAAGACAAGATACACATTTTCTTCACCCCTCCCCAGTGGCATTCACGCGCATAGCTACACCGACTCCCCCTTCTGCCTCACCTGCCGGGCCCGTTGTACCGCGTCTGCAAAGGCATCTTTTTTTATTCCGCCACCGTTACCAATACCAATAGCTAGATGTCCGCCGAGAGGAGCTCCAGCACCGGGTGCCGGTACCGCGCTGTACTCCGACATGTTAGCCGAGGGGAGAGAGACTAAAATACGAAAGTTAAAGTGGTGTTTAGGCCAGGGCAGACTGCGCAGGAGCGAGAAGTCATACGATCAAGATTCGGGGAGGGGCAAGCAACCGGAGATGGAGCACTAAGGGCGGGAACAAGGTTTAGATAGAGTTTTCTACAAATAATGTAATAACATAACGTTATAATAACATTATCTGAAGACACTTTATTACTAAATGTTAATTTCAACCCCCAATGTTTTGGATAATTTTGAAGATTACTTTTGTCAAAGGCAGTCAAAATAACCTGCACATCTTGCAATGACAGGGACTGTCTGTGCCTAAATGGTTTATGGTCTGTGCACTGATCAGAGAGTATGCATTTTTAGTAGCTGTCATAATTTCCACCTGTACAGTACATTTATTAGCAAACCTTGATGGACCATCACTAATGCAAGCAAAGAATAACATCTACTTCACTCTAATTTATTAAAAAACTAGACAGCAGTGTGTTGATCTTTTATCTGCTTTCGCTGTATTTGTTTAGAAACAGAACTACTAATTATTTACATTATCACATGGGGTGGAGCCTTGCAGTCAAAACATCAACAACTGTTCGTGACGTGTATGTTTTCTGCCACTGTGAGTGGTAGAATTGGTGACGCGGAAGGCCAAGCAAATTTGGCGCCCTTTGGACAAGACGAGTCAGGCGGGATTTTGGGAGTCTGAAGCCAAACTACCAGTGTACCTAATATACGGAATTATTGCTTATATATGGGTGTAATTCGTCGTTAATAGTTGTAATTTACATTGCAGTTGCATGTCAAAACTTGGTTGTAGTTTCGTTACGCGCGTGTTAGTGGAAGTAAGTTTTGGGCAGCTTGCTAGCCGACTATCTTCCAACTAGCTAACGTTAGCCATGCCATCCAACAATAGTCTGATATAGTTAGCTAGCTAGCTAGAGATTATATTAAGATATTTATTTTCCTAGACAGATAGCAAGCAATCAACTTTGCCACACAATGACAGTTAGCATAGCTTAGAGGTTTTGTCTTCTACACTTAAGGGAACAAGGAGGAGAGGAGAGAAGTTATTCTGAATGTGCCCAACACCACAAGCTGGTAAGTGTTCTTTTGTTTTAGCTTACTAACATTACCACACCACCATTGAGCTGTCACTTAACTATCTATCTATCTACAGTTGCTGCTTTTCAGGCTAACTGACTACTACTAGTTAGTAATTAAGTTACCTAAGTAGTTAACTGAACCAGAATGCACCAACTAGTTAGTTACTGCAACTAAAACCATTTCATCCTTTTAGGTCAGTGAAATTATGGCTGGTGTCGTTGCTATGGCATCTGTCATTGAAGATTTTGAGACTCAGGTATGTCCAACCAAATTCTGTCTACACTAGCCTGTGTCAACGCATTGGATATCTGTATTTAATTGCATAGTTTTAATAATTTAGAGAGTAATCATCTCGCCATGTTTTACAGCCATGCAAGAAATCACGCAAAGATGCCCATGCTCCTCCTGTCATGACGATCACAAACTACTTCTCCCCCGTTCCCAAGCCCATGGAGAAACCCTTCTCCCCACCCAGGTCCAACAACATCATGGATTACTTCAGCCGGAAGACTACACCAGTTAGAGAGAAAGGGAGTACCCCAGAGCAGACTAAGGAGAACCACCTGGGGCCCCAGCCCTCTGAATCACCAGCCAGCGTAGACAGCCCTGTGAGACGGCCAGCCATGCCCCCTCAGAAACGGGGCAGGAAGCCCAGCAAAGTTGCCCGGCAGTTACAGGAGACGGATGCTGATGCAGGCTTCACTGAGACGGAGGAGTGTGTGGTCTTAGAGGGGCCAGGAGATGGTGAGGGGTCAGAGGACAACGTAGTGAGCAGCAGCTGTGGCATCCTGGGTAGTGACACAGCTGCCCTGCTGGCCCAGTTCAGTGCTGATGCTGGAGACACCTCTGGTGAGAATGGCCCTGGGGCGGTATGTCCTGAGAAGGCTCAAAAAGACAAACATCCCAAGGTGGACTCCAAAAAAAGGGCTCCTGTAAAGAAAAAGGAAAGTCGCGACGGTTCTCCTAAAATACCTCGAAAAGACAAGGTCAAATGGAACCAACCTACTGCAGAAAAGAGAACTGTCAGTAAGGCTAATGCCAAGCAGCAGCAGGAGGATAAGGAAATGGAGGAGTATGTGCCCGAGTTCCAGGAGGCTGAGCTGTCTTTGTGTGATGCAAGCATAGAGGTGAACGTGGGTGAGGCGTCTCAGTTGAACGGAAGCACCGTCACCATCTCCTTTGAGGACTTCCTACAGACTCAGGGCCAGGGAGAGGAGAAGGTGGAGGAGGAAAGCAGAGTCGACACAAAGCCAGAAGACACGTTGGATGTACCCAAAGCCAATGAGCCGTGTCCCCTGCAGATATCCCCTCGAACCCTCACCATCCAAGCTGAGGTGCACACCATTTCCCCCGGCCACGAGCCAGTCCTTGTTGCAGAGAAAAAGATGGCCTCCATCTTCTCCAGGGGAAAAGAGGAGGGGAGCCCAGCAGCTGTAGAGGTGAAGACCGCTTCCTCTCCTCGTCCCCAGTCTAGACCGGAGCTGCTGCCTGCCCACAAACGGAAGTCCAATGTGGTCCTGCAGGAGGAGGACCTGGAGCTCAGTGTCGTCGAGTCTGAATCATCCACTCCCAAGTGCAGCCAGACTGAGCGGAAGCAGTTCATGAGCGCTTTCAAGCAGCCAGCCAAGCCCGGTATGGGCCCTGGGAAGCAGCCTGTGGACAAGGCCTCGGGGGAGTCTGCTGAGGAGGAGAAACACTCTACTGCCCCAACAGAGGAGCAGCCAGGTAAAAAGGCAGCTAAGAAGAAACCTCAGAGACGAGGGAGGAAGAAGGCCCTGGAGGAGGAGTCAGTTCCCTCACCTGCAGCACAAGAAAACCATGTTCCCATGGAGACTGACACTATGGAGACTGATGCTAAACCCAAAGCAGAGTCTACCACTGATGCTAAACCTGAAGCAGAGCCCACCACCTCCACACCAACAACAGTCAGGAGGTCCACCAGAGAAGCCCCTCGCAGGCAGACACCTGTTGTTGATCTAGTAACCCCAGTGAGGAAAACAATAAAAGAAAGGGTGAAAGATGTTGCAGCAGTCACCGAGGACTGCCCGGTCCAGATGTCCACCCCAAAGTCAGACAAGTCAAGACACAGGGTGTTCAGAGCACAGATGGTCTGTCCACCAGACAAGATAGGAAGTCCCATCAGGTGAGGGATGGCCAAGATATCTTTAAGCATCGTTTTTAATTGTCTAGCTTGTGCATCCTGTTGGTCAGTAACAGAGGCAATATGTTTGGACATAGATTGACTCATCCACAATGGAGGCCTGTCCCAAGTCTGGACACTGTCTTAAAGGCAGGACAATACATTACTACAGACACAGCAGTGCTTTAGCTTCATGCTGACTTTTTGTAATATCTAGTTTTTCATTTTATTTGTTTGAAAATGTTAATTTTGGGCATTTGGTTTGTTTTTTCTGTTTTGACTACCTTTGCATAAACAATGTTATAATTTGATTGTTACCTTGAACATTCAGGATGAAATTGACCAGAGTCTTCCTATGCTCTGCATCAAAATCTGAGGGTGGAAGTGATTTTGAAATCCTGAGTCCCCTACCTACTAAGGTAATTATAGCCTCGGTTTTTATCAGGTAGAATATGAAACAGATGTTTTGAATTAGCAGCTATAATTCAGCACACACTTAACTTTCACTTGTATTTTTTCTTCTTAAACCCATTTGAATTCTCTTGTTCAGGAATCCAATGCATCCAAGAAGAGAAAAAAGGCGAAGAAGTTGGTGGAGAAAGCCCGGGCGATACAGCAGAGTAAAAAGGCTGCAGCCGATAAGGAGGGTCAGAGCTCCTTACGACGCTCCTCCCGGTGCCAGGTCTCCGTCAAGAAGAGCTACAATGAAGATGAGGTACACTACAGTCCGACAGTCCTAATTACATTTCAATTAAATGATTGTAGGTTGTAGGTTTTTCCTTACTTGGGAGATGATGTTCTACTCTCACTCAGTGTGTACTGTGTAGCCTACTGTACAATTCATGCTCGATTGATAGCATGGTTTTTATTTGTGTCATATTAAAGATGATGCATGTAGTTTTCAATCCACCTGACTATCTTGTTTCCTGTCCATTTCTCCAACTGTGAGATGAAGCACAAGTACAGAAAGGATTTGTTTCATAGATAACCCGCTAACCCTTTATTTTTGCGAACCACTGTTTGTGCAGGACTCAGTGGTTTGTGTGGAGGATAGCCAGGATGTCTCTGCTCCGGCTGCCGAGGAGAAGGGCAAGGCTCAGAAACGCAGTCTAAATGATGTATTGGGGAAAAAAGCACCTGCCATCAAAGAGTCCAAGAATCCAGCAGGTACTTTAACACTGTTGTTGACATAAAAAGTCGTAACATGGTTATAGACATGTTTCGTTAAAAAATCAAATTGTGCTCACCCTGAAATGTTCTGCTACAGTAATTTATTTGAAAGTGAATTTATTTACAAAGCCTGGAGGTGAAGGGGACGTGTTTTATTTGTGTAGTGTGTCAAGGTGAAAGCCGTGCTTTTGTAATGATTGTTAATTAATCATTTAATTGTTTAAAGCATTATGTTTCTTAAATGTAATTTGTGTTTTGTGCACATATACTTGATGAAATCTTGTCTTATACGGGCTGGGCACCAATTGGTACAGTTGAAGTCGGAAGTTTACATACACTTAGGTTGGAGTCATTAAAACTCATTTTTCAACCACTCCACATTTCTTGTTAACAAACTATAGTTTTGGCAAGTCGGTTAGGACATCTACTTTGTGCATGACACAAGTAATTTTTCCAACAATTGTTTACAGACAGATTATTTCACTTATAATTCACTGTATCACAATTCCAGTGGGTCAGAAGTTTACATACACTAAGTTGACTGTGCCTTTAAACAGCTTGGAAAATTCCAGAAAATGATGTCTTGACTTTAGAAGCTTCTGATAGGCTAATTGACATCATTTGAGTCAATTGGAGGTGTACCTGTGGATGTATTTCAAGGCCTACCTTCAAACTCAGTGCCTCTTTGCTTGACATCATGGGAAAATCAAAAGAAATCAGCCAAGACCTCAGAAAAAAATGGTAGACCTCTACAAGTCTGGTTCATCCTTGGGAGCAATTTCCAAATGCCTGAAGGTACCACGTTCATCTGTACAAACAATAGTACGCAAGTATAAACACCATGGGACCACGCAGCCGTCATACCGCTCAGGAAGGAGACGCGTTCTGTCTCCTAGAGATGAACGTACTTTGGTGCGAAAAGTGCAAATCAATCCCAGAACAACAGCAAAGGACCTTGTGAAGATGCTGGAGGATTCAGGTACAAAAGTATCTATATCCACAGTAAAACGAGTCCTATATCGACATAACCTGAAAGGACACTCAGCAAGGAAGAAGCCACTGCTCCAAAACCACCATAAAAAGCCAGACTACGGATTGCAACTGCACATGGGGACAAATATCATACTTTTTGGAGAAATGTCCTCTGGTCTGATGAAACAAAAATAGAACTGTTTGGCCATAATGACCGTCGTTATGTTTGGAGGAAGAAGGGGGAGGCTTTCAAGCCGAAGAACACCATCCCAACCGTGAAGCACGAGGTGGCAGCATCATGCTGTAGGGGTGCTTTGCTGCAGGAGGGACTGGTGCACTTCACAAAATAGATGGCATCATGAGGAAGGAAAATTGTGGATATACAGTGAGGGGAAAAAAGTATTTGATCCCCTGCTGATTTTGTATGTTTGCCCACTGACAAAGAAATGATCAGTCTATAATTTTAATGGTAGGTTTATTTGAACAGTGAGAGACAGAATAACAACACAAAATTCCAGAAAAACGCATGTCAAAAATGTTATAAATTGATTTGCATTTTAATGAGGGTAATAAGTATTTGACCCCCTCTCAATCAGAAAGATTTCTGCCTCCCAGGTGTCTTTTATACAGGTAACGAGTTGAGATTAGGAGCACACTCTTAAAGGGAGTGCTCCTAATCTCAGCTTGTTACCTGTATAAAAGACACCTGTCCACAGAAGCAATCAATCAATCAGATTCCAAACTCTCCACCATGGCCAAGACCAAAGAGCTCTCCAAGGATGTCAGGGACAAGATTGTAGACCTACACAAGGCTGGAATGGGCTACAAGACCATCGCCAAGCAGCTTGGTGAGAAGGTGACAACAGTTGGTGCGATTATTCGCAAATGGAAGAAACACAAAATAACTGTCAATCTCCCTCGGCCTGGGGCTCCATGCAAGATCTCACCTCGTGGAGTTGCAATGATCATGAGAACGGTGAGGAATCAGCCCAGAACTACACGGGAGGATCTTGTCAATGATCTCAAGGCAGCTGGGACCATAGTCACCAAGAAAACAATTGGTAACACACTACGCCGTGAAGGACTGAAATCCTGCAGCGCCCGCAAGGTCCCCCTGCTCAAGAAACCACATATACAGGGCCGTCTGAAGTTTGCCAAGGAACATCTGAATGATTCAGAGGAGAACTGGGTGAAAGTGTTGTGGTCAGATGAGACCAAAATCGAGCTCTTTGGCATCAACTCAACTCGCCGTGTTTGGAGGAGGAGGAATGCTGCCTATGACCCCAAGAACACCATCCCCACCGTCAAACATGGAGGTGGAAACATTATGCTTTGGGGGTGTTTTTCTGCTAAGGGGACAGGACAACTTCACCGCATCAAAGGGACGATGGACGGGGCCATGTACCGTCAAATCTTGGGTGAGAACCTCCTTCCCTCAGCCAGGGCATTGAAAATGGGTCGTGGATGGGTATTCCAGCATGACAATGACCCAAAACACACAGCCAAGGCAACAAAGGAGTGACTCAAGAAGATGCACATTAAGGTCCTGGAGTGGCCTAGCCAGTCTCCAGACCTTTATCCCATAGAAATCTGTGGAGGGAGCTGAAGGTTTGAGTTGCCAAACGTCAGCCTCGAAACCTTAATGACTTGGAGAAGATCTGCAAAGAGGAGTGGGACAAAATCCCTCCTGAGATGTGTGCAAACCTGGTGGCCAACTACAAGAAACGTCTGACCTCTGATTGCCAACAAAGGTTTTGCCACCAAGTACTAAGTCATGTTTTGCAGAGGGGTCAAATACTTATTTCCCTCATTAAAATGCAAATCAATTTATAACATTTTTGACATGCATTTTTCTGGATTTATTTGTTATTCTGTCCCTCACTGTTCAAATAAACCTACCATTAAAATGATAGACTGATCATGTCTTTGTCAGTGGGCAAACGTACAAAATCAGCAGGGGATCAAATACTTTTTTCCCTCACTGTATATACACACACACATATATGTATGTATAGAAGGACACTAACATTAATGTTTTATTGTGGGGGTTTTTTACCTTCCAAAGTGGCTCCCATGTTCCTTGGGAAGAAAGCACAGAGGACATCAGTCATATCCATCTTTGATGACAGCAGGTAAGCTTATTACAGACTTGCAGCTTATTACCATAACACTGGTTGGTCTCTATTCAAAATTTTAGCAGACCTCAACAAGACCTTACACCCCTATTGTGCCTCTAACCCATTCTAGCCGTGATGGTTCAGAGAACTCTCAGGATGACGAACAGTTCCGAGCCCGCAGGGAGTTCCTGAAGAGTGGCCTCCCAGAGTCCTTCAAGAAGCAGGTAGCCAAAACTGCTGCCACCAAGGAGGCCTATGCTGTCTCCTGCTCCTCCTTCCAGCCTGTAGTGCACGTGCTGCAGACGTCACAGGGTACGTTGTTCTCCTTGCTAGCTCTGTCCCTTCCATCCAAATTGTCTTATTAGTTGTATAATGCATAAAGGGTGCCACACACTGATGTTTAGATTTTTTGAATGGCCATTTTACTAACATAAATCTTAAGCAACTGATAGATAATGAGTGTGCACTGCACTGAGATTTTTATTAAATAATTTGTGTGCCATAACCTGTATTTGAACCGGCAACCTTTGCCTTTTCAGCGTGCCTCCTGTTCAAAGTGTTCCCTCTGTGTTCTCCATCTAATAAATTTTTATTTGACAGACTGTCCTCTCTGGAGTCTACCATGGCCTGTTTCTCCTCGCTTACACTTCCTGAAGGAGCTTTGCTGTCTACCATCAAACCAGCTTCCATCCCTCGATAGTTCCACTTGCTTTAAGACTGAGCCAGCCTCCAGAGCCCACACTGAAAGGGTATGTTGTAATATTATTTTACACATTTCATATTTCACTGGTAATAATCCATGTAATACAGTGGGGGGAAAAAGTATTTAGTCAGCCACCAATTGTGCAAGTTCTCCCACTTAAAAAGATGAGAGAGGCCTGTAATTTTCATCATAGGTACATGTCAACTATGACAGACAAATTGAGAAAAAAAAATCCAGAAAATCACATTGTAGGATTTTTATAGAATTTATTTGCAAATTATGGTGGAAAATAAGTATTTGGTCACCTACAAACAAGCAAGATTTCTGTCTCTCACAGACCTGTAACTTCTTCTTTAAGAGGCTCCTCTGTCCTCCACTCGTTACCTGTATTAATGGCACCTGTTTGAACTTGTTATCAGTATAAAAGACACCTGTCCACAACCTCAAACAGTCACACTCCAAACTCCACTATGGCCAAGACCAAAGAGCTGTCAAAGGACACCAGAAACAAAATTGTAGACCTGCACCAGGCTGGGAAGACTGAATCTGCAATAGGTAAGCAGCTTGGTTTGAAGAAATCAACTGTGGGAGCAATTATTAGGAAATGGAAGACATACAAGACCACTGATAATCTCCCTTGATCTGGGGCTCCAAGCAAGATCTCACCCCGTGGGGTCAAAATGATCACAAGAACGGTGAGCAAAAATCCCAGAACCACACGGGGGGACCTAGTGAATGACCTGCAGAGAGCTGGGACCAAAGTAACAAAGCCTACCATCAGTAACACACTACGCCGCCAGGGACTCAAATCCTGCAGTGCCAGACGTGTCCCCCTGCTTAAGCCAGTACATGTCCAGGCCCGTCTGAAGTTTGCTAGAGTGCATTTGGATGATCCAGAAGAGGATTGGGAGAATGTCATATGGTCAGATGAAACCAAAATAGAACTTTTTGGTAAAAACTCAACTCGTCGTGTTTGGAGGACAAAGAATGCTGAGTTGCATCCAAAGAACACCATATCTACTGTGAAGCATGGGGGTGGAAACATCATTCTTTGGGGCTGTTTTTCTGCAAAGGGACCAGGACGACTGATCTGTGTAAAGGAAAGAATGAATGGGGCCATGTATCGTGAGATTTAAAGTGAAAACCTCCTTCCATCAGCAAGGGCATTGAAGATGAAACGTGGCTGGGTCTTTCAGCATGACAATGATCCCAAACACACCGCCCGGGCAATGAAGGAGTGGCTTCGTAAGAAGCATTTCAAGGTCCTGGAGTGGCCTAGCCAGTCTCCAGATCTCAACCCCATAGAAAATCTTTGGAGGGAGTTGAAAGTCTGTGTTGCCCAGCGACAGCCCCAAAACATCACTGCTCTAGAGGAGATCTGCATGGAGGAATGGGCCAAAATACCAGCAACAGTGTGTGAAAACCTTGTGAAGACTTACAGAAAACGTTTGACCTGTGTCATTGCCAACAAAGGGTATATAACAAAGTATTGAGAAACTTTTGTTATTGACCAAATACTTATTTTCCACCATAATTTGCAAATCAATTCATTAAAAATCCTACAATGTGATTTTCTGGAGAAAAACATTCTCATTTTGTCTGTCATAGTTGATGTGTACCTATGATGAAAATTACAGGCCTCTCTCATCTTTTTAAGTGGGAGAACTTGCACAATTGGTGGCTGACTAAATACTTTTTCCCCCACTGTATTTACTGGTGTAGTTTTGTTTGAGTTAATCAACTTTAGATAATTGAATAATCTGTTCTGAACAGGGGTCTGGCTGGCGAGAAGATTTCTCTGAGCCCGTTCGTAAGCTCCTAATGGGGGAGATCAGTGCATCCAACCCTCCTTTCCCCGTCCAGCGGTTCCTCACACGCTTCCTGACGAGGCGGACGGACCACCTCCAGCAATGCACAGCTTCAGAGGCAGACCCCGGCAACAAACTCCCCAGCAGTGCCCCAGCATCGACAGAGCCTGTTGGGGGGAAGAGGAAGAGAGTGGAAGAGGGTGAGGGGGCCGTGGGAAAGGTGGCCAAGAAGCAGAGGTCCAGGAGGTCAGAGGAGGAGAAGATAATTGTGATCGACGGGGACACCATCTCCCCCGAACCTGAGCCACCCAGGAGGGGAGGGCGAGGGAGGAGGCGCAAGCAGCAGGAGAATGAGATGAAAACACCCCTCCCCTCCCAAAAGGACCCTGTGGTACTCCTGGAGGACTCTCCACTGGCTGGTAACTCTGTCAAAGATGGTAAGAGGGCAAATAAGAAATGTAGTTCTCTGTAAAACCTCTTATCTTGCAGTATCAGTGGTAGCCAAAACATGGCCTTTCAGTTAGACGTTTAAATGTACTTCCTTCCCCTTTTCATGAGATTACACAATCAATTTTTGAATAGTCTCTAGTAACTGCCTTTTTATTCCACCAGACTCTGTAAAAGAGGATGTGTTGTGGACAGAGAAGTACCAACCACAGCACTCCAATGACATCATAGGCAACACTGCCTCAGTGAGGAGGCTGCACAGGTAAGGGACTGTGGTGTATCTACAGAATGAGTCAACTGAATAGCTCAGTAGCTAGGTGTACTAGGCATACTGCTGACTCTACACAGGTATTACAGATATACAGTGCATGGCCAAAAGTATGTGAACACCTGCTTGTCGAACATCTCGTTCCAAAATCATGGGCATTAATATGGAGTTGGTCCCACCTTTTGCTGCTATAACAGCCTCCACTCTTCTGGAAAGGCTTTCCACTAGATGTTGGAACATTGCTGCGGGGATTTGCTTCCATTCAATCACAAGCATTAGTGAGGTCGGGCACTGATGTTGGGTGATTAGGCCTGGCTCGCAGTCGGCATTCCAATTAATCCCAAAGTTCTTCCATGTTGATCTTGACAAACCATTTCTGTATGGACCTCACTTTGTGCACGGGGGCATTGTCATGCTAAAACAGGGAAGCGCCTTCCCCAAACTGTTGCCACAAAGTTGGAAGCACAGAATTGTCTAGAGACGTTTCCAATTCACAATAACAGCACTTAAAGTTGACTGGGGCAGCTCTAGCAGGGCAGAAATTTAACGAACTGACTTGTTGGAAAGGTGGCATCCTATGGCAGTGCCACGTTGAAAGTCACTGAGCTCTTCAGTACGGGCCATTATACTGCCAATGTTTGTCTATGGAGATTGCATGGCTGTGTGCTCGATTTTATACACCTGTCAGCAACAGGTGAGGCTGAAATAGCCGAATCCACTAATTTGAAGGGGTGTCCACATACTTAGTGTATGAATCAATAGCTTTATGAGCTTGATTGAAAGCCCTTGTGTGTTAGGTGCCATTAATTCAATTAATTTGTCAAGTAATTTTGCATAAACCGATCCGTTTGCAGTTGGCTGAGGGAATGGAAGCTCAGAGCTGACCGGGAAGAGAGGAAAAAACGGAAGGAAAAGAAACAGGAGGATGACAGCAATGGTAAGAGACAGTCACCTTGCAAAAAATGGTGGAGCCCTCTCTTCTAAGATTTTGATCTTGTATTTTCAGTTAGGACTGTGACTGTTTTGAGTACAAACAAATGTTTCCCTCCTTTGAAATAGTTACATCGTCCTACGTAAAAGTAACTTTTTTCGAAGTTACCACAGAGTAAACCTAAAGCAGCCTGATGTTCCCCTCTTGGCCACACAGACTCATGGGACACTGAAGACGGGGACTCTCAGGAGGGGGAAGACTTTATGTGTAACACCCTGCTGATCACTGGTCCCACGGGGGTGGGCAAGACCGCTGCCGTCTACGCCTGCGCCCAGGAACTCGGTTTTAAGGTCTGTTCACTCTTTACTCCACTTGCCTAACACAGCGGTCACCAACCTTTTATGCTTTATTGTGACCCACCGGTCTCTATTAAAAAGCTGATTTTTATCATGTTCTTTCTGCATACTAATTTGAATGCACTCACTTTACACTCTGAATCAATCAATCAATCAAATTCATTTTTAAAGACCTTTTTACATCAGCAGATGTCACAAAGTGCTATACAGAAACCCAGCCTAAAACCCCAAACGGCAACCAATGCAGATGTAGAAGCACGGTGGCTAGGAAAAACTCCCTAGAAAGGCATGAACCTAGGAAGAAACCTAGAGAGGAACCAGGCTCTGAGGGGTGGCCAGTCCTCTTCTGGCTGTGCTGGGTGGAGATTATAAGAGTACATGGCCATTAAGGCCAGATTGTTCTTCAAGATGTTCAAACTTTCATAGTTGACCAGCAGGGTTAAATAATAAATCAAATGTTATTGGTCGCATGCATACACATATTTAGCAGATGTTAGTGCGGGTGTAGAGAAATGCTTGTGTTCCTAGCTCCAACAGTGCAGTAGTATCAAATAATTAATGGACAGCCAGGAGTCATCAGGCCAAGTAGTCCTGAGGCATGATCCTAGGGCTCCGGTCCTCCGGGAGGGAGAGATGGAGAGAGAGAATTAGCGAGAGCATACTTAAATTCACACAGGACACCAGATAAGACAGGAGAATTACACCAGATATAACAGACTGTCCCTAGCCCCCCGGCACATAGACTATTGCAGCATAGATACTGGAGGCAGAGACGGGTGGGTCGGGGGACACTGTGGCACCATCCGACGATACCCCCGGACAGGGCCAACCAGGTAGGATATAACCCCACCCACTTTGCCAAAGCACAGCCCCCACACCACTTGAGGGATATCAACAGACCACCAACTTACTACCCTGAGACAAGGCTGAGTATAGCCCATGAAGATCTCCCCCACCGCACGAGCCCGAGGGGGCGCAAAACTGGACGATCACGTCTGTGACTCAACCCACTCAAGTGACGCACCCCTCCTAGGGACGGTATGGAAGAGCACTAGTAAGCCAGTGACTCAGCCCCCGTAATATGTTGAGGTAGAGAATCCCAGTGGAGAGAGGGGAGCTGGCCAGGCAGAGACAGCAAGGGCGGTTCATCACTCCAGTGCCTTACCGTTCACCTTCGCACCCCTGGGACCTACTGAAGAGATGAGTCTTCAGTAAAGACCTAAATGTCGAGACCGAGTCTGCGTCTCTCACATGGATAGGCAGACCATTACATAAAAATTGAGCTCTATAGGAGAAAGCCCTGCCTCCAGCTGTTTGCTTAGAAATTCTAGGGACAATAAGGAGGCCTGCGTTTTGTGACCGTAGTGTACGTGTAGGTATGTACGGAAGGACCAAATCGGAGAGATAGGTAGGCGCAAGCCCATGTAATGCTTTGTATGTTAGCAGTAAAACCTTGAAATCATCCCTAGACTTACAGTGGGGGAAAAAGTATTTAGTCAGCCACCAATTGCGCAAGTTCTCCCACTTAAAAAGATGAGAGGCCTGTAATTTTCATCATAGGTACACGTCAACTATGACAGACAAATTGAGGAAAAAAAATCCAGAAAATCACATTGTAGGATTTTTAATGAATTTATTTGCAAATTATGGTGGAAAATAAGTATTTGGTCACCTACAAACAAGCAAGATTTCTGGCTCTCACAGACCTGTAACTTCTTCTTTAAGAGGCTCCTCTGTCCTCCACTCGTTACCTGTATTAATGGCACCTGTTTTAACTTGTTATCAGTATAAAAGACACCTGTCCACAACCTCAAACAGTCACACTCCAAACTCCACTATGGCCAAGACCAAAGAGCTGTCAAAGGACACCAGAAACAAAATTGTAGACCTGCACCAGGCTGGGAAGACTGAATCTGCAATAGGTAAGCAGCTTGGTTTGAAGAAATCAACTGTGGGAGCAATTATTAGGAAATGGAAGACATACAAGACCACTGATAATCTCCCTCGATCTGGGGCTCCACGCAAGATCTCACCCCGTGGGGTCAAAATGATCACAAGAACGGTGAGCAAAAATCCCAGAACCACACGGGGGGACCTAGTGAATGACCTGCAGAGAGCTGGGACCAAAGTAACAAAGCCTACCATCAGTAACACACTACGCCGCCAGGGACTCAAATCCTGCAGTGCCAGACGTGTCCCCCTGCTTAAGCCAGTACATGTCCAGGCCCGTCTGAAGTTTGCTAGAGTGCATTTGGATGATCCAGAAGAGGATCGGGAGAATGTCATATGGTCAGATGAATCCAAAATATAACTTTTTGGTAAAAACTCAACTCGTCGTGTTTGGAGGACAAAGAATGCTGAGTTGCATCCAAAGAACACCATATCTACTGTGAAGCATGGGGGTGGAAACATCATTCTTTGGGGCTGTTTTTCTGCAAAGGGACCAGGACGACTGATCCGTGTAAAGGAAAGAATGAATGGGGCCATATATTGTGAGATTTTGAGTGAAAACCTCCTTCCATCAGCAAGGGCTTTGAAGATGAAACGTGGCTGGGTCTTTCAGCATGACAATGATCCCAAACACACCGCCCGGGCAACGAAGGAGTGGCTTCGTAAGAAGCATTTCAAGGTCCTGGAGTGGCCTAGCCAGTCTCCAGATCTCAACCCCATAGAAAATCTTTGGAGGGAGTTGAAAGTCCGTGTTGCCCAGCGACAGCCCCAAAACATCACTGCTCTAGAGGAGATCTGCATGGAGGAATGGGCCAAAATACCAGCAACAGTGTGTGAAAACCTTGTGAAGACTTACAGAAAACGTTTGACCTGTGTTATTGCCAACAAAGGGTATATAACAAAGTATTGAGAAACTTTTGTTATTGACCAAATACTTATTTTCCACCACAATTTGCAAATCAATTCATTAAAAATCCTACAATGTGGTTTTCTGGATTTTTTTTCCTCATTTTGTCTGTCATAGTTGACGTGTACCTATGATGAAAATTACAGGCCTCTCTCATCTTTTTAAGTGGGAGAACTTGCACAATTGGTGGCTGACTAAATACTCCCCACTGTAACAGGAAGCCAGTGTAGAGAGGCTAGCACTGGAGTAATATGATACATTTTTTTGGTTCTAGTCAAGATTCTAGCAGCTGTGTTTAGCACTAACTGAAGTTATATTTAGTGCTTTATCCAGGTAGCCGGAGAGTAGAGCATTGCAGTAGTCTAATCTAGAAGTGACAAAAGCATGGATTAGCTTTTCTGCATCATTTTTGGACAAAACGTTTCTGATTTTTTGTAATGTTACGAAGATGGAAAATAGCAGTCCTTTAAATATTCTTGATATGTTCGTCAAAAAAGATATCAGGGTCCAGAGTAACGCCAAGGTCCTTCAGTTTTATTTGAGACGACTGTACAACTTTCAAGATTATTGTCAGATCCAACAGCAGATCTCTTTGTTTCTTGGGCCCTAGAACTAGCATCTCTGTTTTGTCCGAGTTTGAAAGTAAAACATTTGCTGCTATCCACTTCCTTATGTCTGAAACACAGGCTTCCAGGGTAGGCAATTTTGGGGCTTCATCATGTTTCATCGAAATGTACAGCTGTGTGTCGTCCGCATAGCAGTGAAAGTTGACATTGTGTTATGGAATGACATCACCAAGAGGTTGTGTATATATGTGTGTGTGTATATACAGTGGGGGAAAAATGATTTAGTCAGCCACCAATTGTGCATGTTCTCCCACTTAAAAAGATGAGAGAGGCCTGTAGTTTTCATCATAGGTACACGTCAACTATGACAGACAAAATGAGAAGAAAAAAATCCAGAAAATCACATTGTAGGATTTGTAATGAATTTATTTGCAAATTATGGTGGAAAATAAGTATTAGGTCAATAACAAAAGTTTCTCAATACTTTGTTATATACCCTTTGTTGGCAATGACACAGGTCAAACGTTTTCTGTAAGTCTTCACAAGGTTTTCACACACTGTTGCTGGTATTTTGGCCCATTCCTCCATGCAGATCTCCTCTAGAGCAGTGATGTTTTGGGGCTGTCGCTGGGCAACACAGACTTTCAACTCCCTCCAAAGATTTTCTATGGGGTTGAGATCTGGAGACTGGCTAGGCCACTCCAGGACCTTGAAATGCTTCTTACGAAGCCACTCCTTCGTTGCCCGGGCGGTGTGTTTGGGATCATTGTCATGCTGAAAGACCCAGCCACGTTTCATCTTCAATGCCCTTGCTGATGGAACGAGGTTTTCACTCAAAATCTCACGATACATGGCCCCATTCATTCTTTCCTTTACACGGATCAGTCGTCCTGGTCCCTTTGCAGAAAAACAGCCCCAAAGCATGATGTTTCCACCCCCATGCTTCACAGTAGGTATGGTGTTCTTTGGATGCAACTCAGCATTCTTTGTCCTCCAAACACGACGAGTTGAGTTTTTACCAAAAAGTTCTATTTTGGTTTCATCTGACCATATGACATTCACCCAATCCTCTTCTGGATCATCCAAATGCACTCTAGCAAACTTCAGATGGGCCTGGACATGTACTGGCTGAAGCAGGGGGACACGTCTGGCACTGCAGGATTTGAGTCCCTGGCGGCGTAGTGTGTTACTGATGGTAGGCTTTGTTACTTTGGTCCCAGCTCTCTGCAGGTCATTCACTAGGTCCCCCCGTGTGGTTCTGGGAATTTTGCTCACCGTTCTTGTGATCATTTTGACCCCACGGGGTGAGATCTTGCGTGGAGCCCCGTGGTCTTGTATGTCTTCCATTTCCTAATAATTGCTCCCACAGTTGATTTCTTCAAACCAAGCTGCTTACCTATTGCAGATTCAGTCTTCCCAGCCTGGTGCAGGTCTACTAAAGGAGGACAGAGGAGCCTCTTAAAGAAGAAGTTACAGGTCTGTGAGAGCCAGAAATCTTGCTTGTTTGTAGGTGACCAAATACTTATTTTCCACCATAATTTGCAAATAAATTCATTAAAAATCCTACAATGTGATTTTCTGGATTTTTTTCCCTCAATTTGTCTGTCATAGTTGACGTGTACCTATGATGAAAATTACAGGCCTCTCTCTCATCTTTTTAAGTGGGATAACTTGCACAATTGGTGGCTGACTAAATACTTTTTTCCCCCACTGTGTGTGTGTATATGTGTGTGTATGTATGTATATATGTATATATATATATATACATACACACACACACACACACTACTGTTCAAAAGTTTGGGGTCACTTAGAAATGTCCTTGTTTTCGAAAGAAAAGCAATTATTTTGTCCTTTAAAATAACATCAAATTCATCAGAAATACAGTGTAGACATTGTTAATGATGTAAATGGCTATTGTAGCTGGAAACGGCTGATTTTTAATGGAATATCTACATAGGCGGACAGAGGCCCATTATCAGCAATGGCACGTTGTGTTTGCTAATCCAAGTTTATCATTTTAAAAGGCTAATTGATCATTAGAAAACCCTTTTGCAATTATGTTAGCACAGCTGAAAACTGTTGTGCTGATTTAAAGAAGCAATAAAACTGGCCTTCTTGAGACTAGTTGAGTATCTGGAGCATCAGCAATTATGGGTTCGATTACAGGATCAAAATGGCCAGAAACCAATAACTTTCTTCTGAAACTTCTCAGTCTATTCTTCTTCTGAGAAATGAAGGCTATTCCATGCGAGAAATTGCCAAGAAACTGAAGATCTCGTACAACGCTGTGTACTGCTCCCTTCACAGAACAGCACAAACTGGCTCTAACCAGAATAGAAAGAGGAGTGGGAGGCCCAGGTGCACAACTGAGCAAGAGGACAAATACATTAGTGTCTAGTTTGAGAAACAGGCGCCTCACAGGTCCTCAACTGGCAGCTTCATTAAATAGTACCCGTAAAACACCACTCTCAACGTCAACAGTGAAGAGGCGACTCCGGGATGCTGACCTTCTAGGCAGAGTTGCAAAGAAAAAGCCATATCTCAGACTGGCCAATAAAAATAAAAGATTAAGATGGGCAAAAGAACACAGACACTGGACAGAGGAAGATTGGAAAAAAGTGTTATGGACAGATTAATCAAAGTTTGAGGTGTTCGGATCACAAAGAAGAACATTTGTGAGACTCAGACCAAATGAAAAGATGCTGGAGGAGTGCTTGATGCCATCTGTCAAGCATGGTAGAGGCAATGTGATGGTCTGGGGGTGCTTTTGTGGTGGTAAAGTGGGAGATTTGTACAGGGTAAAAGGGATCTTGAAGAAGGAAGGCTATCACTCCATTTTGCAATGCCATGCCATACCCTGTGGACGGCGCTTGATTGGAGCCAATTTCCTCCTACCACAGGACAATGACCCAAAGCACAGCTCCAAACTATGCAAGAACTATTTAGGGAAGAAGCAGTCAGCTGGTATTCTGTCTATAATGGAGTGGCCAGAACAGTCACCGGATCTCAACCCTATTGAGCTGTTGTGGGAGCAGCTTGACCGTATGGTATGTAAGAAGTGCCCATCAAGCCAATCCAACTTGTGGGAGGTGCTTCAGGAAGCATGGGGTGAAATCTCTTCAGATTACCTCAACAAATTGACAACTAGAATGCCGAAGGTCTGCAAGGCTGTAATTGCAGCAAATGGAGGATTCTTTGACGAAAGCAAAGTTTGAAGGACACAATTATTATTATTTCTATTAAAAATCCATTATTTCTAACCTTGTCAATGACTACGTTTCCTATGCATTTTGCTATATTTCCTATTCAAACTTATTTCATGAGCGAATTTCTTGTGACAAATGTTTTGTTTTTAGGGATGTGACTGCATCTAGGGTATTACGCAAGGTTAAATTTAGATCCTCAGTTTGGTGGTTAAATGATTTTTGTACGTCCTTGGGTAGTTGGAGGGAGTCTGGAAGGGCATCTAGGAATCTTTGGGTTGTCTGAGAATGAATGAATGAATATATATATATATATATATATATATATATCTCAGCAAAAAAAGAAACGTCCCTTTTTCAGGACCCTGTCTTTCAAAGATAATTTGTAAAAATCCAAATAATTCACAGATCTTCATTGTAAAGGGTTTAAACACCGTTTCCCATGCTTGTTCAATTAACCATAAACAATGAATGAACATGCACCTGTGGAGCGGTCGTTAAGACACTAACAGCTTACAGACGGTAGGCAATTAAGGTCACAGTTATGAAAACTTAGGACACTTAAGAGGCATTTCTACTGACTCTGAAAAACACCAAAAGAAAGATGCCCAGGGTCCCTGCTCATCTGCGTGAACGTGCCTTAGGCATGCTGCAAGAAGGCATGAGGACTGCAGATGTGGCCAGGGCAATAAATTGCAATGTCCGTACTGTGAGACACCTAAGACAGCGCTACAGGGAGACAGGATGGACAACTGATTGTCCTCGCAGTGGCAGACCACGTGTAGCAACACCTGCACAGGATCGGTACATCCGAACATCACACCTGCGGGACAGGTACAGGATGCTCAGACTGTCCGCAATAGGCTGAGAGAGGCTGGACTGAGGGCTTGTAGGCCTGTTGTAAGGCAGGTCCTCACCAGACCTCACCGGCAACAACATCGCCTATGGGCACAAACCCACCGTCGCTGGACCAGACAGGACTGGCAAAAAATTCAAGATGACGGTCAATCACCCTCGGTCTGGGGCTCCATGCAAGATCTCACCTCGTGGGGCATCAATGATCATGAGGAAGGTGAGGGATCAGCCCAGAACTACACGGCAGGACCTGGTCAATGACCTGAAGAGAGCTGGGACCACAGTCTCAAAGAAAACCATTAGTAACACACTACGCCGTCATGGATTAAAATCCTGCAGCGCACGCAAGGTCCCCCTGCTCAAGCCAGCGCATGTCCAGGCCCGTCTGAAGTTTGCCAATGACCATCTGGATGATCCAGAGGAGGAATGGGAGAAGGTCATGTGGTCTGATGAGACAAAAATAGAGCTTTTTGGTCTAAACTCCACTTGTTGTGTTTGGAGGAAGAAGAAGGATGAGTACAACCCCAAGAACACCATCCCAACCGTGAAGCATGGAGGTGGAAACATCATTCTTTGGGGATGCTTTTCTGCAAAGGGGACAGGACGTCTGCACCGTATTGAGGGGAGGATGGATGGGGCCATGTATCGCGAGATCTTGGCCAACAACCTCCTTCCCTCAGTAAGAGCATTGAAGATGGGTCGTGGCTGGGTCTTCCAGCATGACAACGACCCGAAACACACAGCCAGGGCAACTAAGGAGTGGCTCCGTAAGAAGCATCTCAAGGTCCTGGAGTGGCCTAGCCAGTCTCCAGACCTGAACCCAATACAAAATCTTTGGAGGGAGCTGAAAGTCCGTATTGCCCAGCGACAGTCCCGAAACCTGAAGGATCTGGAGAAGGTTTGTATGGAGGAGTGGGCCAAAATCCCTGCTGCAGTGTGTGCAAACCTGGTCAAGACCTACAGGAAACGTATGATCTCTGTAATTGCAAACAACGGTTTCTGTACCAAATATTAAGTTCTGCTTTTCTGATGTATCAAATACTTATGTCATGCAATAAAATGCAAATTAATTACTTAGAAATCATACAATGTGATTTAGATCCCGTATCTTACAGTTGAAATGTACCTATGATAAAAATTACAGACCTTTACATACTTTGTAAGTAGGAAAACCTGCAAAATCGGCAGTGTATCAAATACTTGTTCTCCCCACTGTACCTACAATCTAAAAGCATGGTTTTCTGTATACCAGGGAGCTAATTTCTTGTGACAAATGTTTTGTTTTTAGGGATGCGACTGCATCTAGGGTATTACGCAAGGGTAAATTTAGATCCTCAGTTTGGTTAAACAATTTTTGTACTCCGACGTCCTTGGGTAGTTGGAGGGAGTCTGGAAGGGCATCTAGGAATCTTTGGGTTGTCTGAGAATTTATAGCACGGCTTTTGATGATCCTTGGTTGGGGTCTGAGCAGATTATTTGTTGCGATTGCAAACGTAATAAGATGGTGGTCCGATAGTCCAGGATTATGAGGATTTTTTTTCCGATACACAATTTATTCCACAGGACAAATCTAGATCCAGGGTATGACCGTGGCAATGAGTAGGTCCGGAGACATGTTGGACAAAACCCACTGAGTCGATTATGGCACCAAAAGCCTTTTGGAGTGGGTCTGTGGACTTGTGAATATTAAAGTCACCAAAAATGTGAATATTATCTGCCATGACTACAAGGTCTGATAGGAATTCAGGGAACTCAGTGAGGAATGCTGTATACGGCCCAGGAGGTCTGTAAACAGTAACTATAAAAAGTGATTGAGTAGGCTGCATAGATTTCATGACTAGAAGCTCAAAAGTTGAAAACGCAGTCGTTTTTTATATATTTTTATTGAAATTTGCTTTCGTAAATGTTAGCAACACCTCCGCCTTTGTGGGATGTGCGGGGAATATGGTCACTAGTGTAACCAGGAGGAGAGGCCTCATTTAACACAGTAAATTCATCAGGCTTGAGCCATTCTTCAGTCAGGCCAATCACATCAAGATTATGTTCAGTGATTAGTTATTTGACTATGACTGCCTTGGAAGTGAGGGATCTAACATTAAGTAGCCCTATTTTGAGATGTGAAATATCACAATCTCTTTCAATAATGACAGGAATGGAGGAGGTCTTTATTCCAGTGAGATTGCTAAGGCGAACACCGCCATGTTTATTTTTGCTCAACCTAGATCGAGGCACAGATACAGTCTCAATGGGGATAGCTGAGCTGACTACACTGACTGTGCTTGTGGCAGACTCCACTAAGCAGGCTGCCTGGCCTGTATCCTATCTCATTGTGGAGCTAGAGGAGTTAGAGTCCTGTCTATGTTGATAGATAAGATGAGAGCACCCCTCCAGCTAGGGTGGAGTCATCACTCCTCATCAGGCCAGGCTTGGTCCTGTTTGGGTGAGTCCCAGAAAGAGGGCCAATTATCTACAAATTCTATCTTTTGGGAGGGGCAGAAAACAGTTTTCAACCAGCAATTGAGTTGTGAGACTCTGCTGTAGAGCTCATCACTCCCCCTAACTGGGAGGGGGCCAGAGACAATTACTCGATGCCGACACATCTTTCTAGCTAATTTACACGCTCTGAATTAAGTGCACTAACTCTTTTGACTCATCACATGCGCTGCTGCTACTGCTTATTATCTATCTTGTTGCCTAGTCACTTTATCCCTACCCATATGTACATATGTACCTCAATTACAGTACCCTGGACCCAATGTTCCCTCAAATCCGCGCGCAGCTCCCCCAGGACTGCCACGCAGAAGAAATGTCAGCTGGTGCAGAGAAGCACGAGATTGAACTTTTTTCCCTGTTTGTTAACACTATCAACATTTCCCTTTACTGTGGCAATTGTGATCGAATCAACGCAATATTTGCCACGTTCAATGCAACATACCGAAACAAAACGAACTATGCAGGAGATTTTGTTGTAGGCAGAACGCATCGGAGTAGGATTCTATTGCATTGACAAGCACGACTCAGGCCCGTACTCTACACAGACCGGTGCACCATAACCAATCAGAGCTGCAGTAGGCCTATATCCAAATAGACCATTGCCATATATGGATTTGTGCCATTCACTTTGAACTGGACATTTATTACAACGAGCGGTTTTGAGATCAAAGCGAGAGCTGCATGTAGCCATGTGTGCACAATTTTACATATCCTTTGCTAGTTAATGAGTTATTAGCCCAGTTATATATCATTTGTAGTCAGCAATGGGGGAGTGATTGCTTCCTACAAGAGCACAAAACGTGTGCATTTCTCGACATCTTTGAAAGGGGAGTCAGGTAAAGAGCTTTTTTTTGTCTTAAAGGGGCAGTGTTGTATTTCGAGACAGGCTTGAATAAGCTAAGTAGCCAATAGGCAGAGGGTAGCATAATTTGCCTGATTCTTTGTAATAATGGTATGGGAATAATTATGCATTTTATTTTGTAAAGTGGTTTCTTGCATCAAACAACACAACAACATTTTCAGTCACCTCCTTGTCTGAAGGACAAGTGGATAAACAGGTTGATGTCAATCCCTGCATGTTTTTTTCAAAAGTCTCATGGAATGTAGGCCTACATTGAGCACCACACATTGTCTGTTACTGTAGGATGAATGATAGAACAGCTACAGTGCCTTGCAAAAGTTTTCATCCCTCTTGATGTTTTTCCTATTTTGTTCCATTACAACCTGTAATTTAAATTGATTTTTATTTGGATTTAATGTAATGGACATACACAAAATAGTCAAAATTGGTGAAGTGAAATGAAAAAAATAATTTGCACAAAAAAAAATGCACAAAAAAAAATAACTGAAAAGTGGTGAGTGCATATGTATTGCTATGAAGCCCCTAAATAAGATCTGGTGCAACCAATTACCTTCAGAAGTCTCATAATTATTTAAATAAAGTCCACCTGTGTGCAATCTAAGTGTCACATGATCTGTCACATGATCTCAGTGTATATATATACACCTGTTCTGCAAGGCCCCAGAGTCTGCAGCACCACCAAGCAAGCGGCACCATGAAGACCAAGGAGCTCTCCAAACAGGTCAGGGACAAAGTTGTGGAGAAGTACAGATCAGGGTTGGGTTATAAAAAAATATCATAAACTTTGAACATCCCACGGAGCACCATTTAAATCCATTATTAAAAAATGGAAAGAATATGGCACCACAACAAACCTGCCAAGAGAGGGCCGCCCACCAAAACGCACGGACCAGGCAAGGAGGGCATTAATCAGAGGCAACAAAGAGACCAAAGATAACCCTGAAGGACCTGCAAAGCTCCACAGCGGAGATTGGAGTATCTGTCCATAGGACGCCTTTAAGCCGTACACTCCACAGAGCTGTGCTTTACGGAAGAGTGGCCAGAAAAAAGCCATTGCTTAAAGAAAAAAATAAGAAAAAACGTTTGGTGTTCGCCAAAAGGCATGTGGAAGACCCCCCAAACATTTGGAAGAAGGTACTCTGGTCAGATGAGACTAAAATTGAGCTTTTTGGCCATCAAGGAAAACGCTATGTCTGGCGCAAACCCAACACCTCTCATCACCTCGAGAACACCATCCCCACAGTGAAGCATGGTGGTGGCAGCATCATGCTGTGGGGATGTTTTTCATCGGCAGGAACTGGGAAACTGGTCAGAATTCAAGGAATGATGGATGGTGCTAAATACAGGGACATTCTTGAGGGAAACCTGTTTCAGTCTTCCAGAGATTTGAGACTGGGACGGAGGTTCACCATCCAGCAGGACAATGACCCTAAGCATACTGCTAAAGCAACACTCAAGTGGTTTTAGGGGAAACATTTAAATGTCTTGGAATGGCCTAGTCAAAGCCCAGACCTCAATCCAATTGAGAATCTGTGGTATGACTTAAAGATTGCTGTACACCAGCGGAACCCATCCAACTTGAAGGAGCTGGAGCAGTTTTGCCTTGAAGAATGGCCAAAAGTCCCAGTGGCTAGATGTGCCAAGCTTATAGAGACATACCCCAAGAGACTTGCAGCTGTAATTGCTGCAAAAGGTGGCTCTACAAAGTATTGACTTTGGGGGGGGGGGTGAATAGTTATGCACGCTCAAGTTTTCAGTTTTTTTTGTCTTATTTCTTGTTTGTTTCACAATAAAAAATATTTTGCATCTTCAAAGTGGTAGGCATGTTGTGTAAATCAAATGATACAAACACCCCAAAAAATATATTTTAATTCCAGGTTGTAAGGCAACAAAATAGGAAAAATTCCAAAGGGGGTGAATACTTTCGCAAGCCACTGTATTTCCATGTTAAAATGTTATGGAATGCATTTTCTTCCATTGTTTTTTATGGTAGGCCTACATTATGATCAAATAGCCACAGCCTACTTCACCACTGTTAAAACTAACTTAAAGCGGGTACAACCTCAGTGTTGACAGTAAATACGCGGCGGAAGTTGCATAGCATTGTCACAACGTTAAAATTTGCGATCAGCAGACCTGAAATTTGGGGGTACATTGCTTGTATCCTTGCACATCGGCTGGGTACTGGTACCCCGTGTATATAGCCAAGTTATCATTACTCATTGTGTATTTATTCCTCGTGTTATTGTCTTTCTATTATTTTTCTCTCTGCATTGTTGGGAAGGGCATTTCACTGTTAGTATACACCTGTTGTTTACAGAGCATGTGACAAATACAATTTGATTTGAAAAGCGTCCATTAAATGTTAGGTTACTTTTTATATTTGTACCTTATTTTACCAAGTAAGTTGACTGAGAACACATTCTAATTTACTGCAATGACCTGGGGAATAGTTACAGGGGAGAGGAGGTGGGATTAATGAGCCAATTGGAAGCTGGGGATGATTAGGTGTGGCCATGATGGTATGAGGGCTAGATTGGGAATGTTGCCAGGACACCAGGGTTAACGCCTATACTCTTATGATAAGTGCCATGGGATCTTTAGTGACCACAGAGTCAGGACACCTGTTTAACGTCCCATCCGAAAGACTGCACCCTGGGGAATTGGGATATTTAGACCAGAGGAAAGAGTGCTTTCTACTGGCTCTCCAACACCACTTCCAGCAGCATCTGGTCTCCCATCCAGGGACCGACCAGGACCAACCCTGCTTAGCTTTAGAGGCAAGCCAGCAGTGGGATGCTGCTGGGTGCCCTCAAATCTTTTAACATCTCTGTCTTAACTGTCTGTGTAATATATTAGCTATGTATGCTACTTAGAAGGCAGAAAGTCTAACCTGTCACCCTTCTCCAGGTGTTTGAGGTGAACGCGTCGTCCCAGCGGAGCGGCCGTCAGATCCTGTCCCAGCTGAAGGAGGCCACCCAGTCCCACCAGGTGGACATCCAGGGGGTCAACGCCCACAAGCCGTGCTACTTCAGCAGCAGCAGCTCCACCGCCAGGCCTGGATCCTCACCACGTAAGTTTAGAAGAAGTTTGCCTTTCTTCTTGTAGCCCAAGAGAATCTCTTAGGACTACTTTGATAGAAAGTTGATAGTTTGACACTGATAAAATCTATAAGAGATAAATGGGTAACAAACCTGAGCACCATCTCCCGTTGGCCTAAATCTATGGTATCTTCCATGGAAATTTCAGGTTACATGCCAGTTTAATTTTACACTTACATTTTAGTCATTTAGCAGACGCTCTTATCCAGAGCGACTTACAGGAGCAATTAGGGCAGGAGCAATTCAAATTAAATGCCTTGCTCAAGGGCACATCGACAGATTGTTCACCTAGTCGGCTCGGGATTCAAACCAGCGACCTTTCGGTTACTGGCCCAACCGTCTTAACCGCTATGCTACCTGCCGTCAGTTTCTTGAGTTATGATGTGACCCATAGTGTATACAGTAAGATTCCTAAAGATCCAGGTTGACAGGTGATGATTCTGCTCTCCATCTCCCAGGGAAGGTGAACTCTCCTCGACGGGTGGTGTCCTCCCCCAGGAAGCCCCACCAGTCCCCCCGTGGTGCCAAGAGGGGAGGCCTGGCCCCCACCTCCCTGGCCAACTTCTTCAATATGGGCCGACCTGGTCCCACCAACAAGGAACCTGCCAGTGCCAGCCAAGACCAGAAGCAACCAACAGGTTAGAATGAATTCCTTGTCCTTCCTCCTCCCTAGCTTTAGGTTTCTGTCAGTCAGGTGTTAAACCGTTTAGGTCCCTAAATTAAACACAGCATGGAAGTTTTATTCCCTTCAGTTACTATATTGGATAAACCCTAGTCTAGTCCGCATACATATTAAGTCAGAACTAAATATAGGTGTTATTCACTTCTCCTCCCCCCTCCTTACAGCTGTTCCTAAGAAGACCAGTAAAGCCAAGGAGAGTTCCAGTAAGACTAAAGAGCCTCAGAACGGGCCTGCAGCAGCAGCCATCACCAAGGACTCCTCCTCCAGTGAAGAGCAGAGCAAGAAGACAGCCACGTCACTCATTCTCTTTGAGGAGGTGGATGTCGTCTTCGACGACGACTCTGGGTTCCTGGCTGCCATCAAAACGTTCATGACCACCACCAAGAGACCGGTGATCCTCACCACCAGTGGTGAGTGAGGGAGCAATCCATATTTCATGGTGGAAGACTAAGTTATGGTTCATGGTTGTATGTTTGTACACTGTATGTGACATGAATAGCACAGACAGAAGGTGACATGCACTGTGAGTTGAACCTTTTTCTCTCTTCTAGATCCCACCTTCAGTACCATGTTTGATGGCTACTTTGAGGAGATCCATTTCAAAACACCCTCAGTGGTAAGAAAGCCATTGAACTACAAACCTATTCCGATTGTTTTAGATGGATTTTTATTTATTTGTGTACTCGACAGAGTAACGTTGAAGGTGTATTATTTTAAGCATGCTTTCTAGTTGCACAGGAAGAATGTTAATTTATACTAGGAAACTCTTATGGTCCTTTAGGGCCATTTGCGTATGTTAGTGTGTAGCTCCTTCATACAGGTGCATGAGTATGTGTGGTTGTAACACCTCTCTTTCCCCTATACAGGTCAATGTGGGGAGCTACCTGCAGCTGCTGTGCCTGGCTGAGAACATGCGTACGGACGCCCGTGACGTCTCCTCTCTGCTCCACTTGAACGGCTGTGACATCCGCCAGAGCCTTCTTCACCTCCAGTTCTGGAGCTGCTCCGCAGGGGGGTGGAAGCTACCCCGTCCCCTCCCAGACTCAGCCCCCACAGGTGAGGACAGAGTTGTGTTCACTAAATAACTGTATAAACAACGCTGCCTATTAATACTGAATTGTTACTCATAGTGATAAATGTTGTTTTTTATGTTGCATATTCAGCGACAGAACTCAAGCCAAAGACCGGGGAGACAGCAGGGGGGGCTTTGGTGAGTGAGGGGGTGACCCCATTAGGTCCCCTGCCCCCCTGTGACACAGGCTGCACAGAGAGCATGCTGGGGCTGCTGAACATGGAGCCAGAGAGGGACATGCAGGATCTGTTCAAGGTTGGTTGTCAAAAGTCTCAAAAGGACACTCAATATCCTTTTTGCATGTTTTGACCGGTCTCTTGTGGTATGATCTCTCATCATTAGAATCCCTATGTCAAAGCAGCTTCTCAGAGTCACTTTGTTATCTATAAGTTAGTATGGAAGTATTGAAGCATAACCACAATCTGTCTTCTCAGAGCCAGTCCACAGTGGCGCCAGGTTGCTGGGAACTGCTGATCACCAGCAAGAGAAGAGGAATAGACCTGCTCTACTCCAACATGGAGGCCCTGCTTCCCTTACCCACCACACACCTCACTGTCACAACCCACAGGCGGCCACAGGAAATGAGCAACCGGACACAGGAAGAGCCCAGCGCTGATCCACAGGAAGTAGCCGCTAGTATGAATAGTATAAAGCCAGAGATTGATCCACCACTACCACCTCAGACTGAGGTTGATCCACTGCCCCACCCCAGGCTCCAGCAGGTGGCAGAGGGGTCAGAGACAGACGGGAGCCCGGTGAAGGTGTCCTCTAGAATGAAGAAGAAGAAGAAGCAGCAACAGCTGGGTACCCGAGAGGACCTGGACCCCTTTCACTCAGACTCGGATTCAGACGACGCCTTCCTCTCCCTCCGCTCTAAAACCCCTCCCAACGCCCCTCAGACACAGACGGCCTCCCAGTCGGAAGAGGAGGGCGGTCAGGACGATTCTACCAGCAACAAGGTTGAACAAGAATCTGTGAAGGCTAGAGAGGAAGAGGTAAAGGAGAAGGCCCCTGCCTCGGTGAGGATGAGGAGGGTGCCGCTCACCCCGGAGCAGAGGATGAAGAGTGAGCCTGTGTCCCGCTGCCTGGACTCCCTGGCAGAGTTCCTCGACCACATGTCCCTCCTGGACTCCTCCCTGCCCCTCCACACCTCACCTGTAGGTGGTGCCAAACACACACACAGGATGTTCGGCCTGGGAGCCAGAGCCGAGACTAAAGACGGGATGACGGACGAGCCCAGGGAGGAGTGCGACGGAGGGAGCTGGGTGGAAGGGGAGAGAGCGGGGGAGATCCAGGCTGCTGTGGAGGCTCTGAGCTTCCAGAGGTGCAAGGCCGGGGTAGAGGAGGCGTGGGGTAAAGCCCAAGGTCTAGAGGGGGAACTGGGGAAGGAGGCTGTGAACGAGCTCACACTCCCTGTGGCCCCGCACAGACAGGGCTTCAGACTCACGCAGGACAGCCCCTGTGCACCAAAGTGAGTCTTCTTGTCTGTTTGTCTTTCACTGTATGGCTTATAATGATTAGTTGGCAGGGTATTGCTTACTATGAAAAGTATTATGAATTTAGGATATGTAAAATATTGTATTATTGTATTAATTATTTATTTGATCGGTGAGTATAATTGTAGTATTCAACATATCCTCAAAGAAAAGTTTAATTTGGTAGATATTGGATAATCAATCGATCACATTTATGTATTAAGCCCTTTTTACATCAGAAGTTGTAACAAAGTGCTTTTAAGGAATCTAACCTAACCTGTTTGCTGTTGTTGTTCCTCCAGAGTTCTCCAGAGGAGGAGGGAGGTGATGGACATTCTACCCAGCCGAGTGGCAGGGACACTGGGTAACAGACCTGCTGCAGCCCTGGACTTCCTTCCCTTCCTACGGACCATCTGCCGATCAGAGACGCTCAAGGAGCAGGGCAAGGTTAAACGCAGGTGAGAGGTCATGGGTTATAGGTGATGGATGTGGAAGTCGGGATTAGAGTTAAACAGGGTTTTAGGGGGACACCCAGCTCTGGTCCACCCCAAGTCTAGTCTCATTCAGTATAGATTGATATCTAGAGACTTAGCTGCTCTCCATTCAGTATAGATTGATATCTAGAGATTTAATGCAATTTTTTGGGGGTCTGTATACTGTTATTCAGCTTTTAGCTGTGAATGTGTACAAGACGGCCTAACCAATACTATTAAAATCCTTGATATATACAGAGTGTACAAAACATTAGGAACACCTTGCTAATATTGAGTTGCACCCCTTTTTTGCCCTAAGAACAGCCTCAGTTTGTCGTGGGGCATGGACTCCCACAGTTGTGTCAAGTTGGCTGGGTGTCCATTGGGTGGTGGACCATTTTTGATACACACGGGAAACTGTTGAGCGTGAAAAACCCAGCAGCGTTGCAGTTCTTCACACAAACCTCTACTACCATACCCCGTTCAAAGGCACTTACATTTTTTGTCTTGCCCATTCACCTTCTGAATGGCACACATACACGATCCATGTCTCAAGGCTTAAAAATCCTTCTTTAACCTGTCTCCCCCCATTCATTTACACTGATTTGAAGTGGATTTAACAGGTGACATCAATAAGGGATCAGAGCTTCCACCTGGATTCACCTAGTCAGTCTATGTCATGGAAAGAGCAGGGGCCTCATGTATCAATCTTGCGTAGGCACGAAAACACGGCGTACGCCAGCTTTCACGTTCACGGTCAGATGTACTAACAGTGAAATTAACGTAAGAATGTGCGTTCTTCCACGTAAACTTCAGGCCTGGCGTACGTACATTTTTGTGATGTTTGTCCGTTGGCGACTCATAGAGGCAATAAAGTGAAGTGGCAAACATTACACTACGAACTGTTCTATCGCACCTGCCAGATATTGCTTATAATTTGTAATTGATAAATGATTTGCCATATTATTGTCACACGAGTCTTATTAGAATATTCTATTAATTATGCAATTAAGTAAGAACATATATAAAGGATGTGAAAATTGATACAACCCGTCTAGCAATGGCAGCTTTGGCTTTATTAGAAGACATTTTCAATGGACAAATCCGGAGAGAACGAGTTTTTAGGGACCACGGTGATTTTCTGGCCCACGACGATGACTGGCTCATCAGCCGTTTCAGATTTCCAAGGGCTATACTCTTGGAGCTCTGCGCTGAGTTGGGTCCGAATTTGGAAAGAGAGACAGTGAGGAGCCACGCATTACCCGTTCCTTTACAGGTGCTTACTACACTTGGTTTCCTAGCAACCGGTTCTTTCCAAAGAGAACTGGCAGACCGCTCAGGAATAAGCCAGTCGTGTTTGAGCCGTGCAATGCCACCTGTATGGGACGGCATCATCCGCTTGTCTACCAGGTATATAACGTTCCCATACGATGCAGGTGACCAGCCAAACATCAAAGCGCAATTTGCAGCGATAGCCGGTTTTCCTAATGTAATCGGAGCGATCGACTGCACACATATTGCTATAAAGGCGCCATCTGAAGACGAATTTGCATATGTGAATCGGAAACATTTCCATTCAATAAATGTGCAGATTATATGTGATGCACAAATGCGCCTAACAAATATTGTGGCAAGGTGGCCTGGGTCAACCCATGATTCATATATCCTTACAAACAGCATGGTTGGGATGAGACTCCAAGCTGGCAGGGTGCGCGATGGGTGGCTACTTGGTAAGTTATGCATTTAAATGTATGGTTCTATCTAAAAGTAAAATGTTTGTGTCTGTAATTATTATTACTGCCCATCAGGAGACAGTGGTTATCCACTAAAGACGTGGCTGTTAACCCCCCTCACCAACCCACAAACTGACCGAGAGCGCAGATACAATGATGCCCATTCCCGCACTCGGTCAGTTGTGGAGCGGGCGATTGGGCAGCTGAAATGTCGGTGGCGCTGCCTTGACAGGACCGGGGGGATGCTGTTATACCGCCCTGACAAGGTTTGCCGCATCATACTGTCCTGTGGAGTGCTGCACAATGTCGCGCACAGGCATGGCATACCCCTTGGTGAGGTGGGGGCACCGCCAGATGACCCTGACCCAGGACCAGTATATGTGCAGCACAATCAACAAGCCATTCAGGCCCGTCAACGTGTAATTGCGACAATATAAATGGTACTCAGACACAAAGTTCATTTTTTGACCAATTCTTTTAATGAATGGCTTATTTCTGTGAGTGCGTCAGTGACATTTTTAAGGTGACTGTTCATTTCTTCAGTGGCCCTAACAATTTGTTGTTGTGACTCCAGAACAGCATGCGTCAAGACACGGCCAGATGGACGGGCTTCAGCACTGGGGGGAACATTAGAGACACGGGAGACGCTGGACTGAATGGGCTCTGGCTGCTCAGGTGGTGCGGACTCTGAGTGCGTGCCAGTGGACGTTCCTGCGGTTCCTAAGTCCAATTAAACACAGGCACATCTTAACAGTAATTTGAGTCTGTTCCTTATTAATGGGTACACGCATTTGCAATAAAAGCAGTGGATACGTGAAATCTCTGGTGTACCTTTTGCTATATTGCATGCATTTTAAAATTTAACGGTGGCTGGCTATGTATATCAAAGTTAAGGAAATAAATCTGAGTCACCTTGCTGGCAGTCCTGTAGTATATCCGAGTCTCCTACATCAGCGGATACGATTCCAGAGATTAACGTGTCTCCTACAATAGAGGCAACTCTCTGATCAAAGGGTGCAAGTTCATCGGTCCCTGTACCACCGCCTGTTCTGCCCACACTTTGTCGGTGCGCAGCAGTTCTCCGCTTAACTTCCACCTTTATGTCTGACCTTTTCTTCTTCAGTTCATTTACGGTGCGACTCTCAGATCCCACCGCGTTGACGGCATCAGACAAACTCGCCCACTCTTTTTTCTTTCTTTTGTTATTAATTCCAGAGGACAGATTTCCAAATAAAATATTTTTTCTTGTTTCTACCTCTGATAGTAGCACCTCTAATTCGTTTTCAGTGAAATTTCGTTTCTTGCTTGCTTTAGCCATGTTCTTGCAGGTTTCTTTTGCCAAATTGGACTAATTACCATATTTAAATTGATTTAATTGAGGGAGGAGACAGGGTGTGGTGTGGTGCTCGTGCATGTGCGCTCAATTTCGCGTTGATTGGGATGTACAAAGAGAATGTATGTGGAATGCTGCGTACGCAGAGATTCATACATCAGATTTTTTTGGTGCGTACGCACATTTATGGCTTTGTCCGTACGCAATGTTTTAGTATGAATTCAACGCAAGTCTTTGTACATGAGGCCCCAGGTGTTCCTAATGTTTTGTACACTTTGTGTATATTATTAGTCAGGCATAATGTACGGGTATATCACATTTTGATAGTGCTGGACAGAGGAAATATATGGTATTTGAGTTAAGCCTTCACACGGTTATGTCTTGCTCTCACACTCTTAAAATTATGGAATAGGAAAGTGGTCTCTTTTTCAAATGACATGTCAAAGTTTTAATAATAATAATAATGAAGTGGGTACTTACATTTGTCCTAATAAACACATGTAAAAGCATGTGTGAATTGGATATTTGTTTTTTGCATATCCCACCCCTGGGATCAGCCATTATTGACGATGACCCTGGAGCAATTGGTTAAGTGCCTTGCTCAAGAGCACATCGACAGATGTTTCACCTAGTCAGCTCAGGGATTTTAACCAGTGACCTTTTGGTCACTGGCCCAACGCTCCTAACCACTAGGCTACCTGCCGCTCTTGATGCACGTTTCCATCCTCACTTCTCTATCATACCCTAGGCTGTGGGTCTGAGGTATGTTTCAGACTGACAGTAGTTATTTGAATCTAGTTGTTTATTTCTTCCATAGAAACCCACAGGTCAGTGAGGTCACTTATCTTCATGCTCATTAGATCTAGATTCCTGAGAACTAACTGCAGTCACACACTTCAAAATAATTTATCCAGATACCTTGACACCATACTGTAATAATTTAGTTTGATATGGATGATACAGTTGAAGTCTGAAGTTTACATACACCTTAGCCAAATACATTTAAACTCATTTTCACAATTCCTGACATTTAATCCTAGTAAAAATTCCCTTTCTTAGGTCAGTTAGGATCACCACTTTATTTTAAGAATGTGAAATGTCAGAATAATATTTATATTTATAATATTTCTATTTTTTTTCTTTCATCACATTCCCAGTGGGTCAGAAGTTTACATACACTCAATTAGTATTTGGTAGCATTGCCTTTAAATTGTTTAACTTGGGTCAAACGTTTCGGGTAGCCTTCCACAAGTTTCCCACAATAAGTTAGGTGAATTTTGGCCCATTCCTTCTGACAGAGCTGGTGTAACTGAGTCAGGTTTGTAGGCCTCCTTGCTCGTACACGCTTTTTCAGTTCTGCCCACAAATGTTCTATAGGATAGAGGTCAGGGCTTTGTGATGGCCACTCCAATACCTTGACAGTATTGTCCTTAAGCCATTCTGCCACAACTTTGGAAGTATGCTTGGGGTCATTGTCCATTTGGAAGACCCATTTGCGACCAAGCTTTAACTTCCTGACTGATGTCTTGAGATGTTGCCACCCCCATGCTTCACGGTTGGGATGGTGTTCATTGGCTTGCTAGCTCCCCCTTTTTCCTCCAAACATAACGATGGTCATTATGGCCAAACAGTTCTATTTTTGTTTCATCAGACCAGAGGACATTTCTCCAAAAAGTACGATCTTTGTCCCCATGTGCAGTTGCAAACCGTAGTCTGGCTTTTTTATGGCAGTTTTGGAGCAGTGGCTTCTTCCTTGCTGAGCGGCCTTTCAGGTTATGTCGATATTGGACTCGTTTTACTGTGGATATAGATACTTTTGTACCTGTTTCCTCCAGCATCTTCACAAGGTCCTTTGCTGTTGTTCTGGAATTGATTTGCACTTTTCTCACCAAAGTACGTTCATCTCTAGGAGACAGAACGCGTCTCCTTCCTGAGCGGTATGACAGCTGCGTGATCCTATGGTGTTTATACTTGCGTATTATTGTTTGTACAGATGAACGTGGTACCTTCAGGCGTTTGGAAATTGCTCCCAAGGATGAACTAGACTTACTTTTCTGAGGTCTTGGCTGATTTCTTTTGATTTTCCCATGATGTCAAGCAAAGAGTCACTGAGTTTGAAGGTAGGCCTTGAAATACATCCACAGGTACACCTCCAATTGACTCAAATGATGTCAATTAGCCTATCAGAAGCTTCTAAAGCCATGACATCATTTTCTGGAATTTTCCAAGCTGTTTAAAGGCACAGTCAACTTAGTGTATGTAAACTTCTGACCCACTGGAATTGTGATACAGTGAATTATAAGTGAAATAATCTGTCTGTAAACAATTGCTGGAAAGATTACTTGTGTCATACACAAAGTAGATGTCCCAACCGACTTGCCAAAACTATAGTTTGTTAACAAGAAATTTGTGGAGTGGTTGAAAAACAAGTTTTAATGACTCCAACCTAAGTGTTTGTAAACTTCCGACTTCAACTGTAGATGGACAGATGTAGTCTCAACAAGAAAGGTTGTGTGCTTTGGGTTTGCTATTCTACCCGGTTGCACCTCTTGTATGTAGTTTAAGCTGAGGGTGGGGATGGGTAGAGGATGGTATGTTAGTCTATGGACAGGATGTGGGTTAGTGCATTACTAATCACCCACAGCATGTCTTTCTCTGTAGCTCGTGTCTATAAAAGTCTGGGGTTGAGGTTACACTACCGGTCAAAAGTTTTAGAACACCTACTCATTGAAGGGTTTTTCTTTATTTTTACGATTTTCTACATTGTAGAATAATAGCGAAGACATCAAAACTATGAAATAACACACATGGAATCATGTAGTAACCAAAAAAGTGTTAAACATATCAAAATATATTTGAGATTCTTCAAATAGTCACCCTTTGCCTTGATGACAGCTTTGCACACGCTTGGCATTCTCTCAACCAGTTTCACCTGGAATGCTTTTCCAACCATCTTGAAGGAGTTCCCACATATGCTGAGCACTTGTTGGCTGCTTTTCCTTCACTCTGTGGTCCGACTCATCCCAAACCATCTCAATTTGGTTGAGGTCGGGGGATTGTGGGGGCCAGGTCATCTGATGCAGCACTCATCACTCTCCTTCTTGGTAAAATAGCCCTTACACAATGTAGAAAATAGTTTAAAAAATAAAGGAAAACCCTTGAATGAGTAGGTGTTCTAAAATGTTGACCGGTAGTGTATGTGTATAGGATAAATATATACACATTTACATTACATTTTAGTTATTTAGCAGATGCTCTTATCCAGAGCGACTTAGTTAGTAATATATTATATTATCCCTGTGTGCTTCACTAAAAAGGCCATCTAGAAATGTGCTACAGTATGCCTGTCACTTATCTAAATGATTTGACTTAAGTTTGAACATTTCTTTCTCCCCCCACTTTAGGTTCCTCCACTACCTGGATGCCATTCACCTCGGCCTTTCCAAGAACACTCTAAAATACCTAGCAGAGGACTTCCCTTGAACTAGAGAGAAGTGCACTGGTGTTTCTCAAATAGGGGGTTTAAGGACATTCAGTTCGCCCATTTGAGGCTTGATGACAGTATGAAAGCAATCATTAACAGGGTTGATGTGATCCTAACTTGGGTCATATTCATTAGGTACCGAATGGAATAATTCAAACTGACACAAGGAGGGACTGACAACCTGAGCTTGTTGAATTAGAAAGGCAAAACGTTTTGCTACGGTGTGCCCTAATGAATACAACCCCTCGATTGCTACTAAAGTCAATGACCAGAAATCTGCGGATCAATTCCCTCTTTGGACCTGGAGTGAGGTTCATCATAGATCCCTTCGATGAGTGCTGTAACTCTATTCACCTGTTCAATATGCATTTGTACAGTAATATAAAGACGGGTGTGTTTTAGTGTAAATGTGTATCAGTACGTTTTTATAGTTTTTGCTTTTATGGAGATGTGCCTAATGTTTTTGTATTCTTCTTTGCATTTGGCAAAGCGTTTCATGAACTAATAAATTCAAATGTTCTATGTTGAGAGATCATTTGTAAGATTTGAATAACATACTTGTAGAAATACACTTGTAGAAATTGTCAGTTTAAAAGGGTGTGTTGCTTTTGTCAAACTACACAATATTAACACAATCCTGTTCAAGCACTCTTAAGTATCACTTTTTTTTTACTGTTCATATAATATAAAGCCCACCCACTTTACCAGTCCTAAGTGTTATTCTCTCATGAATCACAATGGCTTCATTATTTGAGTGAATAAAAGTTTGTATCTAATTGCAGGGTAGGATCAGTGATGTATATAAACCCTGGATTGCTTATGCTTTGTATTGGCCAATGAGAGGCTTTGAAGCCACCAGTCGGCTATATTGGCACTTCAGAAAAGCAGTCCTCCATAGGAATGAATGGAATTCTACAGTATTTTATTTAAATGTTTCATGGACAAAATTAAATGTTTTAAAGTTTTTTTTTTTTTTTTGTAGTGGGGACCGAAACATTAGTACTTTAATATGCCATTAAGCTAAATGTTTTTATATATTTTTTCATTTATGTTTAGCTTACATAATATAATTTAAAAGTATGTGTTAAGGTGTCTAATAGAATAAACATGGCAAAAACGAATGTAAACATTGGTAAATGCATTTTTATAGCTTCCCCACAAAAAATTATAACAGTGGAAGCGCAGTTGCTTCAAAACCGCGCCCTGTCAGCGTGTATATATAAATCATTGGGTAGGATGTATTTTTTTAAAAATATAAACATGAATCAAGTCGGGTTAGATTGTTGTGATCAATCTAATGTAACAGAAATGATAATGAAATATTTTTGTATTGCTTATTTCTTTCGGTAAATTAATGTAATGCCCCGTGTAGCTCAGTTGGTAGCGATGGCGCTTGCAACGCCAGGGTTGTGGGTTCGATTCCCACGGGGGGTCAGGGGGGCCGTATGAAAATATATGCACTCACTAACTGTAAGTCGCTCTGGATAAGAGCGTCTGCTAAATTACGTAAATGTAATAAAGCTTGGAAATAAAAAAGGACACTTGTAAAAAGCCGCAGACGCGGCGTGTGAAACAAAACCACACGCGTCATGTTTTCATTTCTGTAGAGGTTGCCTATTCAGTAGTGGGCGGTTACAAAAGAAAAATCACTTACATTTTACGTTCACAGGCACACGTCATGATCCTACATACGGTACTGGTACAGAAGTTCCAGTTTTCGTCCAAACTCACAGAAACGTCACCATTTGTATTTCGTTATGTAAACGGATAATTACACCACTCATATCGATGCAGATTTATATTCGCAAAATAATGGCAAACAAGGATCGAAACAAAACGATTTTGCTGGAATTGGTGAAACTGCCAGACAACAACCAATGCGCAGACTGGAGCGCCGGGTGAGTGACAATGTAGTTCCATTTAAATCCAAGTCAAATCAGGATATTAGTTATGGATGAAGTTGCCAATGAGTGTACTGTTTGTTCACATGAATTAAATAAGCCCATGTTCTGTATGTGTGTGGTGTGTTAAATAATAATGTGTAGGGTAAATGCTTGTGTGTGTCATCTACATAATGCAATCTCCCTACTTTCAAAGCACGTTATACACAACAATAACAACTTCTACCTACAAGGCCTGCACGCTCATTAGGCAGGATTAGGCGACCGCATATGGCGGCAGTTTGAAGAGGGCGGCATTTTCTGAGCAAAACTGACCAATACGCACCTCCAACAACACATACAACCTCACATAATTCTGTCCAAAAACAATGACAATTTCTCTCAACCAGTGGCATATGGGCATTTTAGGTGAGCGCTGATGCCGCCCTGTGATAAGTAGTGGCCACTTTGTTAAAGGCAGGGGCGCAAACATATTTAGCTTGTCCATTCCCAGCGCGCCTCTCCGGAGTGCTGTTGGAGAGACATCGCTGCCATGCTCCACCAACGTTCCGTCAAAAAAACCGTTCTAACATAAATCATGTAGCATATATAGTAGCCTATATGGTAGAAATAGGATGTGGCATTTTCTGTAGCCTACAGGCTGGATATGAAATGTATGACAATGTAATGAGACATCATGCAGGTTTCTTCGATCAAATAGCCTAACCTAAATTGCGCCCAATCAAATAAAAAATGTGCTGACATGTTAACGAACAACATATTGGGTGCGTTCGTAAATTCACCCTGGCTATCTACTCCATTTCAGAGCACTCTCGTCTTGTGCCAGAGCGCAGAATAACATGAATTTACGAACGCGCAACACCCGTTGAATATGACCGGTGTCAGTAAACGTCGGCAAAAAAAAAGTTTTTAAATTGTTGCCAGCAGCACAGCTACAGTCACCAACGTTCTAGATAACATGAAAACAGCCTAACCAGTTCTGCTAGTACGAGTAAAATTGTCAGAGTGAGGTGTTCTCTCATTTGTGTCTGGAAGTAGCTAGCTAGCCAAGTTAGCTTGTGTTATTGACTGCCGTTGTGAGGTCAGAACGCTCGGATCAACCCTACTCCCCGGCAGGAGCGTTCAGTGTGCGCTCTGAACGCTCCAAAAGCGAAACGCTCTGAATTCACGAACGGACAATCTAACAACGCTCTGAATATACGAGGGCACTCTGGCACTCTGGTACTCCAAAGTTAATTTATGAACACGCCATAGAAATATGCGTACACATTCGAATGTCTCTCAGCCTATCACACAATGTTATGAAAATTAGTTGCTGTATGTGATGATGATGCTGCGGCATGCTGAGGGAGAGTTTTTCGAGAGGCACTTGTGTGCGTCGGATTAGTTCTGGGGTGCACTGTGTTCATCCAAATAAATTACAACTTGTTTATTTTATGGGAAATCGTCATCCTAGACTGTTTATGCTAGTCAACAAACTACATGTGAATTTCGGTGGCCTTACAGGCTCATTACAATATCCTAAAAACAGGACAGGTCAAAGTAAAATGGACAATATGGAATGGATAATCAGGCTACTCACAACTGCTGTCCAGGAGTTTCACCTTGTGGGCGAAATTGTCATGATCAGTGGTTTCAAGTTTGTTTTTGACTAGCTGATCATAGTGAAAAAGAAAATACTTCTGTATTTCCCCTTTGTAAACCAGTGGAGGCTGCTGAGGGGAGGACAACTCACAATAATGGCTGGAACGGCGCGAATGGAATTGCATCAAACACATGGAAACCATGTGTTTGTTGTATTTGATACCATTACACCTCTTCCGCACCAGCCATTACCACAAGCCCATCCTCCCCAATTAAGGTGCCACCAACCTCCTGTGGTGTAAACACATTGCAAATAGGCTCAGTATAAAGTTGGGTAGCTGATATTCAGAGCTTAACTAGCCAAATTGATTAGTCACAGGAATCAGGACTAATAAAGTCAATGCAACGGCCTGTTTTACAAACAGTGGGCCTAACACATGGATGGGCATGCCAAAAATTCCATTGCAGGCGGACAGGGTAGGCTACACCCCAGTAAGCACCGACATCTTTTGGACCAACAGTCGTTTTTTTGGTGCAGTCCAGACCGGCCTTGATTTCCACATCCACGGACGTTGGTTTTTGGTCCGGTCTGGACAAGCCTTGATTTGGGCCAAACATAGACGTCTATAAATTACGTATTTTCAACTTCAATTCAGAACCGAAAATGAACCTGATTTCAATGTCCGGAAAATACGTATTTTCACCTTTCATTCAGAAACTAAATTGAACGTAACGTCAACATCTGGAAAATATGTATTTTAGACGTCTTTTCAACTTCATTATGCTTACTGGGACTATTCTAGTTTTGCAGGGGCAACAATATTTTTGACTTGCCTAGGGCGGCAGAATGGCCAGGACCAGCCCTGATCACCATTGACCATTTTGATAGATATGAGTGATTTTCAGTGCTGATTGACACCACACAGAGATGGTCATTCATTCTTTGATCTCTGTTTTTCCATGAGCTTTGAGTGATCTTGAGAGTCTTGTCTCTTTCTGGTGATCCTCCCGTCCTCTGCATACAATGTATAGATCCTGACTGGGGGTCCTATAAGCTGGGTGTGTTTGTGTGTCTGAACTGCTCTGGAGTGCACCGCAACCTGTCCAACATCAGCCGCGTCAAATCCATACGGTTCGACTTCTGGGATGACGAGCTAGTGGAGGTACTGAATGGATCTCTTACAGGAGTGGTCACCACCAACCATGGTTCTGGAGATCTACAGGGTGTTCAGGTGTTCATTCCAGCCCAACACTAACCAGATCAATCCATCAACAAATCATCATTAATTTTTGCTGGGGTGGAATAAAAGCCTTCACAACCAGTATCTCTTCAAGACCAGGTTTTGTGACCACTACATGACAATTTCACTCCTGGTTCTCATCTTGGAGGACCACTTTTGATACTGGTTTGGTTTGCAATCTTAATCAATACAATATATTTGTGTCCTCTGTTTTCTTCTTTTGGGGTGTTTGTTTGTGAACGAAGTTCATGAAAACCAATGGAAACGCCACAGCCAGAGCCATTTATGAGAAAGCAGTCCCAGCGTCCTACTACCGGCCCCAGCAAGAAGACTGTGCGTAAGTGTTGCCATCCCAGGTCATTTCACTACTTCACTGACACTGGGCACTCGTTTTTGTAATTTAATGTCTGTCCTCAAATCATCCTCTGGCTGGTGGTACAAACGAATGGCAGCATTTAGAGAAGTTGAAGGATGCTGACTTTGCACAGCAATGTAGGAAGAGGAAGGAAAGGATTGTATTGTTAAAAAAAAAAAAAAACTGAAGTGGTACTTCTGACAATGGAATTCTAAATAATTTAACCAGTCAGTACATTTTTGTCTCTCCCTCCCAATGAATGTTTAAAAAAAAATAATGTAATGGGTTTCTATGCACCCTGTCTAAAGCAATGCAGGAGAAACTCTGGACTCAATGATCCGATACGCCTGTTATACTGTAGAACATCTCATCCCTTTTACCCCTAGTGTCCTAAGGGAGCAGTGGATAAGAGCTAAAAATGAGAGGATGGAATTTACCGGCGAGGCAAAGTATCCTCCACTGGCCTACACGACAGGTGAACTGGCTTTACTGCTTGTCTGTGGACGTTCAAATGACTTATATTATATCACATATTATAACAAATATTATAACACATATTATAACACATAGAACCTCTGCCTTTTCTTCTATATTTCTATATTCTTTTAATTTTGGTCCTCTGTAGCTCAGTTGGAAGAGCATGGCTCTTGAAACGCCAGGATAGTGGGTTTGATAAAAGCGTCTGCTAAATTATCCATTTGTTTTTACACTGCTGCTACTCGCTGTTTATTATGTATGCATAGTCACTTTACCTCTACCTACATGTACAAATTACCTCGACTAACCTGTACCCCCACACATTGACTCGGTACCGGTACCCCCTGTATATATAGCCTCGTTATTGTTATTTTATTGTGTTACTTTTTATTATTTTTTTACCTTAGTTTATTTAGTAAATATTTTCTTAACCCTTTCTTGAACTGCATTGTTGGTTAAGGGCTTGTAAGTAAGCATTCACGGTAAGGTCTACACCTGTTGTATTCGGCGCATGTGACAAATACAATTTGATTTGATACATTGAAGTGTCTGCTAAATTACATACATTGAAACGCCTGCTAAATGACACATTGAAATATAAATATTGCCCACAGTGAGGCATTTTGCAGGGTTAATGTAGTTTGTTCATCATAGAATGACAAGAAAAACCTGTTCTTGCCACACTGACACTTCTGTGGACCTACAGCAGAGCATCGTTCACTTGAGTGAAAATCACACCCAGGGACATGATAGAGGGCACATTTCTTTAGAGCAATACCCACATGTATTGATGAGTTGCGGAAACGTAACAGAGTACATTTCATTGGGTCCATTTCAGGTTTCTATGAAGGGATGTTGTGGAAGAAGGGGAAGGAGAAGGGACAGTTTCAGAGAAGGACGTTTGTTCTGTCTGAGACGGAATTCACCCTGGCTTACTACAACAAGGAGGATGTAAGTGTGAGGTCATTGACATGCTGGGTAGCTTTGCTGCAGGGCTACATTGCTAAACTGTTTATGGTCACATACTTTGAAAGTGCGACTCTACTGAAAGGTGAAAAGAGTTCAGTGCCATAGATCTGCTAATATTTACAAGGGTTCACTTGTGATTCATCTTAACATTTATCATTTGACTATGACGTACATTCAGTTTTATCTCAAGTCAGGCTTACAAATACTCCAACTGTTGACTGTCTTAAGGCATATTGTTGTGTTTTCACTGGGCTTGCCTTGTACGCATCATCACTCTGCGCCCTCAGCCGTCCAAAGGGCCCAAAGCACTCATCTCCATCAAAGACGTGAATGTGACCTTTCAACCTGAGAAGATTGGTCACGCCCATGGTCTGCAGATTACCTACCAGGAAGACAGCCACACCAGAAGCCTTTATGTCTACCACAAGAGTGGAGAGGTAGGCATTTCTTTCTGTATTTCTCTCTTCATTATAGAAGAGTAGCTTTTGTATAGCCTGGTGATCAACGATCTGTCACTGTTTGTTTTATCCAACTCCTTTGCCATATGTTTGTTATGAAAGTGAAAACTACACAGGAGTTGGCTGAATCACAAACTGATCTCCCGGTACTACCAGGTGAGATAAGAGAAAGACGTTTGCAGTCACATGGCCTCATCCAATACGTGAGGAAGTGAGCAAGAAGCCATGCAAAAATGTTTACAACTTTGCAAAACAAGCTTTTGTTAATGCTTTTGTCTGAGATCTTTGCCGTTCCGCTTGTATTCACAGTTAGTAGGAGATCGTTTTTATGGCATCCTCCTGTTTCAGATTATGCTGTATATCAGTGTGTAAAGCTTACTAGTCTTCCCTGCTCAGGAGATTGTCAACTGGTTCAATGCCATTCGTGCTGCTCGCTTTGCCTACCTGAAAACAGCATACCCCACAGGAAGTGATAAAGAAGTAAGTGTTTATTAGACTATATTTCAGTAAAGTTCTCTCTGGTATATGCCCTTCTTTTCAACCATGTTTGTACCGGCACAGTATCTCTATTTCCATCAAATCAGAGGCTACCAATGTCCCCCCCACATGAATTTGGTCTTTTGATTGTACCCTGTAGACCATTCACTTTAGGGTGTAAATATTGTACTATAAATTGTGCTTTCCTGTATTATACTTATGCTAAAATGTCTATTCTATTCTACTGAGCCATTTACTTTATGTTCATATTCTTATATGTTATTATTTCTTATTGTTGTTGCATTGTTCGAGAAGGAACCTGCAAGTAAGCGTTTCATTGGACAGTGTATACCATGTGTATCCTGTACATATGACTAATAAAACTTGAAACTTTAGGGTGTTGTTATGCCATGTGAAGACAGACTTTTATGAACCAATGCATTAGAGGAAGTTCTACAAGTTTCAGATTTGAGAGGGTACCTAAGGATATATTCAGCAACCATAGCAATCAACAACTACCATTGCAATTAGCAATAAATTAACTGATACTTATAATTGCGTCTTCTGTATTCCTCTTCATTATGTGCATTCTGACAGTTGATGACTAGAATTACCAGAAACTACCTCAAAGAAGGATACATGGAGAAGACAGGTCCTATGGTAGGTAGTTACTTTGTGATTATCATACTAAATAATGACATTGGATAGAAGAAACGTAAAGTGACCTGGTTGTTACAATGTAATCGCATTATGACATAGTGACAATAAAGTGTATTTGTTGGGTAGCAAAAGGAGACATTCAAAAAGAGATGGTTCATCTTGGACTCCCAAGACAGGAAGCTCCTTTACTTCAAAAAGGGTGTGTGTATTCGCTGTGTACGTGTGTATGTGTACCTGTGTGTATGACTCTAATCCTAATCTCTACACTATCAGCATGTTGTGTGTGTGTCTGTCTACTACAGGGTGCTGAGGAGCTGGGAGTTGTGTTCATCGGCACAGAGACCAATGGTTACTCAGTGAGTAAGTGCATTCCCAAAAGGACCAGAGGCAACAGGTGGAGGTGTGGCGTCACAGTGGAGACGCCAGACCGCCAGTTTGTCTTACATTTACATTTTAGTCATTTAGCAGACGCTCTTATCCAGAGCGACTTACAGTTAGTGAATACATATATTATTATTTTTTATACTGGCCCCCCGTGGGAATCGAACCCACAACCCTGGCGTTGCAAACGCCATGCTCTATCAACTGAGCTACATCCCTGCCGGCCATTCCCTCCCCTACCCTGGACGACGCTGGGCCAATTGTGCGCCGCCCATGAGTCTCCCGGCTGCGACAGAGCCTGGATTCGAACCAGGATCTCTAGTGGCACAGCTAGCACTGCGATGCAGTGCCTTAGACCACTGCGCCACTCAGGAGTAGTACATTAGTTTATTCACCATATGGTGTATGAATATATACTATGTACAGTATGTGCATAGTGTGTGTGTCATAATGTGTGTGTGTGTGTGTGACAGGAGGTTGGTGGCACCTTAATTGGGGAGGACGGGCTCGTGGTAAAGGCTGGAGCGGAATCCGTGGCATGGTATCAAATACATCAATGTGTGATACATCAATGTGTCTTCATGTGTGAGCAGGAGAGGGAGCAGAGAGAGTGGGTGGAGGCCCTCAGACAGGTCATCTCTAAACCCATGCAGCCCCAGGACTACACCAGTAAGAGCCGTGTCACCAGTATTCACACCACAGGAGGCTCCTGAGGGGAGGACGGCTCATAATAATGGGCAGAACGGAGCAAATGGAATGCCATCAAACACATGGAAACCATGTGTTTGATGTATTTGATACCATGCCACGGATTCCGCTCCAGCCATTACCACGAGCCCGTCCTCCCCAATTAAGGTGCCACCAACCTCCTGTCACACACACACACACATTATGACACACACACTATGCACATACTGTACATAGTATATATTCATACACCATATGGTGAATAAACTAATGTACTATTTTCTGGCTTGTCTTGTTTCAGCTGAAGCCAACATCAGAGGGAAGAGATGACTTTCATGAACGAGAGAGAGAGAGAGATTCCACCAACATTGGCTGCAAAGCCCACTCTGAAAACTATCACACTTGTGGATTGCTATCTACACTGAACAAAAATATAAACGCAACATGCAACAATTTCAAAGATTTTACTGAGTTACAGTTCATGTAAGGAAATCAGTCAATTGAAATAAATAAATTAAGCCCTAATCTATGGATTTCACGACTGGGAATAGATACAGAAAACCAGTCCCACTACTCTTCAATGGCTGTGCGAAGTTGATGGATACTGGCGGGAACTGGAACACGCTGTCAATCCAGAGCATCCCAAATATGCTCAATTAGTGACATGTCTGGTGAGTATGCAGGCCATGGAAGAACTGGGACATTTTTAGCTTCCAAGAATTGTGTACAGATCCTTGCGACATGAGGCGTGCATTATCATGCTGAAAGTTGAGATGATGGCGTCCTATGAATGACACGACAATGGGCCTCAGGATCTCATCACGGTATCTCTATGCAGTCAAATTGCCATCGATAAAATGCAATTGTGTTCATTGTCCGTAGCTTATGCCTGCCCATATCATAACCCCACCGCCACCATGGGGCACTCTGTTCACAACGTTGACATCAGCAATCCGTTCACCCACACAACGCCATACACGCTGTCTGCTTTCTGCCCGGTACAGTTGAAACCGGGATTCATACATTAAGAGTACACTTCTCCAGTGTGCCAGTGGCCATCGAAGGTGAGCATTTTCTCACTGAAGTCGGTTACGACGCTGAACTGCAGTGAGGTCAAGACCCTGGTGAGGACGACGAGCACGCAGATGAGCTTCCCTGAGACTGTTTCTGACAGTTTGTGCAGAAATTCTTTGGTTGTGCAAACCCATAGTTTCTCAGACGATCCCGCACGTGAAGAAGCCGGATGTGGCGGTCCTGGGCTGGCGTGGTTACTTGTGGTCTGCGGTTGTGAGGCCAGTCGGATGTACTGCCAAATTCTCTAAAACGACGTTGGAGGCGGCTTATGGTAGAGAAAGTAACATTCAATTATCTGGCAACAGCGCTGGTGCTCATTCCAGCAATCAGCATGCCAATTGCACACTCCATCAAAATCTGTGGCATAATGTTGTGTGACAAAACTGCACATTTTAGAGTGGCCTTTTATTGTCCCCAGCACAAGGTGCACCTGTGTGATGATCATACTATTTAATCAGCTTCTTGATATGCTACATCTCTCAGGTGGATGGATTATCTTGGCAAAGGAGAAATTCTCACTAACAGGGATGTAAACAAATTTGTGCACAAAAATTGAGATAAATAAGCTTTTTGTGCATCTGGAAAATATCTGGGATCTTTTATTTCAGCTCATGAAACATGGGACCAACACTTTACATGTTGCGTTTATATTTTTGTTCAGTATATAAGAACACTTCCAGTATCACTGAATGGAATGTATCCCCCCCTTACTGACAGCAGGACCCTAAATATATGACTCCTTGGAGGACAATGTCTAGGACTGTGGATTGTTTATGTACAACGCAGATACTTGACGACTGACATGGTTCTACTGGAATTATTGAAAAACTAATTTGGGCAGTAATGTCTCACCACAAATGATGGACAAATACTACATGCCTTGCTGGGCATGGAATATGAAATTGTTGTGCTCAAATCTTTCGTATTAAAATGGCAGAAAGAGCTGTGTGTCCCGTGTGTACTTGTTTTATGTGTGAAGCCAGGTAAATTCTGTCGCTATGAGAAAGTAAACGTGTGTGTGTGCATACATGGTATAAAATTGCATCTATAATATCAACTGTGATAGTATCTAATACCAACTGTGATCTCTAATATAAACTGTGATAATATATACTACCAACTGTATGTATTAGAAGGGTATGTTTTTAGCCCTTTTCTTAAACAAAGGGTATGGCATCCTTGCCTCCTCCATCATCTCACAATATAATCAAATCAAGCCACTACATTTTAATTCTAAGTCAGGTCTTATTTGGAAAGGAGACAGGCAGCAGGAAAATCTGCGCGCAGGTGACTGGGTTGGACGGAATATAGTGGAAACGGAGGTTTTCCCTCTTTCCCGAAATGTTTTGTGTGTGTTCCTTATTCAATACCCCGTCCAGCTGGTGGCGGTATTGCACCATTAACATTGTATGCCAACCGCCGTTAAACCCCATAGAAGAAGAAGAAGAATTCCAAGTCAACGTCACCACATGGTCGCTAGAGGGTAGCAGATGTGTTGTCTATTATGTTTCGACAGCGTTTGTCTGCTACTGCTTGCCGTAGTTGCCGGGTATTGGAGGTCAGCCGGAGGAGGCGTGCGTCTGAAATATTTAGTGCAAAATGTCATGAAAGTGGCGAAAATAAAGGAATATAGCGTTTTAAACAATTATGTCATTAACAAGTGTGTATCGCTGTTGAGCGCGGTACTTCAATTGTACAAAAAACGGGAGCAAAGCTCACGAAATAACGGAGAAATTCCTCCGTCCGTTTTGTCCTACAAAGAAAGAGGCGCCGACCACAGTTTGACAGCGCAGTTCAGACTGCGCAGGCCTGGCATTAAATAAACTGCTGTAGGGCGGCATCTGAACGAATAGATGATATTTATGAAAGAACAAACACTTTATTGATTTGTGAATAAAAAACAGTTGCAAATATGAGGAAGGACGTGAGGATATTACTCGTCGGGGAACGTAAGTGGCTGATTCATTAAATGTAGCTGGCGCTTGATGCCTACTGTAATTAGCTAGCATGCTAGCTAGCGTAACTCGGAATACATTAAATGAAGACTCAAAATACGCTGTATAGATGAATTTACAACTAGGTTGTGTTTTGTACTTGAATGACCGCACAACGAAGGATAACATTGCATCGAACTGATTCAATGTGACATTGTGAAAACGTTTCACAAAATACCTAACTAACTAGCAAATACCGCAGTCAAATATGATTGGTTAGTTAATAAAGACTTGGTTTGTTCAATTAGTAATAAGCACACAGTAGCTGTAGTTATTTAAAGTATGTTGGGTGTAGCTTCTAGCCACAGCATTTAACTAGCTAGCTAGTAATGTAGGTTAGGATCATATCAATAGAACACTCACTCAACCTTGAATGCGCTTTGCACTATCGATCAGCTTGACATTCCATTCCATGGAACCAGTAGAAATCAGGTTCAGCTCAGTTCCGTATATCTTAGCCATTTGGCCACTTTGCAGCTTTTGGCCTCCACAATACACTTCTCGCCAGTCCCCATAGCCACATCTAGTGCACTTTGCAAATTCGGGCCCTATTTCATTTACATTCATCTTCTCCCATATCCACAATGCATAAGTCTTTAAGCTATACCATTTACATTTGTTTTGAGAGCCATTTACATTTGTTTTGAGAGCCACTATTGTCAATGATCACATTTTGTGGGAACGTGGGTAGTATGTGATAGAACTGAGACCTTTAAAGGAACTTGTGAATTAGGGGGGAAATTATCAAGTGTTCTTCTCTCACACACTCACATCTGTTTATATCAGGACTATTTATACTTCAGTTATGGTGTGATGCAGCTGGCTGGCTGACCTACAAAGACACATTCTCTTTGGCATTGCTGACAGGTCTCTTGAGAGGGCAGCCAAAACTCGTACGTGTGTATGCTAACATTGGTGATATCACACAGCAACCAAGGATGCATTTTACACAGGCAGCCCAATACTGAACTTTTTCCCAATTACTGGCAAAAGAGCAGATCTGATTGGCCAAAAGACCAAGTAGTAGTGTAAAAGGATCAGAATTGGGCTGCCAGACTGTGTAAACGCAGCTCAAGTGTCCATGGATACAAGTCCTTTCCATGTACCTGCAGAGGCTGCCGCTCTTCTTGAATTTGATGAACTGTCCTACCGTCCTTGAAGCAGGATCCCATTCACTGATCTGACACATGATATAGGTGAAAGCTACTGCAGGAAAATTGAACCAAGCTTGATTAGACCCCTCCATTTGGTGTTAGATCAATGGTTATGGTATGATAAAAGGATGCATGTTAAAATGTATCTGAACTGCACCTCTCTGTGCTGTATCTGCAGTCCTCTGTCCCCTGGCTGTGCGCTGTGGTGCTGGATTCAATCAAGTCATGGAATTCAATAAGACACTCCAACACTTAACTAGTCCCTGTTCATGCTTGCCAGCTGCTCTTATCTTCACACTTCAGTAACTCAACACATCAGTCTAACAGTCTGTAATGTATGCAGATCCATAGACGACACAGTCTCAATTGCACTCTACACTGCCCTCACCAACCTAAATAAGAGGAATACATACCTATGTGAGAATGCTGTTCATTGACTACAGCTCAGCGTTCAGCACAATTGTCCCCCTCCAAACTCGTCACCAAGCTTAGGACCCTGGGACTGAACACTTCCCTCTGCAACTGGGTCCTGGACTTCCTGACGGGCCGACCCCAGGTGGTGAGGGTAGGCAACATCACCTCCGCCACGCTGACCCTCAACACGGGGTCCCCACAGGGGTGTGTACTTAGTCCCCTCCTGTACTCCCTGTTCACCCACGACTGCGTGGCCATGCACGACTCCAACGCCATCAAGTTTGCTGACAGTGGTAGGCCTGATCACCGGCGACGATGAGACAGGGAGGAGGTCAGTGACCTGGCAGTGTGGTGCCGGGACAACAACCTCTCCCTCAACGTCAGTAAGACCAAGGAGCTGATCGTGGACTACAGGAAAGGGGGGGGGGGGTGGCAAGCAAGCATGCCCCCATCCACATCGCCGGGGCTGCAATGGAGCGGGTCGAGAGTTTCATGTTCTTCGGTGTCCAAATCACTAAGGACTTAAAATGGCTTACACACGCACAGTTGTGAAGAAGGCGCAACCTCTTCCCCCTCAGGAGCTAGAAAGGTTTGGCATGGGCATACAAATCCTCAAAAAGTTATACAGCTGCACCATTGAGAGCACCACTGGCTGCATCACCGCTTGGCAACAGCACCGCCCTCGATCGCATGGCACTACAGAGGGTGGTGCGGACAGCCCAGTACATCACTGGCATCCAGGACCTCTATATCAGGCGGTGTGAAAGGATGGCCCAGAAATTTGTTAAAGACTCCACATTGTACCATGCAATGTGCAGGTTTCAAGTTTTAATGTCACGTGCAGACTCCAGCCACTCAAGCCATAGACTGTTCTCTATACATCCGCACGGCAAGCGGTACCGTTGCATCAAGTCTGACACCAACAGGCTCCTGATTAGCTTCTTTCCCTAAGCCGTACGACTGCTAAATAGCTAACAAAATGGCCTCATGGACTATCTGAGTTGACTCTGTCTCTATGCACTCTCACAGGACTCTGCACACTGACACTACACACACACACTTCATTTGCTCACACACACATAGCATGCACACACATTTATACTGACTACGCACACACACTCACATACATTCATCATATACGCTGTTGCTACTCTGTTTATCATATATCCTGATGCCTAGTCACCTTACTCCTATACATATATACCTCTATCACTCCAGTATCCCTGCACATTGTAAATATGGTACTGGAACTGACCCTGTATATAGCTTACTTACTTCTCATGTTCTTATTATTTATATTTCTCATGTTTTCGCTCTACCTTATGTTATTTTTAGTTCTATATTGATGCTGATGACTGCATTGTTGGGTTTAGAGAGCTTGCAAGTAAGGGATTTCACTGTACTTGTGCACGTGACATTAAAACTTGAAACCTGCACATTGCATGGTACAATGTTGAGAGGTGACACTAAAGCTCAATTGATGATGTCTCCCTGTGAGAGAGAATCTCCATCACAGGGAGTATCTCCTCATTGTAGCCTGGTTCCAGATCTGTTTGTGCTGTCTCGCCAACTCCTACGGTCACTGTCATTGTTACATGACAATGATTGTAGCAGTTGGCAAGACCGCACAAACAGATCTGGAACCAGGGTATCCTGATTGCAATCACACACTGATGCTTCTGTCTGACTCACACTTGTCCTCTCGTCTCCACAGCCAAAGTGGGGAAGACGTCTCTGATCATGTCACTGGTCAGCGAGGAGTTCCCTGACGACGTTCCCCTTCGAGCGGAGGAGATCACCATCCCAGCAGATGTAACGCCAGAGAGAGTCCCCACACACATAGTGGACTACTCAGGTAGCACCACAGACCATACAGCCTGAACATCAATCAATACTGAATGTCAAACACTGAAAACTGTTCAGTGTTACTAGACTGCCCATACAAACAGACTATTATTGTTCAGACCTGTGATTCAGTCAATGCATGTTATGGCTGGAAACTGTTCTATGAATTCAGATATTTGAATGGATTTACTGACCGTACTTAAGACATTGGAGTAGGAGACGTGTCAGATTGGCAAGGCAATATCATACTGTCTTTTGATGTTGTTGCTCTGTTGTCTTGTGTGTGTAGAAGCAGAACAGTCAGACGAGCAGTTGTATCAAGAAATATCGAAGGTTGGTTGGATACCATTTGAGTCTTGTATTATCCCCATAAAGTAAAAATGTATCCCTACCAAAGTAGAATAACATTTTCTCTTTTTTACAGGCAAATGTTATTTGCATAGTTTACTCAGTCAACAACAAGAAGTCCATTGAGAAGGTCAGTTTATAAACCAAGCATTCCCTCTGACAAAGAATAACTGACATTCAGATGTCCTGATTTAGTAACAGCCACTGCCCGCCCATTGTTAACTCTGTTCACCATGTCGGCCACATTGAATTAAAGAGAGTGCAGGGCAGGCCTGTGTTCTGAGTCTTGGCCTTGCAGCTGTAGCAGGGTTTGATGTGTTTTCTCTCTCCTAGGTGACAAGCCATTGGATTCCCCTCATAAATGACAGGACGGACAAGGATAGCAGGTGTGTGCGAGGGGTGTGTGTGCAGTGTGCACGTGGTGTCTGCATGGGTGTGTCTCTCCTCTTGGGGTCAGGGACAGTGGGGGTACTGTATACAGTCTGCTACTAAATCCCCAGTGGCTTTGGAAAAGACTGCCCCAACAGTAAAAGTGGCGGTGTAGTTGTTGACAGCTTTGCCATATTTCACTTAGTAGATTGAAACAGGTGTCTAGTCATCTCAGTAACATGCCATTCATTATAAGGCCAGACTGCTATATGGACCAGTTATGTCATAGACAATGACAATGACAAGGGAAAGTACACTACTGCGTACCTGTTTGTGTAACCTACTCCATCTCTGTGTGATAATGGAGGAAAGGTGACTGAATGACTAAAGGCTATATAATGTAAGACAGTGCGATACGATGGATCGGTTTTCCATAGGGGAAGCAGGTGGTCATGGACAATGTTGTTGTCACCTCTTAGCTGTAAATGTAATTGCAGCCCCCTCTGTCTCCTGTCATTGATTTAATGTACCATTATACAGTATGTTGAGTCAGTTTGTATAGCGGCAGACAGCCAGACAACATTGGTTTTAGGGTTGTCACGATACCAGTATCACGATACTCTGAGGTATCGTGGCAAGGAAACAAAACATGAAGCAGACTACATTTCCTGAGGAAAACAGTCCTAATGTTGGTAACCTTATGTTTCTTTTCCATATAGAACACAATATTTTACATACGGTAGGTTTTAAAGGACCATAGAGTTTATTCTGCTTTGTGTTTTCCGGCAGACAGCCAGACATTGCCTAACATTGCCTTGGATTGAGCCTGGATTTATTTAATAGGATCCGGTGTCAAGGCTAAATCTGCCTGGATTACTGTTAGAGTTTAGTATGACATAGCTTGAAGGTTTGATCAATTAGGTGACACTGACCATCTATTTGGTGGAGCAGAGGCTGGAACCCCTGAGGACAAAATATTCCATTGTGAGATATTCTCATGATTGTTCTCTCAGAGCCCTAACTGTGCCTTCCTCCTCCATTGGTAATGCCAATTAAATTCCCCCGTCCTTTGGAATGAATGGCATATATTATATAAGATCAGATATGATGTTGTTGCAGGGTACCACTGATCCTGGTGGGGAATAAGTCAGATCTGGTAGAACACAGCAGTATGGAGACCATCCTGCCCATCATGAACCAGTACTCTGACATCGAGACCTGCGTGGAGGTAAGAGAACACTGACTGGTGACTCTGTTTAACGCCGCCATTTTGGGGCTAAACTGACAAGTGCCTAGCAAGAGTACATTGAGAATGACCATATAGCTAGGCTAATGAAAGTTGTTGTGTTACACTTGAGTTGAGGCTCAATCAAAATGGTATAAAACCTCTAGAAATGTATTTAAAGGGTCTCTGATCACCTGATGAATGGAATTCAAGCCTACAGAACTTTGATCAACAATGGTTTCATATTCTATCCCGGTTCTGAAATCCAAACAGCTGAAAACGCCATAAAAAATAAAATTGATGCGTTGACGTTGTGATGTTGGTTGTCTGCTGGCCCTGGGCTTGGAGACTCCTAATGTTTCAGTTAACTCCTGACTCCAGTTAGAATGAATCTGATGGCTGGTAAATGAGCCTTTTTTTCTGCTGCAGAGACCCGGGCAGTATTCATTATGGCACACAACATAAAACATTTTGCAACGTAAAATACAAATGTGTTTCTTATTGGCCAAGTCCACATAGTAAATGAGCCTTTTTCAGTCAGTTTTGTTTTATTTGGTGCCTAATGAACATGAACCCTCTGTGTCTTTCTACTGACTGACTGAGTGAGTGTGTGCACTGTGTGCTGACTGTGTGCTGAGACGCACTTCTATCATGGAGGAAAGTCGTTGGCTACATTACTCTTCCATTGGTCTCATGTGACAGCCCAGTCATACCATGTCCTCTCTGGCTAGATTAGTTACAGGATAAAAGGAGTAGAGGTGGAGGGGACGATGTGTTGGAACACACGTACAGAGATATCATTGGAGATGTGTTTGAAGGCAAACACACAGAAAGTCAGACGTGTTAAAGTGACAACCTGGTCGGGATCCGTTATGCAGTTGTACTGCACAAGGTTAATGGTTACTTGTACGTGGTGCAACACTGTTCAGTCTATACATAGTTAACATCTGTATACTCTCTTTCCCCCTGTGTGGAATTAGCCACTTGTCATGGCAACGCCACCGGTGTTTATAGCCTGGCTGTTTCTGGACCCTAGTTTCATATTGAGAGATGACATTCTGCTTTCCATGACCTCATTTAGACCACTAAGAGGTTGGTTTTGCTGGCTTGAGTGTTTTTTCACTGAAGCACCATAAATCTGCAATGCACCTAAATGCAACAACTCAAGCTTATTGAGAACCAATTGATGTGTATAACGAAGTAGTTCAAGAAGAGTGGGATAGGTGATTAATAAGTCAGCTTTATTTGTCGTATACACATGGTTTACACAGTACAACAGTGGCGGCTGATGTCCTACTGTACCCATAATGCTCTGTAACACAATTGGTTTTAGCTTTGTAAAGATGTTACTAAAGTGAACATAATGGTGTCCTGTCTCCTTACCAATACATGGTTGTTAGACCACGGCAGGTGTCTGTTTCTCAGTGGATTGTTCTAGCTGGTTTTGAGGTTACTGTATGTTTGTGTTTCTCAGTGCTCTGCCAAAAACCTGAAGAACATCTCAGAGCTGTTCTACTATGCCCAGAAGGCAGTGCTCCACCCTACAGGACCCCTGTACTGCCCAGAGGAGAAGGAGGTGAGGAGGGCAGAGGGTAGCTAGGGGCCTAGAGTTGTCCCTAAATATGTAGCCTGATCAGGAAAAACTTTGAGCCAAAAGCTAGGATCCAGAGTTTTTCTTGGTCAGGTTACGCATTCAGGAAAGTTTCCTGGCCCTACCATGGGTACACAGGCAACATCTACTTTTTATCTCTCCAAAAATCTTATATTGCACATATTTCAAATGTGTACTTTGTGTTTTTTCAGATGAAGCTGTCTTGCATCAAGGCTCTAACTCGCATCTTCAAAGTGTCGGACCTGGACAACGATGGCATCCTCAACGACAAAGAACTCAACTTCTTCCAGGTAGGATTTTCACTGTGGGAAAAGAGAACCTTGTGGGAAAACCTTTCTTGGCTCTAGCTGCAGACTTGTGTGCTTGAGCTGGCCGACGTGAAAGAACCTGATTTACTTCATGTTTTCCAATGGCAGTTTATTTTAACTGGAGTGGAAGAGAGAGGGAGGGATAGGTTATTAGTGGGTTCACCGGTAGCCTGCAGACAGGGCAGGTTTCAAGATGTAATGGTCGTTGATTTAGAAACCTTTTTTTTCTCTAGTAAATGGTGCCAAGCTGTATACATATCTCCTTGTGACTTCATATAGCACGAACCACAATACATTAGTAGCTGAGTCAGATATGTTGGAATAGACTGGTTCTTGCCTGTTTTGGTCTCACCAGGCATATGTTTAGGTGATGTGTGTTGAGTGATTTATTGTTGAGTGCAGGTCCAATTAAAGCACTTGGAAGCAGCATTGTGCCGTGTGCAGGCTTTCATTTTTCACTCTTGTTCTGTGTTGATATAGTAGTTCTGTGTGGGTATAGTAGTTCTGTGTGGGTATAGTCGTTCTGTGTGGGTATAGTCGTTCTGTGTGGGTATAGTAGTTCTGTGTGGGTATAGTAGTTCTGTGTGGGTATAGTCGTTCTGTGTGGGTATAGTCGTTCTGTGTGGGTATAGTCGTTCTGTGTGGGTATAGTCGTTCTGTGGGTATAGTCGTTCTGTGTGGGTATAGTCGTTCTGTGTGGGTATAGTAGTTCTGTGTGGGTATAGTAGTTCTGTGTGGGTATAGTAGTTCTGTGTGGGTATAGTCGTTCTGTGTGGGTATAGTCGTTCTGTGTGGGTATAGTCGTTCTGTGTGGGTATAGTCGTTCTGTGGGTATAGTCATTCTGTGTGGGTATAGTCGTTCTGTGTGGGTATAGTCGTTATGTGTGGGTATAGTCGTTCTGTGTGGGTATAGTCGTTCTGTGTGGGTATAGTCGTTCTGTGTGGGTATAGTCGTTCTGTGTGGGTATAGTCGTTCTGTGTGGGTATAGTCGTTCTGTGTGGGTATAGTAGTTCTGTTTGGGTATAGTAGTTCTGTGTGGGTATAGTAGTTCTGTTTGGGTATAGTCGTTCTGTGGGTATAGTAGTTCTGTGTGGGTATAGTAGTTCTGTGTGGGTATAGTCGTTCTGTGGGTATAGTCGTTCTGTGGGTATAGTCGTTCTGTGGGTATAGTCGTTCTGTGTGGGTATAGTCGTTCTGTGTGGGTATAGTCGTTCTGTGTGGGTATAGTCGTTCTGTGTGGGTATAGTCGTTCTGTGTGGGTATAGTAGTTCTGTGTGGGTATAGTAGTTCTGTGTGGGTATAGTAGTTCTGTGTGGGTATAGTCGTTCTGTGTGGGTATAGTCGTTCTGTGTGGGTATAGTCGTTCTGTGTGGGTATAGTCGTTCTGTGTGGGTATAGTCGTTCTGTGTGGGTATAGTCGTTCTGTGTGGGTATAGTCGTTCTGTGTGGGTATAGTCGTTCTGTGTGGGTATAGTAGTTCTGTGTGGGTATAGTAGTTCTGTGTGGGTATAGTAGTTCTGTGGGTATAGTCGTTCTGTGTGGGTATAGTCGTTCTGTGTGGGTATAGTCGTTCTGTGTGGGTATAGTCGTTCTGTGTGGGTATAGTCGTTCTGTGTGGGTATAGTCGTTCTGTTTGGGTATAGTCGTTCTGTGTGGGTATAGTCGTTCTGTGTGGGTATAGTCGTTCTGTGTGGGTATAGTCGTTCTGTGTGGGTATAGTCGTTCTGTGTGGGTATAGTCGTTCTGTGTGGGTATAGTCGTTCTGTGTGGGTATAGTCGTTCTGTGTGGGTATAGTAGTTCTGTGTGGGTATAGTAGTTCTGTGTGGGTATAGTCGTTCTGTGTGGGTATAGTCGTTCTGTTTGGGTATAGTCGTTCTGTGTGGGTATAGTCGTTCTGTTTGGGTATAGTCGTTCTGTGTGGGTATAGTAGTTCTGTGTGGGTATAGTCGTTCTGTGTGGGTATAGTCGTTCTGTGTGGGTATAGTAGTTCTGTGTGGGTATAGTCGTTCTGTGTGGGTATAGTCGTTCTGTTTGGGTATAGTCGTTCTGTGTGGGTGACACATGGTGTGTTGTGTGTGTGTGTGGTAGAGGACGTGTTTCAACATGCCCCTGGCGCCCCAGGCCTTAGAGGATGTCAAGAACGTGGTGAGGAAGAACATGACGGACGGAGTCGAGGACAACGGACTCACGCTCAAAGGTCTGTATGCTTTCCCTTCATTCCCTCTCTCACTCAGTCACTCACTTGTTCTCTCTCTTTTCTCTCTCTATTCTCTCTCATTCAATCTCTCTCTCTCTATTCTCTCTGCATCTCTCTCATTCAATCTCTCTCTCTATTCTCTCTGCATCTCTCTCATTCAATCTCTCTCTCTATTCTCTCTGCATCTCTCTCATTCAATCTCTCTCTCTGCATCTCTCTCATTCAATCTCTCTCTCTATTCTCTCTGCATCTCTCTCATTCATTCTCTCTCTCTATTCTCTCTGCATCTCTCTCATTCAATCTCTCTCTATTCTCTCTGCATCTCTCTCATTCAATCTCTCTCTATTCTCTCTGCATCTCTCTCATTCAATCTCTCTCTCTATTCTCTCTGCATCTCTCTCATTCAATCTCTCTCTCTCTGCATCTCTCTCATTCAATCTCTCTCTCTCTGCATCTCTCTCATTCAATCTCTCTCTCTCTGCATCTCTCTCATTCAATCTCTCTCTCTCTTCTCTCTGCATCTCTCTCATTCAATCTCTCTCTCTATTCTCTCTGCATCTCTCTCATTCAATCTCTCTCTCTATTCTCTCTGCATCTCTCTCATTCAATCTCTCTCTCTCTTCTCTCTGCATCTCTCTCATTCAATCTCTCTCTCTATTCTCTCTGCATCTCTCTCATTCAATCTCTCTCTCTATTCTCTGCCCACTCTCCCTTGTTCTCTCTTCTGTAACCTTCACTGAAGGTCATGCATGAATAACATCTTTAATAACCCTTTACCAGTGTACTCTGTCAATCTCAAACGTTGTGTCTGGGTGTATCTCTGACTTGTGTCCATTCTTCATCCTGATTGGCCGCTAGGCTTCTTGTTCCTGCACACACTTTTCATCCAGAGGGGGCGTCACGAGACCACCTGGACGGTGCTGCGGAGATTCGGTTACGACGACGACTTGGAGCTTCACCAGGAATACCTGTTCCCCCTGTGAGTGGACCAGGGTCATGCTCATTAGGGAACATCGTAGTAAAACGCTTTGCACCGGAAAACAAAAACAACCTGTTCTTATTGGACAAGTGTAGATAGTAATAACTTTGAGCGCTTTCTTCCATTTCGTGCCTAAAGAACACGACCCTGCCGTACGTATGGGCAACTCTTACCTCTGGGCAGAAAGAGGGAAATATACACCTGTTTTATTTAAGGGTGGACACGCATAACAATGACTCTCTGGCCCCAATTCAGTTTCAGTCAATAGCAAATAAAGGACATCTGCTCTGCAGGCTCTCACTATCTTTACACTGTATCAAAGATGTTAACCATGATAAAACCTACTGAACGCTCAAGTTGTCTGTGGGTGCATCTTACGCGACTTGTTATGACTTGCAAGTAGCACTAGTTCTTTCCCAGGGTGAGCCTTTTGAACAATGCCAGTTTAGCCATAGCACTTTTAATGAGATGAATCCGGAATGTTCTGTTGTCCGTGCCAGGCTAAAAATACCGGCTGACTGCACCACCGAGCTCAACCACAACGCGTACCTCTTCCTCCAGAGTGTCTTCGACAAGCACGACAAAGTAAGTCTAGGATGACATGACTCCTCCTACTGTTGTCTTACCTTCTACCTCACACAGACAAACATTCACAGGTTTTCCCGAAATCCCAGGTGCTAGTTTCCTGGAATCAGGAGGGAATAAGCAGGGAGGGAATCCTCCAGCCGGCTTTTGGGAAAGTTACCGGAATATTGCAACCCTACACAAAGCTATCATATTATTAGAACAGGGGTCCTAACCCTAGTGTGTGTTTCAGGACAGAGACTGTGCCTTGTCTCCAGATGAGGTAAAGGACCTGTTCAAAGTGTTTCCCTACATGCCCTGGGGTCCCGACGTCAACAACACAGTGTGTACCAACGACCAGGGCTGGATCACCTACCAGGGATACCTGTCACAGTGGACGTGAGTTCGGCCAGCATACCTGTACCACCTGTTACCTCTCTATCTGTCTAACTTTAATGATTTGGTACTGCAGTTATACAGCGCTTTGCTGAAACTCAAACTTCTTCACTTTTAAATGCTACCGTAAATTTGTACCAAAGCCCCCCACAGACAGACACACACTAATAGGCTTTCAATTGTCTGATTGGCCAGGTTAACGACGTACCTGGATGTGCAGCGCTGCTTGGAGTACCTGGGCTACCTTGGCTACTCAATCATCTGTGAGCAGGAGTCCCAGGCAGCAGCCATCACAGGTAATGTGCGTGACTAGGTTTATGTGCTTGTGTCGTGTGTTGGTGTGAATTATTGTGGCCTCTCTGTTTGCACATTTGAAACCTAATTAGTGTTGAGTTACTATAAATCTACAGTCAGTAGAGTTACGTGTGTGTTTGCACGCTCATGCATCTCTATATCTCGTATCCTTTATTCCTGACCTGTCTCTCCTCCCTCAGTGACCCGAAACAAGCGCATCGACCTGCAGAAGAAGCAGACGCAGCGCAGCGTGTTCCGCTGCAACATTCTGGGAGCCAGGGGGAGTGGCAAGACCAGCTTCCTGCAGGCCTTCCTGGGTCGCAACCTGCTGGTGAGTCCCTGGAACTACCGGACACCTGGGGTGTATTCATTATGGCACACCGCAGCAAAATGTATTGCAATGCAAAATGTTTTTGTTTTTGTTTCTTATTGAACAAATTCAGGTAGTCCCTCCCTGTTTAATTGTTTTTTCCCTATTTGGTGCCTAATGAACATGACCCTGGCTCTTCCATTGAACGCTCACTGCTACCTGCTAAGCACACATTTCTGTTTTCATAGCTACTCTTAAGTAGCCTGGGTGACACTGGCAGTCTGTTACTGTTTTACCCAACTCCTTTAAGACATGGTAAACTAACTAACTATTATTATTATTATTGTTATTCAAACTTAACTATTTAGCAGTAAGGAATAAAACGTACTGTTGTATCAATTTGGAGTCGTGAATGTGTCTTTTTCTGCGTTACTCAACAGAAACAGAGGAAGATCAGAGAAGACCATAAATCATTCTACTCCATCAACACCACGTATGTCTACGGCCAGGAGAAGTACTTACTGGTGAGGCTGTGCATCTCTCTCCCAGTATCATGCTTTCTGCCCGGTAACCAGATTAAAACCCTAGGAGATGGATTATAATCCAGTTGTATAATCCATAATACTGTGTTTTATGTGTGACCAGCTGTCTAGCAGTAAATCCTTAGTGTTTTCCCCTCATATGTTCTGGAAAATAATATGTTCAGTGCTACACAGTGGATGTTAATCACCTATAGGGTTACATACTATAGAACAAGACTGGTCTTGAGAAAGGCCTTTCTGCTGAAACGTTGTGACATTAAACTGTCTCAACTATTTCCTCTTCTCATCTTCCATCTTCACCCCTCTCCCCTCTTCTCTTCTCCTCCCTCACACCTCCCTTCTCTTCTCCCCCTCTTCACACCTACCTTCTCTTCTCCCCCTCTTCACACCTACCTTCTCTTCTCCCCCTCTTCACACCTCCCTTCTCTTCTCCCCCTCTTCACACCTCCCTTCTCTTCTCCCCCGCTTCACACCTCCCTTCTCTTCTCCCCTCTTCACACCTCCCTTCTCTTCTCCCCGCTTCACACCTCCCTTCTCTTCTCCCCCGCTTCACACCTCCCTTCTCTTCTCCCCTCTTCACACCTCCCTTCCCTTCTCCCCTCTTCACCTCCCTTCTCTTCTCCCCCGCTTCACACCTCCCTTCTCTTCTCCCCCGCTTCACACCTCCCTTCTCTTCTCCCCTCTTCACACCTCCCTTCCCTTCTCCCCTCTTCACACCTCCCTTCTCTTCTCCCCCTCTTCACACCTTCCTTCTCTTCTCCCCGCTTCACACCTCCCTTCTCTTCTCCCCTCTTCACACCTCCCTTCTCTTCTCCCCGCTTCACACCTCCCTTCTCTTCTCCCCCGCTTCACACCTCCCTTCTCTTCTCCCCTTTTCACACCTCCTTTCTCTTCTCACCCGCTTCACACCTCCCTTCTCTTCTCCCCTCTTCACACCTCCCTTCCCTTCTCCCCTCTTCACACCTCCCTTCTCTTCACACCTTCCTTCTCTTCTCCCCGCTTCACACCTCCCTTCTCTTCTCCCCGCTTCACACCTCCCTTCTCTTCTCCCCCGCTTCACACCTCCCTTCTCTTCTCCCCACTTCTCTCCTCTTTTCTCTCCCTGTAGCTTCATGAGGTGATGCCAGACTTTGACTTCCTCTCAGAGGAAGACCTGGCGTGTGACGTGGTCTGCCTGGTGTATGACGTCAACAACCCACGCTCCTTTGAGTACTGCGCCAAGGTCTACAAGGTGTGTACACTACCTAATGTATCAAATCCATCAGTCCTAGTTTAGTCCTGGGCCTGTATTCACAACATGTTTCTACAGTAGGAGGGCTGATCTTGGATCAGGTCCCCCTTGTCCATATAATCCTATTCATTATGATCTAAAAGGCAAAACTGATCCAAGATCAGCACTCTCTTGAGACGCTTTGTGAATATGGTCCCTGATCCTTCATTCACTACACTGGAATAAAGAGGGACTTCTCCGCTTTCAGCTTTTCACCTTCTGCAACTGTTTACCAACATTTTATAATATCAACCATCCTTATCTAGTCTTGTTCTCATAACTAACCTCTGAACTTTAACCTTTTGACCTATGACAGCAATACTTCATGGACAGCAAGACGCCGTGCATGATGATCGCCTCCAAGTCGGACCTGCACGAGGCGCGCCAGCACTACAGCCTGACCCCGCTGGACTTCTGCCGCAAGCACAAGCTGCACCCGCCCCAACCCTGGACCTGCAACACGGTGGACGCCCCCAACAAAGACCTCTACACCAAACTCACCACCATGGCCATGTACCCGTGAGTATAGCCCCTCAAGAGACCACAGTGGTCCTAATCCCATCCTCTGACTTCCCCCATCGTCTTTTCCTCCATCCAGCCCTATGTGACCTCATGTTACGTCCTGTATGATGTCTCCAGACACCCCTGAGAGAGTGAGATATTTTAGGTGCCGTTGTATTTCAGGTCCTTACTCTTGGCCACTGTCAATGTGTTGTGGTACGGTAAGTTTAATTGTAAGATAATGACTAGTCCTTTTGAAGTCCCAAAACGAAGGTAATCCACTGCAAATCCTTTGGCCTTGAAGGAAGTCTACCCAGTCAGCTGTACTGTAAGGGTGTTATTGACTTGTTGACAGTCTTATGAGAGGCAGAGTTAGTCTGCTACTTAATTAGGAGATTAGCAATTGGATTAGATTAATGTCTATTTAATTGAGCCTTAAATCTCAGCTTTACAGGGAAGAACTCCAGTTGTCTAATGTTAAAACCATTGGCTTTCCAAAGGCATAGAGGCCTATAGCGAAGAATCCAGGCCCTAGCTCTGACTGGACTCTGGGAGGAAACCATTTTACAGAAATAATCAGCAGATTCTGCTCTATACACTACAGTACTTCATCTGTTTCAGACAACTCTCTTGATAGTGAACAGTTCTTTATGTAGTTAGGGCACTACTAGTATTCTGCATTCATTGGGTATTTGGAATATACTATTTCAGTACAGTGCAAAATGGGTTGTGACTCAGTCTCCGGCTGCAGATATACTGTAGGTCAGAGTGACTCATGCTGTATAACTCAGTCCAACAGGGAATATTATAATGGTTTAGTTCCATGTATTTGTAATGGTCAATCTGGCGATTCTGAGACGGGTTAGCAGTTTGTTTTTATTGAATTACCCTCATCTTTCTCTTCTCTTTGCCACTCTGTCCTTCATTCTCTGTGGCTTTTCCCCTCTTCTCCCTAAGGATGATAGAGGCCAACATTAGCCACACTTAAAAATGCCATGTACCGCAAATAATGTTTCCTCAAGACACCTAACTTTCATAATGTACTTAGTACTTACCACTTTCTCTGTATTAATATACTTAGTAAAGTAATGAATCTTCTTTGCCTTTTGTTAGTGATGGAGTTATTGTTCATAACTCAGTCACCCAAAGCTCAAGCCCCCCATGTGGTGCTAGAACAGGGTCTGTCTTTCAGGGTTCCGCCATCCCATGGTGATGTTTCCATGGAAACGTGTACGAATGTGGATCTGACTTCGTCTTTGTGTATGTTTATGTGTGCGTGCCTGTGTGTGTTGTGATTGTGTCTCCTCAGCCACGCCAAGCTCCGCTGCATGTGTACCTGCAACAGGTGCACCTTCTGCATCTGTCAGAACATCCTCCGGTCCCAGCTACTGAGAACTATAAAGGCCAAATTCTACAGTGTTGTTCTGAACAGGTCCATACTGCATATACTGCCCGTCCCCTCTCTTTCTCTCTCCCCCTCTGACGCCCCTGAGGTGGGAGGTGGGACCCTAGCTTTCTAACCTGGGTGAAGGCTTTTCTCCTCTTCTCCCTCAATGCTTCCTCATAGTCAGGTTTACACTGCATATCCACAATGGAAAACTGGACATTTTTAGACATTCTGAGTTCTTATTTCGATCTCTAGGCCTGATTGTGCATCTCCATTGAATTTCATATGACTGGATGGGTGGGTTTATAAGACTGTATTCCAAATACTCATACTGGGGAGAAGGTGTGAGAAGGTCTGTGAGAAGGTCAGTTCTGGTGACTTTTTAAAAGGACGTTCTACTCCAAAATGAATTAAATTCAAATGATACCGACACCATCTATCTATAATCACCCCCAGAAATGACAAAATGTGTAGAATTGCAGGAAATAAGCTTTAAACTTGCAAAATTCTCTCCACCAACAAGAGGGTTGTGAACAGTTCGTGTCATGAACAGTGCTAGTGCCCATAGAAATAGACATGGTGCTGAGTGAAAAAGTTAGGGAACTCCTGGGCTAAGGTAACACGATACTATAGGTCTGCTGTAAGGTGGCGTAGTTGTAATGTGATTGTGATGGTGTCTTCCTCGTCTCTGCTCCAGCCTCACGCAGCACTCCCACTCCGCTCTCACCTCCGTGACGCAGCGCCTTACCCAATTATATGCCACACTGCACCATCATCTAACACCTGTGGTGCTAGCCAGGGAGGTAACCGTGTGGTGTGGTCGTGTTGCGTTCCATTTGAGCCAGTCTGAAGTGAAGATGCATGTGTGCGGTCTGTTAACGTGTCTAGTTGGCGATGGGTTGTGGGTAGATGACCCTTCTGTAGCAACATGGTGCAGTCTATCATGAAGTAACTAATGCATGGATCTTTAAGATTTAAAAAAAAGTACGTTGCTTGTCAAGTCATTAATCTTTTGAGAGTTAAGCATACAAGTGGATGTTGAAGCCAACATGGCCCTTTCGTTTAAGAATGGTGTTTCTATCATGTGAAGTGGATATGCAAACTGTAAATCTGTACTAAAGACTAATGTGCATAGTGCGTGAGGGAGGAACGCCACCTTGCAGATCTCTCTGTTTTGGTTACATTTCGCCCCACTGAAGCTGTTGGTGAAACTGAAAGCCTCATAGAACTCAGCTTGGGTAGGATGGCTGGTTGTTCTCTGTACGAAAGTAGATGTTGATATTTGGTTCAAATTGCATGTTATAAATGTCAATATTTTTGAGTACTCTTTGACATTGAACTGTTTCGACCGCCAAAGATGTGCATGATTTGATTTCTATGATGTTTTCAGTTTGGAGGTTTGATTGTATGTGAAGTGATTCTCACACCTTAAGTTTACACCCACAAGATAAAGTTAGCCTATATATAAGGTCCTATGTTAGGTCCTAAGTTTACATATACATTTGAGTCATTTAGCAGACTCTCTTATCCAGAGCGATTTACAGTTAGTGAGTGCACAAGTTAACTCTCAAACTTGGCTCATACTGCAGCCCTAGTGTTATCACAACACAACCTAATTCATGTACACATTTTATTAGACTATATCTTCTTTACAATCCTGGTTCTCTTGTGGTTGAAACTTTTTTTTTACTAACAAAAACATTTTAATTTGTATGACAAATGATTTTCTACCATTCATTACAAAGTGATTTTGCACTGTATCGATCACATTTAATTGAATTGTGTTTCCGTTGTCGTGTTTTGTTCTTGTTTTCATCCTATAGATGTTCGTACGCATGTTTTTGGCTGCCCCTCTTTCTGTTCCTGTTGCATGTGTTTACCTCTTGTTAGTTGCATGCACTGTCTGTGTAGACGCTGTCTGTCTGTGTAGACGCTGTGTGTCTGTGTAGACGCTGTGTGTCTGTGTAGACGCTGTCTGTCTGTGTAGACGCTGTCTGTCTGTGTAGACGCTGTCTGTCTGTCTAACCTTCCAATAGGCTTGCCTTAGTCTTCAGCTTGACACCGCCCCCTATGGAAGGCTATGCATAGGCGCCACTCAAATCAGCAGTCTGTTTTGAGCGTTGGGAAGTATGGGAACTAGGCTAGTGCTTGGGGTTTGAGTGTGTGTGGTTTATGATGTGCAGGGTTTGGATGGCTCGTGGGGGCTCACCATTGCAGGGTTGACATTTCATTGTGCTTGTATATGCTTATAAAATAGTGTGTGTTTTGTGGCAGTGTAAGTTACTGTATGTATTGATATGGTTTGGGAGGTTTACAATGGTTCCTAGTGAGTTTACAATGGCTTCTGGGGGCCCAGGCATGCCTTTTATAACACTATTGTGTTACATGCTAACTCCTTTGTCAATGGCTGTTTAACCTTGGGAGAAGAGAATTAACGCACCAGAAATGGCATGCCACTAAAACAGAAGTTATTGAAGGCGGTTACGCCACACCACATTGACTAGCTGAGATACTATAGTATTTAACACCTAATTGGTTTGAATCTTCGCTGTTTTCGGTTTACCCCATATATAAAAAAATATAATGTAATGACTCAAAGTAGTCTATTTCAACAAATTCGGAGAGCAAGCTGAATATACAGTATTTTCTAACCATGTATCCCCATGAGTCTCAAGATTGAAGCCTGTAATTTATTCGGCTGGCATATTTTTCCCACTCAGCTATCGCATTGGACAAGGTTTTTGGCCTTGTGTGGTGTGTTTGACCGAGAGGTTGCAAGGTGTGGTGTGGGGTGTGTTCTGCGGTGGTGTCATGGCCCGGTGTGTGTGGGGTTGGCGTTGAACGTCCCTACTGTGTGCGTGTGTGTGTATGTGTGTGTACAAGGTTACATGATGTGGGAGCCTATCTGTTGGATGACGAGGAGTGCAGTCTGATCCAGCAGGTTCACGCCATCAGTAATGTAGAGGAGTCTATCTACATGGAGTCTTCTGTCCAGCCCAATGGGCCTCAGGCCAGGTAAAACACAGCATGAGACAGACTGACAGACTGGGGGCTAAGGGACAGCTGTTTGTCACTGGCTGGGTAGATACAGGTATGGTGGATGTTGATGTGGCAACGGCAAGCACTGTTGGGGGAGGAGATTGCTGTAGCCTCCAGTATTATACAGTGGGGAAAAAAAGTATTTAGTCAGCCACCAATTGTGCAAGTTCTCCCACTTAAAAAGATGAGAGAGGCCTGTAATTTTCATCATAGGTACACGTCAACTATGACAGACAAAATGAGATTTTTTTTCTCCAGAAAATCACATTGTAGGATTTTTAATGAATTTATTTGCAAATTATGGTGGAAAATAAGTATTTGGTATATAACAAAAGTTTCTCAATACTTTGTTATATACCCTTTGTTGGCAATGACACAGGTCAAACGTTTTCTGTAAGTCTTCACAAGGTTTTCACACACTGTTGCTGGTATTTTGGCCCATTCCTCCATGCAGATCTCCTCTAGAGCAGTGATGTTTTGGGGCTGTCGCTGGGCAACACGGACTTTCAACTCCCTCCAAAGATTTTCTATGGGGTTGAGATCTGGAGACTGGCTAGGCCACTCCAGGACCTTGAAATGCTTCTTACGAAGCCACTCCTTCGTTGCCCGGGCGGTGTGTTTGGGATCATTGTCATGCTGAAAGACCCAGCCACGTTTCATCTTCAATGCCCTTGCTGATGGAAGGAGGTTTTCACTCAAAATCTCACGATACATGGCCCCATTCATTCTTTCCTTTACACGGATCAGTCGTCCTGGTCCCTTTGCAGAAAAACAGCCCTAAAGCATGATGTTTCCACCCCCATGCTTCACAGTAGGTATGGTGTTCTTTGGATGCAACTCAGCATTCTTTGTCCTCCAAACACGACGAGTTGAGTTTTTACCAAAAAGTTATATTTTGGTTTCATCTGACCATATGACATTCTCCCAATCCTCTTCTGGATCATCCAAATGCACTCTAGCAAACTTCAGATGGACCTGGACATGTACTGGCTTAAGCAGGGGGACACGTCTGGCACTGCAGGATTTGAGTCCCTGGCGGCGTAGTGTGTTACTGATGGTAGGCTTTCTTACTTTGGTCCCAGCTCTCTGCAGGTCATTCACTAGGTCCCCCCGTGTGGTTCTGGGATTTTTGCTCACCGTTCTTGTGATAATTTTGACCCCACGGGGTGAGATCTTGCGTGGAGCCCCAGATCGAGGGAGATTATCAGTGGTCTTGTATGACTTCCATTTCCTAATAATTGCTCCCACAGTTGATTTCTTCAAACCAAGCTTACCTATTGCAGATTCAGTCTTCCCAGCCTGGTGCAGGTCTACAATTTTGTTTCTGGTGTCCTTTGACAGCTCTTTGGTCTTGGCCATAGTGGAGTTTGGAGTGTGACTGTTTGAGGTTGTGGACAGGTGTCTTTTATACTGATGACAAGTTCAAACAGGTGCCATTAATACAGGTAATGAGTGGAGGACAGAGGAGCCTCTTAAAGAAGAAGTTACAGGTCTGTGAGAGCCAGAAATCTTGCTTGTTTGTAGGTGACCAAATACTTATTTTCCACCATAATTTGCAAATAAATTCATTAAAAATCCTACAATGTGATTTTCTGGATTTTTTTCTTCTTAATTTGTCTGTCATAGTTGACGTGTACCTATGATGAAAATTACAGGCCTCTCTCATATTTTTAAGTGGGAGAACTTGTACAATTGGTGGCTGACTAAATACTTTTTTTCCCCCAATGTATGAAGACAAGGTTATAATGAAGGGTACAGACATATCAGGGCTACACATCTACGTACTTTAGCCTCATAAACAACAGCCTTTGATCTGTTTTCACCCAGTGTCCCTGTTGTAACTCACTGACTACCTTTTTTAATGGGTATCTATCATTAGTTTTGAAGGTACCGGTCGATGGTCTTAGTCATACTAGTAGCTGGTTGGTCAGGTTTGGGTATGGCTGCTTGCTGAAGAAGCTTTGTTGGGCAGTATGCCGGTGGGAGGAAGGTATTGGGTATGGCTGCTTGCTGAAGAAGCTTTGTTGGGCAGTATGCCGGTGGGAGGAAGGTATTGATCTTCCTCTGAGGTACATGTCTAGGTTAAGCAGGATGGCAGTTGTCTATATCTAAAGGACTCTCTTCCTGCTTGAATGGGTTTCTGCTGCTGTTGGAGTCTGTCAGGTGTCACTGTGAAGATTAATGGGTTGTTGAGTACTGTGTGTGTGTGTGAGCACAAGCGATTGTGTTTGGCAATTTTATAAGTTGTTAGAGCTTTCTGCTTACCTCTGCACTTCTAGAGCGCCTCCCTCCCTCTCCTTCACCCCCCCACCCCCCCCTTCTTCCCCTCCACTCTCAGCCTCCTGTCTTACCTCCATGTTGTTGATGTGTTTCATACTGTTTGTACTGTGTGTTATAGCCAGGTTTGTGCTCAGTGGGCCTAGAAACTGAGGCACTATATTCAATCAGTACAGTCAAAATTCATTTCCACCTTGTGCACCTATTGAACGTGATCAGACTTGGTGCTTTTCTCTTGTTTCTGTTTCCCCAGCAGAACCTCCTCCCCATCCCTCAGCCTTTCTGTCCATAGCCCCACCTTTACTTCCCTCACCTTTTGGGTTTCACCCCATATATAGTAGTTGTTGTCAGATTGACCAAATGACCAAACAAAGTTCATGTTTAAGTAACAGCCACCCACATGTTACAGTGTATGTGGTACTGCTAGCATCAGTCTTGGCCTGGTTAAACCAGCCTGAATGCTGCACTCACCGTTCTAGGGAAGTGAAACAATAGTGAGCGCAGCATTCAGTCTGGTTTAACCAGGCTATCACAGACTAGCTCATTTTCAGAAGACAGTATATTGTGTTTAACCAAGCTATCACAGACGAGCTCATTTTCAGAAGACAGTATTTTGTGTAAAGAGGTTGTATCTGTACTACTACTGAGGTACTATCTAACAGTTTTATGTAGAGATTTGTTTAGGAAGCTCAGATAACATGACTTGTTTGTCATTTGTCAACGTATTCCCATGAGATCTGGAAACGAGGCTTTATTGTCTCTCTTTCTGACTCTCTTTCTCTCTCTCTCTCCTTCTCCAACTCTCTCTCTCTCTCTCAGGCACATGGCTCAGGCAGACCTGAAGAGCTCTACGTTTTGGCTAAGGGCAAGCGTGGGGGCCACCGTGTTTGCAGTCCTGGGCTTCGCCATGTACAGAGCTATCCTCAAACATCGATGATCAAGACAGACACAGGATGCATGATATGACCCCTGACCCCCCCACAGGTCTCTGCCCTTTGACCCCTCAGCCCCTCGCTGAAAGAAAACACGACCTCCAACATCCCACAATCTTCTGCCCCCCTTCCCCAAAAAAGAGACAACAACTGAATGAAACGGAACTTCCAGCCCATCTGAACCAGCCCTGATCCCACATCCACCTTACCGGAGAGGGAACAAACCGAGAAATCATAGATGGATTTTATATATTTGAAACTAGTCATTACATTTACGTCATTTAGCAGACGCTCTTATCCAGAGCGACTTACAAGTCATCTTTTGCAAACTCTGGTTTTTTTTATTTTTTTATTTGTAAAAAAGTCTCCACAAACTCACATTGTGTGTATTGAACACCATGTAATCAATCTACTGCAGGCATTCTGGTATTGTGTGATCTGGTCTAGTCTTGGGTTTTTTTCTTCTCCCGGTCAGACAGTAGTAGTTGCTGGTTGTTTTTAAATCTGTGTAGAACCCGGCCTTTTCACAGGTCAGTATTAGCTAGCTGGTTTGACCCCCAGAGCCAGAGAAAGCAAAGAAGGCAGCCGTATACAACTCACTACAAAAGGGACTGAAAACATTTGTTTATAGATGTGTTTGTGTATATATATAAATATATATATATTGCTCGGGTACTTAAGAGAAATACCCAACCAGATTACAGCGCGAACAAAGCTTGCCAGTGAATAAAGCATTCAGCTCTGTAACACCTCAACAGTGAGCCTACAGGAAGAGCTGCAAAGTCAAAGCCATTTTTAACGTTGAAAAGGTCAAGGGTTTCGTGCACGGGTTTCAATTGCTATTCATTTATTAACCTGTTTCTTTTCTTTGGTTTATCTGTTTTGAATGGTTTGTTCAGCATTGCATGAAACAGACCCACTTCAAGAGGTTAATACATTCATTTTCCATGTATTTTTGTATATCTAGTATTATCAAAGCCGTTAATAATGACATCCGTCATTCACTTACTCTGAAAGACAAAAGACTACAACATTATCATGACCGTATATGCTTCTTCCTCTGCTTTTTTCCTTTAAATTATGATTCTATTTTTATGTTAGACACTATTATGCCTACAGATTGCAGTATGTTATTAACAGCCATGCAGTGCACCTCTGACTCCTTCCTTGAACCATGGATGGAACTGTTTATTCTCATTGTTGACTTTTCAAGCATTTACAATAAATAACTGTGTGATCTGATACAAGTCTCTGGAATATTATTTGATCCATTCATAACATATACATTATATCCCCCCTCAAGCTATTCCCTATCTTTTAGCAGAGGATCAGAAAAGTGTGTAAATGTGGTTGGAGTCATCTGATTTCTTAAAATCCACCATACTTACATTTTCATTGTACAAAATGTCATTTCAAGTGTAGCCTGATTTTACTACCATTGAATCCTTTGAAGAAGAATTTACTCTTCATTGAGCTCAAAATTCTCAGTGGACTAACAACTAAAATGCGGGTACATATAATGGCTAGGCAGGCGCATATAGTTCCACAAACACACACAGTCAACGTCAACTTGACCTTAATATCCCATACGTTTCTATACTGAGTGACTGCTAACAAACATGGGAACAAACAAGCCTTTTGTGGGTCAGAATGGAGAAGTGGGCAGGTGATGGAACCAGTGATATCCCAGTTCTCAGTGAAAGGGGGAAGTCACCCATAGACTGGTGATACTGAACAATAACTAATAAGAGGATTTAGAATAAGTGTTAACTTCTGAAACTATGTCAACGGAGAATAAACAGCTGCTTTTGGAGGGCTTCTTGAAGAAAAGGAAAGATACACTGGTAAAACAAAGCTCTCAAATATGTAGAAAAACTTGTCACATTAACAACAGCTCAATTACTGTACTCAGTTTACTTGTTGATGAATACTTACAACTGTTGTCATGAATACTTACAAGTGACCGCTAAGGGAGGTAAACAGATCAGTCTCAGTGGAACAATGACTTTCCAATATTTTTGTATACTGCTTTGTATTTATGCCAATGTATTCCATACTACTGTGTTTAACTCTGTTATTGCCAGTCAGTCATGGTTTGTATCCAGAATCAAGTCTTCACTATCTGGCGGGACACTGAGTCTGTGTTCTGTTTTTTCTCTTTTAGAAAATGAAGTGGGCAACCTATTGGTTCAGGCTCCAAAACACAACACTGTTCTTCTACACTAAGAAACATGGGAGTGCTGTGAGTATCGCTCAGTTGTGAGAAGTCCCTTCATGTTTTCAGGGGGAGTTTAATGTTATTTACACTGTTCAAAGTAATAATAGTCTGATCATCTTCTCTGTCCCCCACAGTCACACCTAAGAGGCCTGTACTACATCTACACTGTAAGTCAAACTGGTTTTATTTCATTTGGTGGGAAAGCCTTCATGGTCCTTCTAGACAGACAGAAAGGAACAATGCCTTCATGGTCCTTCTAGACAGACAGAAAGGAACAATGCCTTCATGGTCCTCCTAGACAGACAGATAGGAACAAAGCCTTCATGGTCCTTCTAGACAGACAGAAAGGAACAAAGCCTTCATGGTCCTTCTAGACAGACAGATAGGAACAAAGCCTTCATGGTCCTTCTATCTTTAAGGAGAGAAAGGAACAATTGTCCTGGACTTTATTATACTTTTCCTTGTGTTCAATGAGCATTACACACCATTTATTTTAACTGCTCTAATTACGTTGGTAACCAGTTTATAATAGCAATAAGGCACCGCAGGGGCTTGTGATATATGGCCAATATACCACGGCTAAGGGCTGTATCCAGGCACTCCGTGTTGTGTCATACATAAGAACAGCCCTTAGCCATGGTATATTGGCCATATACCACACCCCCTCGGGCCTTATTGCTTAAGTATAGCACTTTATGTCTGAAATAGATATGTTGTTGTTGGGTCAGGTGCAGTCTGTGCGTGAGATCCAGAGGGAGAAGGGTAAGCACTACGTGTTTGAAATCACCATGAAGAATGGGAAGAGGAAAGTACTGGTGAGTCACACAGACAGCTCTACTCCCACTTCAGGTGTACAGAACAGTGTGGTGTGGGCTGTGCAGGCTGCCCTGTGGTTTCAGGATGTGGTCTGTTACTGTCACTTCATACTGACTGATGGGAATTTCCCAAATTAAACTACCAGGTGAAGAAGCTATCTCTACAAGTGTCTATTGTTCAGAAAGATCAATTCAACTGTATTATATTCAATTATTTTATCATCTGTTTATATTTTAGTCATTTACAGACACTCTTATCCAGAGCAACTTACAGGAGCAGTTAGGGTTAGGTGCCTTGCGCCTAGAATTTGCACCTAGTTGGCTTGGGGATCAGCAACCTTTTGGTTATTAACCCAACGCTCTTAACCGCTAGGCTACCTGCTGCCCAGCTGTGTTAAACAGTACTTGAATTGCTTAAAGTAATTTAACACTTCCTCCAACAACTATGATGATATTTTTAGCTCCGACTGTAACAATGTACTAAATTCATCCCTGCTACCCCCTGACCATGTGTCTGTAGGCTGCAGAGACAGCTGATCTGAGGACGGAGTGGATTGGCCAGCTGTGGAGGGCCATGCATCTCTCAGGCCCAGGGGGTACAGACCCAGGCTGCATACGGTAACAGAAAGCTCAGGATTATTGAAACACTACTGCACTGTATGTCATTACATTACACAGTTTTTATTAGGAGCTCATACAGTTGAAGTCGGAAGTTTACGTACACCTTAGCCAAATACATTTAAACTCAGTTTTTCACAATTCCTGACATTTAATCCTAGTAAATATTCCCTGTCTTAGGTCAGTTAGGATCACCACTTTATTTTAAGAATGTGAAATGTCAGAATAATAGTAGAGAGAATGATTTATTTCAGCTTTTATTTCTTTCATCACATTCCCAGTGGGTCAGAAGTTTACATACACTCAATTAGTATTTGGTAGCATTGCCTTTAAATTGTTTAACTTGGGTCAAACGTTTCGGGTAGCCTTCCACAAGCTTCCCACAATAAGTTGGGTGAATTTTGTCCCATTCCTCCTGACAGAGCTGGTGTAACTGAGTCAGGTTTGTAGGCCTCCTTGCTCGATCACGCTTTTTCAGTTCTGCCCACACATTTTCTATAGGATTGAGGTCAGGGCTTTGTGATGGCCACTCCAATACCTTGACTTTGTTGTCCTTAAGCCATTTTGCCACAACTTTGGAAGTATGCTTGGGGTCATTGTCCATTTGGAATACCCATTTGCGACCAAGCTTTAACTTCCTGACTGATGTCTTGAGATGTTGCTTCAATATATCCACATAATTTTCCTTCCACATGATGCCATCTATTTTGTGAAGTGCACCAATCCCTCCTGTAGCAAAGCACCCCTACAGCATGATGCTGCCACCCCCGTGCTTCACGGTTGGGATGGTGTTCTTCGGCTTGCAAGCATCCCCCTTTTCCTCCAAACATAACGATGGTCATTATGGCCAAACAGTTCTATTTTTGTTTCATCAGACCAGAGGACATTTCTCCAAAAAGTACAATCTTTGTCCCCATGTGCAGTTGCAAACCGTAGTCTGGCTTTTTTATGCCGGTTTTGGAGCAGTGGCTTCTTCCTTGCTGAGCGGCCTTTCAGGTTATGTCGATATAGGATTAGTTTTACTGTGGATATAGATACATTTCTACCCGTTTCCTCCAGCATCTTCACAAGGTCCTTTGCTGTTGTTCTGGGATTGATTTGCACTTTTCGCACCAAAGTATGTTAATCTCTAGGAGACAGAACGCGTCTCCTTCCTGAGTGGTATGACGGCTGCGTGGTCCCATGGTGTTTATACTTGCGTACTATTGTTTGTACAGATGAACGTGGTACCTTCAGGCGTTTGGAAATTGCTCTCAAGGTTGAACCAGACTTGTGGAGGTCTACCATTTTTTTTTCTGAGGTTTTGGCTGATTTCTTTTGATTTTCCCATGATGTCAAGCAAAGAGTCACTGAGTTTGAAGGTAGTCCTTGAAATACATCCACAGGTACACCTCCAATTGACTCAAATTATGTCAATTAGCCTATCAGAATCTTCTAAAGCCATGACATCATTTTCTGGATTTTTCCAAGCTGTTTAAAGGCACCGTCAACTTAGTGTATGTAAACCTCTGACCTACTGGAATTGCGATACAGTGAATTATAAGTGAAATATTCTGTCTGTAAACAATTGTTGGAAAAAGTACTTGTGTCATGCACAAAGTAGATGTCCTAACCGACTTGCCAAAACTATAGTTTGTTAACAAGAAATGTGTGTAGTGGTTGAAAAACGAGTTTTAATGATTCCAACCTAAGTGTATGTAAACTTCCGACTTCAACTGTATCTAGAACGACTTCCAATAAGTTCATTCAAATTAGGCTAAATAACCTATAAGCATCGTAAGTTATACCTTCAAAAATAACTTTTTGTAACAATCACAGTGCTAGAATAGAGGCCATCTGTGCAGGTGTAATTGAAGCCTGAAACTACTATATAGATATGGGAGGATTGGCTATGCAGACAGCACAGGAGGTTGGTGGCACCTTAATTAGGGAGGATGGGCTCGTGGTAATGGTCGGAGCGGAATAGGTGGAATGGTATCAAACACGTTTCTATGTGTTTGATGCCATTCCATGACCGCCGTTCTAGCCATTATTATGAGCCGTTATTTGAGTGCCTTGGAAGGCATTATTTGCCTAAAGGTTGGTTTAGTAATGTAGAGTGGGAAATATTAGTTTTATTTCTGTCCATTTGAGTGTTGCCTATCTTTCTGTTTTGTCTCCAGACAGCAGGATGTGAGGTCTGATGACCTGAGGGTCAGAGGTCACTCCAGCACCTATAGCAGCTCAGAATGTGACAGCATGACGGAACCACTTGGGGTTCATCGACCCCTCTCTGCACCTCTCACCCCCTTCACCCCTGACCAAGACCTAGACCAGGGGGACAGGAGTACCCACTGCCTCTCTGGCCCCCTCACCCCTGACCAAAATCTGGGGCACAGGGCTACCCTCTCTCTCTCCCTCACTGACGAGCTCAGTAGTGAGGAAGCCATATGCCAGAACACTGTCTCACATTGTAAGTAGAGCATCAATGGGGTGCTAAATCCTGTGTAAACTCAGCAAAACTTAAGTGTAGAAATATGTTTGTTTTTTCATTCACATTTTCTGTGCCAAGCAGTTGGAGGGGGTCAATGGTTTTGTTGTCTAGTGGAAAGAGGAAATGGTCACGTTGTGGCATTTAATGCTTTGTTGGTGAGGTGGTGAGCCAAGCTGTATCTTCAGCTCTGAAACACGACAACATATTCTCACTGTCATTTCAGGTGGAGAGGAGGATAAGAACAGTGTCCATAGACTTAGTGGGAGATGTGAGGAGGAGGAGCATAATGAGGAAGAGGGTCACTACGACATTCTACCAGCCCCCCGGAACTGTGAGTACTACCCTCATGGTCACATCAGTGTGTCATTATATGTAATAAATCAATAAATGATCAATCATAAATGTCATGAATCATTCCATTATGGAGACCACTGTATATGATACAAAATACCAGTAGATGTCATATTACATGATAATGACTTATGTTAATGGTCTGTGTTTGATAAATGACCAAAAACCTACCTGCTATTTCCTCTGTAGCTGAGTATCACATCAACCAATCAGATGAAGACTTGACAGATGGAGAGGACCTCTATGACTTCCCATTGTCCAACAGGAGGGCAAGTGACTGCCAAAGTGAGATTATGAAAGTGTATATTTTTCAATGTATTGGGTTTTTAATTTATTCAGCAAATTAATGTGTATTTGGGTTTATTTTCATGTTCTATCTCAGATTATAGCGAGATGACAGAGAGCATCTATGACGTCCCCAGTTCCCTAATGAGGAAAATGTCTGAACACACACTTGGTGAGTATGACAGCAGAGTTCTAATTCCCTTTTCATACATTTCTGTTAGCTGCTAATTTTATAGACACACAAATGTAAGGGCCCTTTCAATCTATATCCTTGAATAGCATGATGTAAAGGTCCTTTCCGATTGAGCCGACATATGCAGCGTTTACCGCGAATGCAGTCTCCGCTAACATTGCCTTTAAATGTAAATCACACTGTAAGGCTGCACTTCCGCGATACCGATTGAATAGAGCCCTAACATATCCTGAGAATGGTATACCCTATCTACCCCATGCAAATCAGACTCATCGTCAGTATTAACAGAAACACACACGTCTTTATCCCTGACTCTCATTGCAGAGCCTTACCCTGGAGGTGAGATACCGGTGGAGGACAGGGGCCTCCTGGATGACATGATGGCCAGTCTGGGCGGAGGGACGGTGGGCTGGATAACAGGTGCTCCTACTGGCTCTGTGGAGGCCTACGGGCTGGCTCATCATGGCTCTTAGGACTGGTATATAGTATAGACTGGTATAGACTCTGGATAATATAGACTGAGTTATCCTCATTCAAATGGTTCTATAAAGCTTGATGTATTCTGTTAGAGATGTAAATATGTTTACATTTTATGGAAGAAATCTAGTTTGTCATGATATTCTATTCTATTGACTTCTCTTTTAATACAATCTACTGTCAATGAAATACCATATTAAATACTTAACTTTATACAGTCTTAAAGTGTTTTTTTCACTTAGTATATAATGTCAGGAGAGAGGTACTGTAGTATTCAAGTGGACCCTATTCTTCTTTTTGACGGGGTAGATCAGCTTTAATATTGCAGATAGATTGTTGCTTCTATCAATTTAATTGTCTACATCATTTCCAATTCCAATGTATTTTTTTGTAAATATATACAGTATATATTATTTTAAATATATATATATTTTAAATATATTTTGCTTCTTTATTATTTTCCCCTAACCCTACCACCCTCCCCTAATTGGAGTAAACTAATGGACAACAATACTTAGGCTTCTACTTCCAGGTTATAGATAATACATACATTTCACAGACAATATATTTTACATTAGTATTCTTTTGTTTGTTTTTAGTCCCAGCCTTCAGCTACCCTCAACCCCTCCCATCTATCCATGATGACCATCCAGTTTTGATTTCTAGCTGCCATATATTTTTCCACTGTGCAGTGATGTTTTACAAAGTTCTGAACCTTTCTATCCTCATAGATTCTACAGATTGTAAATTAAAGATAAACACCTTGCTAAGAGTATTATTATATTATTGGTCGATTGACTATGAGTTTTCAAATCACCCAGCAGCGCTATTTGCAGAGTTAGCTCCAAGTAAATGTTGCAAGTTTTCAGCCATTTCTGAACCTGCAAAAACAAGCTACATTTGGGCAGTACCAAAACAAGTGCTCTAATGATTCTGTCTCTTCACAGCAAAATCTGCAGAGCTGGGATGGTTGTATATATAACATTCTATTGGTTGTAAGAATTTTGTATAATAATTTAAATGGAAAAACGCTACGTTTTGAATCCGGTGTCATTTTGTATTTCAGTTCATAAACCATGTGCCATGGAATCGGTACATCGAATCTCCTCCCAACTATTTTGCAACCTGTATGGCGCAGCTGTCATTTTTTTGGTCCTTAAACAAATCTGGTTTACTTTGTTATTTATCACAATTTTCTTTAGAAAAATGTTAGTCTTTAATGCAGGGCTGACAGACAAGTTCCTTACCTCCTCCCCCTTCTACTTGCCTCCTCCATTTTTGCAGTAATGCTGCAATCAGTTGGTTGTAATTTTGGATAGAGCAGACATTTCCATATATTTTTGTTAACTGCATGTGTGACATAACTCCACCAGTCCTATTTATGATATCATCTACAAAGATTATACCGGGTTTTTTTTAATCCAAAAATATATATATATTTTTAAATCAATTAGTATATTTGAGTTTAACCATAATATTTGTTATAATATTTGCTTGTTTTAAAAATAGCGATATTTTTGAGATTATTTCATTTTCAAATAACCGAAAGTGAGATGTTGTAATCTGAATGTAGGGAAAAAGGCCATTCTTACTAATCTACTAAAGAACCAGTTCGAATTTAAGTATAGTTTTTGTATGATTGAAGCCTTTAGTGAGAGGTCTAATGCTTTAATATTTAATAATTTCTGCACTCCGAAATCATATTCATTATATAAATAGGCCCGTTTAATTTTGTCTGGCTTGACACTCCAAATAAAGTGGAATATTTTTTGCTCATATCATTTAAAAAACAAGTCGTTAGGTGTAGGCAGGGCCATAATTATATAGGTAAACTGGGACCCTATTCTTTCATATGGACAGAAATCAGACCACATATTCATGATTCAGTCCACACAGAGGATTCACATTACTATTTGTTTCAGCTTATAAGACAAACTACAGATCAATATGATAGACATTAAACTGTACAGGAGATTTAAATGCACAGTTAAAGGTTGTATGGTCAGTCAACATTGTCCAATGCAATAGCACACCGACTAACATGTCACTTGGTTCACAGTTTAAAGGGCACACCTTCACAGACAATATTGCTTCATTTTCACCATTATGTACTTTTAGAGATGTAGACACATTGATAGGAAAATATATCCTACTTAGTTGCTGTCATACAGGCACAATAAATAATGTGGGTTATTTTGCCCTGAACATACTATCATTATAATAGGGCTGGTGAAGAGTTGTGAAGGTAATTTTTGTAACTTAATATACAGTGAAAGTAGATCACAGGAGGTTGGTGGCACCTTAATTTGGGAGGACGTGCTCATGGTAATGGCTGGAGAGGAATGAGTGGAATGGTATCAAATACATGGTTTCCATGCGTTCTGGCTATTATTATTATGAGCCGTCCTCCCCTCAGCAGCCTCCTGTGAAGTAGATCTACAACACGTTTTTGCCACTACAACACTGTAATATTCCCGTAATAAGGAATGTAAGGATTAACCAGATTAAGGAATATCTTTAGATAAGACAAAGACTGCAGTCAGCAACAGAAATACAAAAAGCAGCAGTGAAATTGAGTAAGTAACAAAAGCTGATTAAAGTGATTCCACTATGCAGAAAAGCAGGCTTGTACTGTAGTATGTAGCTAGCACACTGACATGCAGACAAAAGGCAAGCAAGCAACACTAATAATAAATAAATAAAATACAACATTTGGACATGTGAAACAAATGATTCCGATGTTGAGATTTATAGTATGGGTTAAACATACTGATAGTGTTTCCATTAGTTTATAGTACTGCATGTTTTAATACTAGCAAAGAAAACACTAGTGTTAGCATGACTTTGGATCTTTCTGGTTTTTACAGTTAATTCTGATTCAGATGCAACATACTTGGTCTGTTTCGTCCGGGTAAATGCTATTCAATCACACCGCAAATGGAAGACACTGACCACTTCAAATATAACAACAACATGTATGTAAAACACCAAAGGTCAAGGAAAAGGTAAAGGAAAAGTGCCGCCCTTGTGGCTGCGGTATGTCAATGTCGATTAGAGTTGAACTATCGCCGCCCTGGTGGCTGCGGTATGTCAGTGTCGATTAGAGTTGAACTATCGCCGCCCTGGTGGCTGTGGTATGTCAATGTCGATTAGAGTTGAACTATCGCCGCCCTGGTGGCTGCGGTATGTCAGTGTCCCTCATCCCTGGGCCTGCTGTTCGCTGAGGAACTCGTCCAGCACGCGGATGATGCTGCAGGCCTCGGGGAGGTCGCTGTGCTCGGCGTGGGCGTTCTGGAGCAGCACGTCCCCATTCCCACAGCCCTGCAGGAACTGGCAGCAGCGGAACAGAGCGTAGTGACTCGACTCGGCCTGACGGATGAATCGCTTCAGACTGTTCATGTCCTGGATGGCCTGAAGAGACAGGGGGAGAGAGAAAGAGCATGGATGAGACAACAGTAAGCCATTTTAAACATGGCCTGGACATACAGTATTTATATAATGTTTTTAAATGATCCACTTGTCTGTGTGCTGTGCGTTTGCCCACCTTGAGTTTGAAATTCTCCAGGATCTGTCTGAGGAGGAAAGGGTTACAGCGCTCTGCTGCGTTCAGGAATGACTGGATCCAGTCGTCACAGAAACGGTTACTGACTGTGGGAAAAGGTTGTGAGACGGATGACGGAGAGATTAGCCAGTGTGTAGTCTGTGACGATCATCCATGGAAAATGTATTGGCGATTCTATGTCTGTGTGTGTACATGTACAAAGACTGTTTTGTAGAGTGGTGTGGCTACAGCTGTAACACAGATCTATATTTGTGACTGAGGAAGGGTGTCTGTGTTTGTTAGAGCCGTTCCAATAGACCTGTGTGTGTGTGTATATTTATGACTGTGTGTATATGTATATGTACACAGGTTAGAGCAGTAACACAGACCTGTGTGTGTGTGTATATTTATGACCGTGTGTATATGTATATGTACACAGGTTAGAGCAGTTACACAGACCTGTGTGTGTGTGTATATTTATGACTGTGTGTATATGTATATGTACACAGGTTAGAGCAGTAACACAGACCTGTGTGTGTGTATATTTATGACCGTGTGTATATGTACACAGGTTAGAGCAGTTACACAGACCTGTGTGTGTATGTATATTTATGACTGTGTGTATATGTATATGTACACAGGTTAGAGCAGTAACACAGACCTGTGTGTGTGTGTATATTTATGACCGTGTGTATATGTACACAGATTAGAGCAGTTACACAGACCTGTGTGTGTGTGTATATTTATGACTGTGTGTATATGTATATGTACACAGGTTAGAGCAGTTACACAGACCTGTGTGTGTGTGTATATTTATGACCGTGTGTATATGTATATGTACACAGGTTAGAGCAGTTACACAGACCTGTGTGTGTATATTTATGACCGTGTGTATATGTACACAGGTTAGAGCAGTTACACAGACCTGTGTGTGTATGTATATTTATGACTGTGTGTATATGTATATGTACACAGGTTAGAGCAGTTACACAGACCTGTGTGTGTGTGTATATTTATGACCGTGTGTATATGTACACAGGTTAGAGCAGTTACACAGACCTGTGTGTGTGTGTATATTTATGACCGTGTGTATATGTACACAGGTTAGAGCAGTTACACAGACCTGTGTGTGTATGTATATTTATGACTGTGTGTATATGTATATGTACACAGGTTAGAGCAGTTACACAGACCTGTGTGTGTGTGTATATTTATGACCGTGTGTATATGTACACAGGTTAGAGCAGTTACACAGACCTGTGTGTGTGTGTATATATTTATGACCGTGTGTATATGTATATGTACACAGGTTAGAGCAGTTACACAGACCTGTGTGTGTGTGTGTATATTTATGACCGTGTGTATATGTATATGTACACAGGTTAGAGCAGTTACACAGACCTGTGTGTGTGTATATTTATGACTGTGTGTATATGTACACAGGTTAGAGCAGTTACACAGACCTGTGTGTGTGTGTATATTTATGACCGTGTGTATATGTACACAGGTTAGAGCAGTTACACAGACCTGTGTGTGTGTGTATATTTATGACCGTGTGTATATGTACACAGGTTAGAGCAGTTACACAGATCTGTGTGTGTGTGTATATTTATGACCGTGTGTATATGTATATGTACACAGGTTAGAGCAGTTACACAGACCTGTGTGTGTGTGTATATTTATGACCGTGTGTATATGTACACAGGTTAGAGCAGTTACACAGACCTGTGTGTGTGTATATTTATGACCGTGTGTATATGTATACGTACACAGGTTAGAGCAGTTACACAGACCTGTGTGTGTGTGTATATTTATGACTGTGTGTATATGTATATGTACACAGGTTAGAGCAGTAACACAGACCTGTGTGTGTGTATATTTATGACCGTGTGTATATGTACACAGGTTAGAGCAGTTACACAGACCTGTGTTGGAGAGTGTAGGAGGGCTGGTGGAGCAGTCTATGATCAGGTCAGTAAGGGCTTCTGAGGCCTTACACAGAGAGGCTGAGGTAGTGTCCTCCTGGACCAGACCCTGCAGACTGGCTGCCTTAATGAACCTACACACACATTAACCATATTCATTCATATTCACAGAATACTGTATATTCTTATAGTTTAACCACAGGAATAAAGACTATGTGTTTTCAGATTACTTTCAGAAGTGATACTAATTTATTAAACATAATTTGACAGAAAAACCAATTTTGACTGGACCTTTAAAGTAACTCACCTAGCAACATCAGCCTTGGTCCTGTCATCTGTATTGGTGACCTCCACGTGTATGTGACTCAGAGCCTTCAAAACAATGACATGGGCCTGATCAGCGCTGCATATTAAACAAAACATTATCCTACATGACAACCAGTCAACAATTACTCTTGGAACTTTATTTCTGCTCTAAGCTATACAGTGGTAACCCTATGAGCAACATAGCGCTTTGAACTATGCACTTGCGTGACTGACGCCAACAATCGTGAAGATGTTTTGTGAGGATACAATACATTGAGAATGTCCCATTTCGCATTTTTTTGTTTCCACTTCCTTTATCTCATTTGTTTTGTCAAGCAAGATGGCTACTAGTCAGTAAATACTAAATTACAGCTTTAGCTAGTGGACACAGCCCAAGTAAGTAAAGTGAGTGGGTATATGGACAAGCAAACAAATTACATAGTGAAACATGGAGGGGAAGTAAATGTATTGAAAGAAGGAGGGGGAATCACTGGTACAGGGGGGATCACTGGTACAAGGGGAATCACTGGTACAGGGGGGATCACTGGTACAGGGGGGATCACTGGTACAAGGGGAATCACTGGTACAGGGGGGATCACTGGTACAAGGGGAATCACTGGTACAAGGGGAATCACTGGTACAGGGGGGGGATCACTGGTACAGGGGGGGAATCACTGGTACAGGGGGGAATCACTGGTACAGGGGGGAATCACTGGTACAGGGGGGAATCACTGGTATGGGGGGAATCACTGGTACGGGGGGAATCACTGGTACAGGGGGGAGATCACTGGTACAGGGGGGAGATCACTGGTACAGGGGGGAGATCACTGGTACGGGGGGAATCACTGGTACGGGGGGAATCACTGGTACGGGGGGGGGGTCACTGGTACGGGGGGGGGGTCACTGGTGCAGGGGGGATCACTGGTGCAGGGGGGATCACTGGTGCAGGGGGAATCACTGGTACGGGGGGAATCACTGGTACGGGGGGAATCACTGGTACGGGGGGGGGGTCACTGGTGCAGGGGGGATCACTGGTGCAGGGGGGATCACTGGTGCAGGGGGAATCACTGGTACGGGGGGAATCACTGGTACAGGGGGGAGATCACTGGTACGGGGGGGGGGGGGGGGGTCACTGGTGCAGGGGGAATTAATCACTATGGTAATGGTCAAATGAGGGGTCAAAGGTGACTCACAGCATGTAGCAGGAAGCTGATACTCCCCTGGACCATCTGCACCACTCTGTGGATGTGCATCACCGACTCCTCGTACCACATGCTCAGGTAGGGCCTGATCTCGGTCTCTAGGTTCACCAGCTACACAACACACACACACAAAGAGAGAGAGAGAGAGAGAGAGAGAGAGAGAGAGAGATAACACTGTTATAACCATACACACAGGGACATGGGACTACCTATTTTTGTAGTCATTTTCTATTTATCTATCTAGGGTGGTGTTAAGTAGGGCACACTGATAGCAAAACGTTTCACAATGGAGAAGAAAAATCAGTGTTCTTATTGGACAACTTCAGGTAGTACCTCCCCGTTTCAAAACGTTTTTTCTCCCTACTGAACACAACCTAGGTGAGTCCCCTTCAGATAGAAATGTGTTTATTACAAAGGAGCCCTGTCCAAGAGATGATAGAATCCAGTACAATTATATTATTTTGGTGATTCCACTTCCTGCTTACCTCAGGAGTCTGTAGACTGCTCTGCAGGCCTTGCACGTACTTGTCCAGTTCGAGTCTGAATGTACAGTTGATTAAGGAAATGGTTTACGGTTGAATGATTAATGGTTTATGAGTTTCAGTACCCATCTACACAATACAAGTCTAGACTGACTACATTATTATGATTCAGAAAGAGCTGCGTTAGCCTGTAAAGGATATAGGTTGAGGCCTTTCTCAGAGCCTCCCATGAGGCAGATCACATAGCCATTGCCGTCTGCGTCGAGCTGCTCTGGGGATCTCTCCTGCTCCAGGAGACAGCAGTAACATCCCACCGCCGCCTCTGGGACACTTGGATGGGACAACAAACACATATTTATTATGAATGTAAAACACTGGGTTTACATTACTTTAGAAGTGTGCAGGCTAATTGGTGCCACATTGCTTCAGATGTATACATAAGGAGAGAATACTTAGGTCTGATTCCAAACCAAGACCTTGCTTGGCTAGATAGAGCCAGAGACACACAAGCCTATATACAAAGGCCTATATACAGTTACTATATTGCTGATCCCAAACCTAAGCAATCCAATCAGATCTGTGAGAGGGGGTCAACTGGTTCCTAAGGATATTAAAGCTGGATTGGTTTGAAATTAGGTTCAACAAGATCCTAAGGAAAGGAGAGATGGGTTGGTTTGGAATGGGGCCCTTAGTTTAAGTTAGTTAAGGTCACCTGAGCTCCACTGTGGCAATGTTTCCCATGCCCCCCAGCAGGGCTCCTTTGCTCAGCCTCCGGGAGATGTAGCATCGTAGCTCTGGCTCCGCCTCTGCCGGCAGGCTGCTGTCCACTAGGGTGAGGCTGTGGGTGGGGCAAGAGTCAGTTACGATGGAAACAGAGTGACAGGCGACCAATCAGAGCTGATGAGGAAGTGGACAGCCAAAGAGGAGATGAAGAAGGAAGCCGATGACCAAATGCCACGTCAACACAACATGAAGGCTAGATACAGATACAGTGAAAAATAATCTTCCAGTTTCCCATGTGAGTCACAGAGCCTATTTCAAACCTTCCTTCCCACTTCTCTTTCCTTCTGGTCACTATGTAAGATGCATGATGTGACATTGACATACAGTGGGGAAAAAAAGTATTTAGTCAGCCACCAATTGTGCAAGTTCTCCCACTTAAAAAGATGAGAGAGGCCTGTAATTTTCATCATAGGTACACGTCAACTATGACAGACAAAATGAGATTTTTTTTCTCCAGAAAATCACATTGTAGGATTTTTTATGAATTTTTTTGCAAATTATGGTGGAAAATAAGTATTTGGTCAATAACAAAAGTTTCTCAATACTTTGTTATATACCCTTTGTTGGCAATGACACAGGTCAAACGTTTTCTGTAAGTCTTCACAAGGTTTTCACACACTGTTGCTGGTATTTTGGCCCATTCCTCCATGCAGATCTCCTCTAGAGCAGTGATGTTTTGGGGCTTTCGCTGGGCAACACGGACTTTCAACTCCCTCCAAAGATTTTCTATGGGGTTGAGATCTGGAGACTGGCTAGGCCACTCCAGGACCTTGAAATGCTTCTTACGAAGCCACTCCTTCGTTGCCCGGGCGGTGTGTTTGGGATCATTGTCATGCTGAAAGACCCAGTCACGTTTCATCTTCAATGCCCTTGCTGATGGAAGGAGGTTTTCACTCAAAATCTCACGATACATGGCCCCATTCATTCTTTCCTTTACACGGATCAGTCGTCCTGGTCCCTTTGCAGAAAAACAGCCCCAAAGCATGATGTTTCCACCCCCATGCTTCACAGTAGATATGGTGTTCTTTGGATGCAACTCAGCATTCTTTGTCCTCCAAACACGACGAGTTGAGTTTTTACCAAAAAGTTATATTTTGGTTTCATCTGACCATATGACATTCTCCCAAAAAATCTCAATTTGTCTGTCATAGTTGACGTGTACCTATGATGAAAATTACAGGCCTCTCTCATCTTTTTAAGTGGGAGAACTTGCACAATTGGTGGCTGACTAAATACTTTTTTCCCCCACTGTATAACATGTTTTAATAACATCATATCACATTACTATATCATCATCATTACATCATCTGAAAAAACTTCACGTCATAGAAAGAGGACATCCCAAAATAAGTAGCATGAACAGTGTATACAGAAGGAGGTAGATAGGTACTAGGCTTTGTGACTCCATATCCCAGATAGCCATCAGCACACTGACGACATCATGATGGGTAGAAAGACAGAACACAGCATCAATCAGGAAATAATCAGCGTTGAGTCCAGGTTAATAGGTTTGGATACGACAGAGAAGCACAAGACTGAAAGCCACAGAATTACAACCACTAGAGAAACGGACGGACGGGTCACGGGGAGACCTTGGTTACCTAAAGTCTTCCTGACTGGTACTGGCTGTGGAATCTGTTCTTCTCTGGCTCCATGCCACGTTGCCCTCTGCAGCTGCCTCAGATCTAGACAGGTACTGTAGGTAGTTACTTTACTCATGACTTGGTGGTTAGTTAGTGGAGAACAGATCTGCAAGTCTGAACTGACAGTACAGTAAGTCAGCAGCAGGATCCACAGCTGATGTCCACCGAGAACCAGTTAATTTGGGAGAAAGTGGTTATATAGTGACAGAGAAATTGGCCTCAATATGCAGCTGGACTAACTTGATGACATTATGACAGTCAGTGGAGGCTGGTGGGAGGAGCTATAGGACGATGGGGTCGTTGTAATGGCTGGAATGGAATAAATGGAACAACATGTTGTTTCCATATGTTTGATACCGTTCCATTGATTCCATTCCAGCCATTACAATGAGCCCATCCTCCTACAGTTCCTCCCATCAGCCTCCACTAATGACAGCCAGTCAGAGCATGAATACTGTACATTGTGAAAACCTGCAACCTCCAATGAGTCTAATAATATCAACAAAGTCAGACATTGGTGTGATTGGTAATGCATTTCCATTCATCCCTATGGAGAAGGGTGAGAGGCCGAGGTCCATAGATTCTCTATAGCCTAGTAGCTAAGGCAAGTAAACATTACACGTCATCTGCAGATATTTGCATACCAGATAATGCCCTAGTTTAGGTCATTGTGTACTGTCAAAACACATTTCTTGATTTGTATTTATTATTTTATTTACCTAGGCAAGTCATGTAAAGCTAGATACACTCAAACAGAACATTCAGATGGAGAAGATTACCTGGTGCCTTGGTAGAAATAAATGGTATAGTAACAGTTCAACTGTATTTTCTGATTATATCCCATCTCTTCGTTGTCATAATCCGTATCCTTTTCTTCCACGTCAATTGAATCTTGGAAGGAGGACGTTTGCATTGAAGTTTGCGAGGTAAACATGATTCCTTCGCACGTATCAACAAATGACAGATACCGAGAAATGCCGGTCAGTTATTTAGGATGCAGGTTGAACTGGATAAGAAATAATAACAATACTAGGCATGTGAATAGACTAACAGATTCCTTTACTGAACAGACGAGTCTATCATTATTTCTAAAGATCCATGATCTGACTCACGCATGCGCCGTGTAATTCCACGAATCCGTCGTTGTTTAAGGTCCGTGTAAAATTTGCTATGACATGATTAGGTCCAGGAAAGATACTGATCACATCAGTTAGCAACATAGCAAAAGTATGCCCAAATGATCAGAGGTCTATGCACACTTCTAGCCACGTATCAATGGGTAAAATGAAGTTAATGTTTAAGAAGATTCTGAATATACAAACAATGCCTAAATAACTTTTGGGATATTGGCGTTCATTAGCCTGAACAGCCGCTAGTGGTTACTGTTTACCTGTATTTTGAAGGTTTACATCCGATGGCCGATGGACTGTTTTATATTTATACTATAGGTGGGTCTAATCCTGAATGCTGATTGGTTAAAACCGCATTCCAGCCGGTGTCTATTCCACAATTTACCACCGGCTAAATCTATTACCTTAAAATGCCTATTTACTCTGTTCCATCTGACTGTGCAATCCACTGTCTCATCAGCCCAGCCAAGCAATGTATAAACTTGATCTCCACTATAAAAAGCATCTAGACATTATCTCACATTTCTTTTAGACTAACATTTCGTTTTCAACAGCGGAGATTTGCATAAACCATGTGGTTTGTCTCTCCACATTTGCAACATTGTTTCAATATTCAAATTCGATCTCCAGCTTTCCCATAGTAATGAATGTGTCGGGAGTCGGGACAAGACAGACAGGCAGGCAACGTTTCTCAGCCAGCCAGCTGGCATCAATTTTTATGGATATATACAAAGAAATGTCAATAGAAAGCAGGTCAAATGAAATGAAGTGCAGCTAGTTTGCAGTCTTTCCAGCTTCAGTTTGAAGTGATTGTGTTAGCTCTAGCTCCTCTGAACAACAGTGTCCTGAGGAGAGAGCACATGTTCTATGCCAGGTGAAATTGCGCCTCATTAGCTCATTGTTATGGATGTATCCAAATAAATGTCACTAGAAAACAGCTTTAACAAATGCAAATGCAGCTACTTTGTTGTTTTCTGGCTGCACTGTTTGACATGACTGTAAGTTAGCTATAGTTGGCTAGCCAGCAAGCAAGGGATAAGAACGTTGCCAGCCAATATGGCAATAGAACACTTAGAACGAACGACTGGGTTGCGAACGACTGGGTTGCGTCCATAGATACAGAACAAAAAGACTAAACGACTGGATCACGTCTCTGGCAACCGTTACCGAACCGATAGAACGAACAACCAGCCGGCTTGGGTAGCAACCCTAGATTTGTGTCAGGACTATATCTTGTGGAAGGATGAAATAGTAAGAATAAATTCATAAAAATAACGTTTTTAATGAAAATATGTCAGTCATTATTTGAATATGTTGGTGGGTCATTCTACAGATTCGGTGACATTTCAGTATTGTCAGTGTCCCAAGATGTACTAGTGTTATAACTTGTCAGAACATTTATCAAACTACACTTAAATTACAACATTTCAAAGTTTTACATGTTTTTAATATGGAGTAGAGAATATGATTTTAAACAGAGATGAATTTCAATACTTATATGTTTGCTTTTCTTAGGAGTATTAAGAATTTCGCCTGTCCCTATTGACCATCATGCAAATGGCGTGACTCATTTTGAGTACACAGTGTTAAATAATAATGCTTTGTTTTTGTTAAATTAATTGTATATGCCCCCTTATTATGCATAATCCATTTTCTCAGCATAAGACATTTTATTTTCTGAGAAATTCAGGCTTTTACCCCTGTCCTTGTATTTCTTTCAACCCCGTAACGCAACAATACCCCCACTCACAATTAAATAATGGTTTGATCCTGTGGACATCATTTATGAGGAAGTGACATCATACAAGTCTTCAGAGAAGCCTGGTGTGACAAGTGGTAAGCTGCTCTCTCACTTTTTATAAATATTTCATGTTTTTTAAGCACATATGGGCTTTGTCAATCTCAGGTATTCAACTCTGTTGGGGGGGGGGGAATTCATAGTTAAGATTTTACCAAGAATTGTTTTTATAGCTATGAAGTATAACAATGTCTTTTGTTGAATAAGGCCACGTGGCACACTGCTAGCTGCTAGCATCCCGAATTAGCAACAGATTAGCACAAAATCTTCAACCCTGTCACATTCAACCCCATCACATTTTTCAATGTTACGGGGTTGAATGGCTGTTACAGGGTTGAATAGCTGTTAAATCTTAGCAATATTTAATGTATATTGCTTAATACCAATCATATTTTCTTGTTGAATGTTTGTTGTTTACGGTTTTACAGTATCAACTAAAAGTACGAGGAATTTTTGAAAATAATAACTTTAAAAAAGTGACAATTAATTTGTTCTCTCTCCTATATACATTGACATATTTAGGAGTATTATCTGCAAGTTCATGTTCATTTTACTACATAGTGATTAAAAGGATACAATATTTAGTCTTGAAGAGTAAGCAGGTCATTGACTTGACCTTGACCTACAATTTCAGATTCAACAATGGAAAAAACAGCAGCAGAAAGGAAACACACATAGAGAGGAAGGTGAGGGACATCCGCGCGCCGGTGGTCAGGTAATTCTCCTGGAAATGTAAGATCTTTAAGACACGAGGTGGTGGTGGTCATGGACACACAATCAACAGAAAATAAAGTTTTGTTGCTTTAAAGCATAATTTGGTAATGCATAAAAAGACTAGAGAATGTAAATGAAGACTAGTCTAAAAAGACATACAGTATACTGCCTTGGCAACTGGTGCGTGAGGGGTTCATGTTCACTAGCCGACTGGTTTGTACTGACATATTTAGGAGTATTATCTGCAAGTTAATTGGCTAGTGAACAACTGGCCAAGAGGGGCTTGAGGGCAGGGTCTTGGAATTTCTTTGAAGCAGGGCATGGGAAGGGAGCACCAGATGGTGTTGGTGCAACCCTAAAAAGAACCGCAGACAGGCTGATAAGTCAAGGATGTGACATCCCAAATGCTCATACTCTGTACAGGGTCTTAGAGGAGAACAACACTGCCATCAAGCTTTACTTCATTGAAGACGAGGCCATCGAGAAAGCCGTCCAAGGTATGCCAGCCAATTTGCCAGTAGTTCCATCCACAATGCGGATCCACCAAGTTGTTTGTGTGGCTGCAAGGCAAATTGCCTACCGTGATGTAAGCTGTATGTGCACAGTCCACAACAAGAAACTGGAATGCCAGTGTTTCAATACACAACATTTCACATTTACCCCTAAAGTTACATCAGTCGTGTCACAGAGGGAGGTTGATTGGGCAAATCCAGACATATGCGGGAAATGGTGCGTGGCCAAATATGATGACGATTTCTATCCCGGAATAATTCTAGCCACAGATGAATCCCATGTGCAGGTCAAATGCATGTGCTGTGCTGGACCAAATAGGTACTTCTGGCCACTTCTTGATGATATCCTGTGGTATCCATTTGAGGACATCTTGGAACACATTGATCCCCCTAAACCGGTGACTTCTAGGCACATGGAAAGGAAGGAAGTGTGGGCTAGGCTCTCTCAGTAAAAATGGTGAACAAACTGTAGGCTTACCTATAGGTTATTAATGTTAAGATGTTTGCTTAATGTTCAAACATTCAAACAACACAGACATTCCTGCCATTACTCTGGATATTTCTATGAAATCAATGAAATGTTGTAACTGTTGTTAGTTTATTAATGTGTTTTAATCTGTCTAGATTTCATCTTGATTGTTTAAACTTTAAAAGCTATGTTGACAGTAGTTTAAAATGTTAAAAAATGGCAACATGTGACCTATATAGGTTATCAATGTTAAGATGTTTGCTCAATGTTCAAACAGACTCCTGCCATTATCAGATGGATATTTTTATGAAATCAATGAAATGTTGTTACTGTTATTAGTTCATTAATGTGTTTTACTCTGTCTAGCTTTCATCTAGATTCTTTACATTTTAAAAGCTATGTTGACAGTAGGTTTAAAAATGTTTAAAATGTTTAAAAAATGGCAACATGTTAGTGATCTCAAAAGATAAAACATATGACACGTGATGCTTTTCACTCAACCCTGTTACATGATTTTCAACCCTGTTGCGGTGCATTCATCCCTATTACGAGATTATTTTTTTACATTTTTGTATTAAATACACAAAATATAACATCAATAGTGTTTTTATTGTGTGTATTAAATCAGGGTAAATAAGGCTATTTCAATTTTGTCAGGAATTACGCAGCATTCTTGCACATTTCTTGCGAAAATGTGGAGTTAGATTAGACATTTCTTCATCGTAAACTGGAAAGGATGGTGTTGGTCAGTTTTTCTTGATTTTCTCTTTAATTACAATATGCCATTATTTACAAGGGACATCTAAACTGTGAGATTATGCCAGAAGCTGATCTCAAGCTTATTGGAAAAATGAATAGTTGAATAACAAAATGACTGTGACGGGGTTGAATTAAATTGGGACTTGTTTGAGAAAATAATACAGAATAATAACTTAATACTCTACATTGAGATGGGAAAAGGTATTTTCTATCAAGTACACACATTACTTTGTCACATCAAATAAAAAAAAGCTTAAGATTTTAATGTTCATTGTTTCATCCTCCTCAATCACAAAAGGCACCGAATCTGTAGAATGACCCTGGTAACCCATTGTAGAAAAGTGATAATGCCCTTGAAGCCGGTGTTTGGAAGATATATTGGCATGGTTTGCCAGCCCTCAACTTTGTCTCGGGCCTAACAACACCGTGCCAATATATCCTCCAAACACCGGCTTCTCAGGCATTATCACTTAACTAGATTCCACACCCACAAAGTCAAAATTGGCTATATTGTAAAAATTAATGTAAACAAAAAATAGCTTTTTGGTCTTCATTTAAGGTTAGGCATAAGGTTAGCTGTGTGGTAAAAGTTAGGGTTAGGTTTAAAATACATTTTTAATAAGATACATTTTAGGAATGGGCAGGGTATAGCCATAATTTTCACTTTGTGGATGTGGAAGCTTGTAAAGACAAGGTACCGTACTGCTGCAGAGATTTAGACGATTAAAGAAATGGTCATTCAGCACCAGAAGGCCAAATGCTTCAAAAATCCCGTCACAATAAACTGTACACAGGGCCGGAATTGGCCACCCACTGTATGCAGGTAAGGACATGGGGTCACTGCACCAGTTTGTTGAAGTGACTGATTTTGCTTTCAGAAAGATATGCCATGTTTTCACTTTTGTAATTGTCGGCATGCTTTCATTACAACCTAACGGTAAGTAGTGAAAACACTGCATTATACTCAGTATATCCAATGCTCATTAAATGCAGTATCCCACAGTGCTGCGCATATCCAGCGTTTACATAGACAAAGAAACCATTGATTAAATCCCAAATGCAATACCTGGAAGGACAAATATTGAATTGTAAATCTACGGCATGGAGGGTATTCCAGGGAAATCATAGAGGAGAGAAGAAGAGTGCTTAAACAGAAAACACAAGGTTTGATTAATGGTCTTTAATAATTGTGACACGATCATTATCATCCGCAAGCACGTGTGATGACAGCAGCTGGAATGTTTGCATACAGTTGCGAGGGACTATAAACTAACCATTAACATGAACCAGAATTATTCATTCTTCTGCACCACATTTTTCTGTCAATGATCATGATCTTTTTCTTGACTAGTCTAAGGGGTTGATAATGCATTTGAGTTAGTTGTTTGTTAGTTGACAGAGTCAGAAGATGAAGCTGAACACCCAACATTACTCTGATGAGTATGAGGAAGACAAGGAGCCCAGATCGTCCTTCCTGCCGCCAGCTGCAGGCTACATTCCCCCCATGACCCAGCCAGGGATGCCCCCCGTCCCCACAGCACTGGGGATGCCTCCAGGGGAGATGACACTGGTGTTATTACTAGGACTTATCTAGATGCATTACTTGCTTAAGTATTTATGAAGCTTATACATAGACATTGACTGATAATTGCTGATTGTATGACTGTCTTACCAAATCGTTTTTTTCTAGTATTTATTTCCCCCTTACAGTTTCTCCACTACATTTGTTTGCTCAAATCAGCACCTGGTAAGTTTATTTGGACATTCTTTAGGTCTAATAAACAGTCATGTAATAGTCATTTTACTATGAACTCTTGTGATGATGTGTTTTCTCTCTCCATTTGGTCTTCAGTATGACGCCCATGGGTGGGATGATGCCTCCAGGACCAGGGATGCCCCTGATGATGCTTCCAGGGCCAGGGATGCCCCTGATGATGCCTCCAGGACCAGGGATTCCCCCGATGATGCCTCCAGGACCAGGGATGCCCCTGATGATGCCTCCAGGACCAGGGATGCCCCTGATGATGCCTCCAGGACCAGGGATGCCCCTGATGATGCCTCCAGGACCAGGGATGCCCATGAAGATTCCAGGAATGCCACCAGGTAAGGGCTGTCAGGTTAAGACACACCTGTACAAAACTGCAGAAATCCACTATAGCTTCAAGCACCATAGCTCTGTAATGAAACGTTGAATCCCTCTGGTCTTGCACCACAGATACACCACATAGTCCTCAAAGAGTTGTGCAGCATTTGTTTTCAGATATAATTTGTTTTAGCATTTATGTCTCACATCGCCACAACATTGACATTACGTCTATAGTACTTTTCTTCTTCTGGTCACTTTGACCATCACGAGCACTCAAAATGTATATATGAGAATAATAACCACCTGTTGTTGTCCCTGCCAGGTATGCCACCTCCAGTGGGCCACCAGCCAGGTATGCCCCACATGACTCAGGCCCGCCCCCTCCACTCCCCCAGGCATGCTCAACAGACCAGCCATTTATTTAACCAGGAAAAGCCCATTGAGACCCAGAGTCTCTTTTTCAAGGGAGACCTGGCCAAGAAGGCAGCAACAATCAGTACATTACAGAATTAAAACATACAACAATACAGTTCAACAACATGATCCAGCCTAAAAAAAAGCATTTACACTCCTCTGTAACAGTCTCCCATCAAAATTCAAAATTAATTCAGTGGCACTAACATACCTGTACCTAGGTATTTGTAGGATGACACTTTTTCAATGGATAAGCCACCAGATGTGACAATGCTAACCTTCTCTGGCTCAGTGCGAGCTCTGATAAAGGTCATGAATTTTGTTTTTTTGTACATTCATGACCAGTTTGAGACCATAAAGGGAGGTCTGCAGTGACTGAAAAGCAGTCTGGAGCTCTTCAACAGCCTGAACCAGAGAAGGAGCACGGGAATATATAACTGTATCATCTGCATATAGATGCAACTTTGCTGGTTGCATCCCATTTCCCAGATTATTAATACAAATTGAGAACAACACAGGAGCTAAAATGCAACCCTGGGGCACACCTCTATTAATCTCAAGAAAGCTCGATTTGTGATTGTCAGCATATACACATTGTGTTCTGTCAGAAAGATAGTTACTAAACCAATGTACTGTCCCCTTCACAATGTTACGGAGTCTAGCTAGCAACAATTCATGGTCAACTGAATCAAATGCCTTTGATAAATCAACAAACAGAGCAGCACAATGTTGCTTTTTATTAAGTGCATTTATGATGTCATTTGCCACTGCCATAGCTGCAGTTGTGGAGCTGTGCACCGATCTAAAGCCAGACTGAACCCCGCTCAGTATGTTATTTTCAATTAAGAAGTATTTTAACTGTGAGTTCACTAGGGATTCATAGACTTTGGCCAGGATAGGGAATTTGGAAATAGGACGATAGTTATTTGCGTCCTAGGGATCTCCCTGGGTATGGAATTGGTCAGGAGACTGAAGTTGAAAATGTGAGCCACAGGTTCAGTAATAATACCAGCTACTATCTTTAAGAGGTAGGGATCCAGGTTGTCTGAACCTGCAGACCTTTTAGTGTCTATTGCCTTTAGTGCTTTATAGACCTCAGCTAAGAAACAAACTTTAAATGTTTTTTCATTTGGTGGGGTAGCACATGGAGATGTGTGAAACTTACTCCTCAGCCTTAAGTGCTCCGCTTGCGTCGCCTCATTAGCTAGCTTTTGAGGTGGTGCGATCGGCTAACACGCTTAAGGGAGGACGGTCCCGAGTTCATGCCAGGTATGGGCCGAAATCGGGGTGGGAAAGCGGTACTCGCTAAGTAAGCAGCGTGACTTCTTTTACAGTGGCACCAGCCCATGATTTGGTCGCACCAAATTTTATTTGCGCCGTTACACAATAGAAAAAACGAGTATCATCTTATAAAGTAATTCACAATGCTTTATTAAAAAGTGTAATAGACTACTGAGATGGTATTCAAGAAAGTTGTTTCATCATCTTTTCATGTTGTGATTCAAAATATTTTAATGTGCAACCTAATCCAGTGATTGTCATGCATTTTGGGTTGACTATTAGGCTATTGTCAAAATAGGGCTCCACAATCTTTTATAATATTTTCAATAGAGATTAATTTGCCTTTATCTTTATGTGCACTAATATCATAGGCTAATTTATTTGGGGCTAATTCACCACCTGAGTAAGTGGAAACTCAAAACACATTAGCTAGATTGCTAGATCTAAATATAATGGCCACTGCTAGTAGACATGTATTAATCTAACAGTACATGTTTTATGTCCAAAAAAACATTGCAGTTGTAGCCTACTGCCCAATGAGGCCTATTTAATCGCAATGGCCAATGCGCATTTCGCACGCTCTGTATCTCAAAGTCATATCAAATAGCTTGCTTGTAAAATAGTTGCAATTGAGGTTAAAATTGAGAGCTGAAAATGTAAATTATACCTACAGAAAGCTGATAACCTCCTTTCAACTGTGACAACAGGATAGCTGTGTTTTCCCCGCAATAGGATTTTAAAATGTTATACCATCAGAATTTTTTTTTATCCTGGAGCATTTTTACCCTGGGAAAGGAGAGAGAGAGTGGCTGGCTTGAGACAGCAGCAGGCCCCAGCGAAACAGGTAGAGGGGCAGGCAGACACTTTCATTACAGGAATCATGAGGATAATGTACAGGTAACTGGCAAAATAATGGAAACACTTCAGTAAATGAGGATATTGAAAGCAGGTGCTTCCACACAGGTGTGATTCCTGAGTTAATTAAACAATTAACATACCATCATGCTTAGGGTAATGTACATAAATGCTGGGCAGGCAATTATTTTGGCTACCATGGCTATGCCCCCATAGGATGACAATGCCCCCATCCACATGGCACGAGTGGTCACTGAATGGTTTGATGAGCATGAAAACGATGTAAACATATGCCATGGCCGTCTCAGTCACCAGATGTCAACCCAATTGAACACTTATGGGAGATTTGGCACCTGAGATAGCGTTTTCCACCACCATCAACAAAACACCAAATTATTGAATTTTGCATGGAAGAATGGTGTCACATCCCTCCAATAGAGTTCCAGACACTTGTAGAATCTATGTCAAGGTGCTTTGAAGTTGTTCTGGCTCGTGGTGCCCAACGTCCTATTAAGACACTATGTTGGTGTTTCCTTTATTTTGGCATTTACCTGTACTTTACTATTTGACCAAATCATGGTTTTAGCCTCCTAAAAAAAAAGAGGACGTTTTGAGTGAGATGACCATGTAGAATGTGCAGCTCGCACTGATGCGACCAATTCAAATTTGAACTCGCACAGCCAAATGCAACTAAATGGTCTCAGTCTGAAGCCCTGAAATGTGTTGTGTATTAGCTTAGCTCAAATTGTTCCTTTTGGTAACAGCGATCAGTAGCTCTGTTTGTGATTAGAAGCTACATGCCATTGTTTGCTTTTTTTTTTTTTTTCTACAAATCTGCATTTAAACAATCTGTATAAAAACCTCCCTTATAAACTGGCCTCAACTCTTCAAAATCAACATCACTTTAAACAGAGATAAACATGCAGATTTGTATGGTAACTATTTTTCTTAAGTTAGAATGCTGTTTTTAGATGATTTCTCACAAAAAGTTAAACACAGCACACTTTATTTAGCTATCTATTTTAGCAGGCTTAAGACCTTGAACATTTTTGTAATTTCCTTAATGCGCATGGGACATTTGGGGAAATCATACCTAGCTATAACCTTTAATTTCAAAGCTTGTCAACTGATTGACAAATATAACATGTGGCTTTGTTTCTTATGTTTCATTTACGGATGTAGGATCTTTATTTGATCACCCTGTTACAGAAGAACTTTCCTGCAAATCAGGACATTTTTAACTTGTAATGTATTTGAGGTTTAAAAAGGCTTCTGAAGTTTGTAATTTCCACTTTGATATTTCAGACTTGATTTCCCCTTACAACCCCTACAAAAATGTCCATATATTATATAATCCACATAATAATTCACATTTCCTGTTGCTGCAGGATTATTTTCCTGCTGTAGCAAACTGGCTCAAATTAAGATCCTACATCTGTAGGTTTGTAGAAGTGAAGGGTAGTAAATATGGTGCATATTGTTTTGAAGGCGCTGGAGTTGAGCTAGTACCCATCAAGGCAAGTCTTTGTAAATACATTATTGTTGTCATACTAAAAGGAGTAAGGCCTTCACAGCACTTCAGGTGTGTCCAAGGTTCAGGTGTGTCCAACGTACAGTATGCTTGGTGAGGGCTTCAGATACTGTAGCTGTCTATTCTAAAATGGTATTGTAACAAAATGTACAGAAACCTCTTGTACACCCACAGTCAGGAGCATAGTCCTGGAGGGCGCTGTTCTCGTTCTCTCTGCATGTCTTTGCTGGGGCGTTGGACCGTAGCACATGATCCACATGAAAGTTGACATGGCGATTTTGTCAAAGGTCCTCTGCGTCGCAGGATCACACCTGGGTTCCACAGGCACTTGGTACGGGATTTCAGACACCCTATCACCCTCTCTCCGTCTTTGAATTCTCTGACAGTCTTTGAGTGTCTGTCTTTCGTCTGCTGTAGCTGGTGCTTAGCCACAGTGTTTGACAGGTCTGGTTTCAAAAGTGTCAGGCGAGTATGTGGTTGGCATTTCAGAAACAGTTCAGCTGGTGTACATTCCATTAATTTGTGTGGTGTGTTCCGGTAAGTGAACAGGAAGCGGGCAGGCCTTTGGTGGGTGGGCACAGACTGAACGTTGAATCTTGTCCAGGCCTTCTTAAAGGTTTGCACAGCTCTCTCCGCTGCTCCGTTTGATGCAGGATGGTAAGTTGGTGACAGGATGTGCCTTACTCCGTTGTTTTTGAGAAACGATTTGAAGTCGTTCGATGTGAAAGGAGGGCCATTGCCCGAGATGAGCTACTTGGGAAGTCCGAAGGATTCAAACAGGTTTCTGAGTAGATTGATGGTCTTCTCAGCTGTGGTCAGTTGTGTAGGGAACACTTCCATCCACATGGAAAGGACATCGACGACAACTAGGAAGTGTTGCTTGTCGATCTTGGCGTAGTCCACATGGATACGTTCCCATGGTGTAGCAGCCCAGGACCATGGATGAAGAGGTGCAGTAGCAGGCTTGTTGTGAACAGCTTCACAGGGTGAGCAGTGACCTACATGCTGCTGAATGTCCTGATCCAGTCCAGACCACCACAGATAACGGCGGGCGAGTGCTTTCATTCGAGTGATCCCTGGATGTTCACTGTGCAGGTCAGATAGTAGTCTCCTGAACTTGGGAGGTACCACCACCCTTGATACCCAGAGAACACATCCTTGATCTGTAGATAACTGGTCTTTCCTGTCTTTAAATTGGCTTGCAGTATCAGTATCATAGGCTTGCAGTATCAGAACCCAATGTTACATTCGAAGTGCGGCCAGGGTTGGTATGGCTGATTTGGTCCAAGAATGGCCAGAAGCAGCTTGTGATCTGTCAGCAGTGGAACTTCCTTCCTTAGAGGTAGGAATCACTCTGAACATTATGCTCAGGGCTTCCTTCTCAATTTGATCATAGTTTTTCTCGCTTGGTGACAGAGAACGTGATGCAAATGCGATGGGATGTTCTTCACCTGATGGTAGAACATGTGAGATGAACTTGCTGTCGTTTGGGTGCACACCTTGTATCTGAGATAATCCACTGAGTCCTGAAGGAACTCACACTTGCTGCATTTAATTCTCACTCCGTAATTCTCCAGTCTTGTCATCACTTTGTCCAGCATTGCAAGGTGCTCTTCCATGGTTGGTGCTGACACAAGGATGTCGTCTATGAAGCACATGACATTGTCTATGCCCCTCACACTCTGGACCTCGAAGCCAGTTCCACTGCATTTTTTCATTGTTCCCCTCTAATCAGGGACTGATTTAGACCTGGGACACCAGGTGGGTGCAATTAATTATCAGGTAGAACAAAAAACCAGCAGACTCCGGACCTCGTAGGGTAAGAGTAGAATACCCCTGGTCTATGCTATCCAAGATCTGATCCATTGTGTGTTAGAATATCGCTGGAGCTGTCGAGATCCCTTAGGCCAAGCGATTGAATCTGAATAGCCCTGTGTGTATTGATGGTCAGATACTGTACTGACTCCGGATCCAGCTTCAGTTGCTGATAAGCAAACGACAGGTCCAGCTTACTGTAAACCTTCCCACTGGCTAGAGTGGCAAACAGATCTTCAGCATTCGGTAGTGGATACTCCTCTGGTATTATGCAGCGATTGACTGTGACCTTGTAGTCTCCACACATTCTCACGGTCTTGTCTTTCTTTAGGACTACAATGATTGGAGCAGCTCAGTCGCTCCTCTCCACTTTCGTGATGATGTCATTCTTCTGTAGACGCTCCAGTTCTTTCTCTACGGTTTTCTTTAGAGCATAGGGAACCAGATGTGTTTTTTGAATGATAGGCTTAGTTCCTTCTTACTCTCTGACTTTTCCTGTGTCCATAGCCATCTTTGAAGAGTTTGTTTGTGAGTGTAGCCTGACTCACTGGTTTGTCATTTGTCAGACTGATGATTTCTCCCCAGTTCATCTTGATCTTCTGTGTCAGTTTTCTGCCTAACAGGACAGTTTTTTCTCATTTGACAATGACAAGCGGCAGCGTCCACTCCTTCCACTCATATCTGACTGGTACCTGGATCTTCCCTAACACAGGAATAGTGTCACCAGCGTATGAAGAAAAGGTGGATGTATGCTGGCTGAAGACTCTCTGGAACGAGAGATACACACGCACCGGTGTCCAGCTGCATGTTGAGATAGATTCCATCTTTCCGTTGTTGAGCTGTGTATACTGTGAACAGTTCCAGTACTGTTTCAACTGTAGGTTCCTCTTCTTGTGTTGTGTCTGACATATTGTGAGCTCTTTGTGCGTTTTGGAGCTTTACATACGCTCTGTGAATGTCCAACTTTTCCACAGTTGTGGCACTTTCAGTTTTTCACTTTCAGAATTTTCTGCACTTTCTTAATTCCCTGCACTCATTTGGTCCTATGTGCACACTGTGTTATGTTTATTTTGTCTTTATAAGCCTCATTTTCATCAAAAAGTATTTGTTCCTTTATCAGAGTAAATATTCTCCACTGAGATCGCTTATTTTCAATGGGTTCAATGACAGTTCTTACCTTCACCACCTGAGGGCAGTGTGCCGATTTCTGGACTACAATAGGCTCACTATTAGCAGTTCCCGAACACTGTGCTTAGCTAGCAATGCTTAGCTTTAAAGCAATACTCTACTGGCGGTAAAAACTGACGATTGCCATCATTTTTTCCCCGAATTTCATTACTCACACAACATTCTTCCCTTTTGTCCAGTTTATTTATGCAGTTTGTGCACCTCGTCGCCACTGTAATATTTATGTTGTGGAGAATATCACCAGGCAGGAGACGGGAGTACAGGTTAGTCTGCGGTTTAGTAAAAACATATTGTGGAAAACAACTTAGGACCATTAGTGTGCATGTGAACTGTCTATTAGGTATCGTAACATAGTACTGCCGTAATGCATTACTGCTTAGTAACAGCATAGAAACTAATATAGACAGATGTAGAACACAGATACTACACTCATGCACAAAGTTGCATTTGACCTCACTCCTGAACTTTAATGTCAAAAGCAACCAATCCATCAAACGAAAAACCTAAACAAAATGTGACATTTTCATTTGCATTTGGCAGAGAGGCTTTGTACAGAGGAATGACCCTGATCTTGCTTCCCCTGGTTGTGCCTTGAACCAACAGTTGTCCATTTTCTGTCCATCCATCAACATGTTGCAGCAATTGCACAACTTCTGGGATTTTGAACACCTCACCACCAAGCCACTTGAGATTTCTTTAGCTCAGAGTTCCCTTTATGTGCTTTTCTATCTGACTCCGATGAACAATCCTGCTCAGCCCTCTAGCCTTTCCAAGAAAGAAGTGAGTTACTATTCTACTTTTTCTTGGTGGTAAATGTTTATTTTTGAGCTCACAAAGTCTTTGAAGAGCATCAATTGCTGACATGAGGACTTGGCCATTGGCAGAATCAGGCTCCTTGTTTCGTGGCTCCTCTGGCCAGAACAAAATTGAGAGAAGAAAGAGAGCACTTGCTGCTGGTGTGTGTCTCCCTCCCCTGTTAAATCTCCTACTGAGATCCTGAAGTTTCTGTAAGGAAACTAGCTTTGGAGAGCCAGGTAAAGCACAAGCAAGAGCTATCTGACAGAACATGAAGTTGACAAGTTCTGTCTGGTCAAGGTCTTCCTTTTTGAGATTCTCTGGATACATGCCAATTATTGCCTTCAGCTTTCTACCAGATCTCTTGGCATTGTGGTCAAGGAGCAAGGAGAGGATTGGTAGGATAGGGTTGTGAGATTTCCTCCACCTAGCTGGTAAATTTTCATTTGTCTTGTGAATGCAGAACTTTCAGTGTGAGTGACCATTTCAGCATTATTGAAGTCAGGCATTGGGCTGACGATATCTGGGACGTCACAAAAAAAACCAGCATACACAGCACTCTTCCTTGTCACCCATTTCCTTGGATTGTGTACTTGTTCAGGCTCTCTTGTGTCAAGTTCCTCTTCCTCCTCACTGATGTCTGTCTGAAAGTAACTGAGGTCTTCAGAAATGCACCCCAGAGCATGGTAAATACTCTTATTCATTCCTTTTAGTTGGCCGTGGAACCTTTGCCAGGGTTTTTCAACTGCTTGTGGGATATAGTCACTTAGCAAGTATTTCATCAGCTCAGACTTCCCATCTTTGGTTGAAAAAACATCCACTGCTGATATGAGTCGAAGCAGTCTGCATCCAACATCCACCTCCCCATAGTAGGAGTTGTTCAGACTAACGTTTTCTTTTTTGGGTGTTTTTTCTGAGGCACGGAACGCTGAAATTCCTTTCAGAGCTGTGTCTATAATTTCAGTAACCTTTTCAGGCGGTAAGGCTTGTTTGTCAAGGGTGTCATGCATGTGATAAAACCACCACTTGTACACCTGTCCTAATGTGTCAAGGACAAATGTATCATACGGCAGGATTGATTTAGCCTTTTCAGCCCAATGTAGGGCTTCCTCGAACCTTGTGTTTGTGTAAAGCAGACGCGCAAGCTGCTGGGCAACAATTGCATCTTTTCCTAAAGATGTGTAGGCTGCTTTCAAAAGATCAACAGCTTTTTCAATGCATCCTGTTTCAGTGCTGACATGCTCAATTAGAGGAGAGAATGAACTGTCCTCAGAATCTCCTCTGCTCTTTTTGATGCGTCTGATGAAGAGAATTCGGATGAACTTCAGAAATTCGCCTCTTCCAAACCTATGACATAAGTACTTTGTCCTGTAGTAGATCCATTGCTATATCACTCTGTGGCAGAGTTTTAGAGAGCTGCACTAGAATTTCCTTTGCCAGCATTGGATGAATTATCCGTATGGATGAGATGTGTGATGTACTCTCCTTTAGGTGTATGAAAACAAGTCTAGCTTGTTCACTGAGAGAGTTCTCAAATGCATGGTAACGGATTCTTTCCACTTGAATACCTAAGGCAAGGGAAGCTTCGCAGTGTGACACAGATATATACAGTGGGGAAAAAAAGTATTTAGTCAGCCACCAATTGTGCAAGTTCTCCCACTTAAAAAGATGAGAGAGGCCTGTAATTTTCATCATAGGTACACATCAACTATGATCCAGAAAATCACATTGTAGGATTTTTTATGAGTTTATTTGCAAATTATGGTGGAAAATAAGTATTTGGTCACCTACAAACAAGCAAGATTTCTGGCTCTCACAGACCTGTAACTTCTTCTTTAAGAGGCTCCTCTGTCCTCCACTCGTTACCTGTATTAATGGCACCTGTTTGAACTTGTTATCAGTATAAAAGACACCTGTCCACAACCTCAAACAGTCACAATCCAAACTCCACTATGGCCAAAACCAAAGAGCTGTCAAAGGACACCAGAAACAAAATGATAGACCTGCACCAGGCTGGGAAGACTGAATCTGCAATAGGTAAGCAGCTTGGTTTGAAGAAATCAACTGTGGGAGCAATTATTAGGAAATGGAAGACATACAAGACCACTGATAATCTCCCTCGATCTGGGGCTCCACGCAAGATCTCAGCCCGTGGGGTCAAAATGATCACAAGAACGGTGAGCAAAAATCCCAGAACCACACGGGGGGACCTAGTGAATGACCTGCAGAGAGCTGGGACCAAAGTAACAAAGCCTACCATCAGTAACACACTACACCGCCAGGGACTCAAATCCTGCATTGCCAGACGTGTCCCCCTGCTTAAGCCAGTACATGTCCAGGCCCGTCTGAAGTTTGCTAGAGTGCATTTGGATGATCCAGAAGAGGATTGGGAGAATGTCATATGGTCAGATGAAACCAAAATAGAACTTTTTGGTAAAAACTCAACTCGTCGTGTTTGGAAGACAAAGAATGCTGAGTTGCATCCAAAGAACACCATACCTACTGTGAAGCATGGGGGTGGAAACATCATGCTTTGGGGCTGTTTTTCTGCAAAGGGACCAGGACGACTGATCCGTGTAAAGGAAAGAATGAATGGGGCCATGTGTCGTGAGATTTTGAGTGAAAACCTCCTTCCATCAGCAAGGGCATTGAAGATGAAATGTGGCTGGGTCTTTCAGCATGACAATGATCCCAAACACACCGCCCGGGCAACGAAGGAGTGGCTTCGTAAGAAGCATTTCAAGGTCCTGGAGTGGCCTAGCCAGTCTCCAGATCTCAACCCCATAGAAAATCTTTGGAGGGAGTTGAAAGTCCGTGTTGACCAGCGACAGCCCCAAAACATCACTGCTCTAGAGGAGATCTGCATGGAGGAATGGGCCAAAATACCAGCAACAGTGTGTGAAAACCTTGTGAAGACTTACAGAAAACGTTTGACCTGTGTCATTGCCAACAAAGGGTATATAACAAAGTATTGAGAAACTTTTGTTATTGACCAAATACTTATTTTCCACCATCATTTGCAAATAAATTCATTAAAAATCCTACAATGTGATTTTCTGGATTTTTTTTCCTCATTTTGTGTCATAGTTGACGTGTACCTATGATGAAAATTACAGGCCTCTCTCATCTTTTTAAGTGGGAGAACTTGCACAATTGGTGGCTGACTAAATACTTTTTTCCCCCACTGTATACATATACACACACACACATACATATACATACATATATATATACACATTATTGATCGATTGACTATGACTTTTCAGATCACCCAGTAGTGCTATCTGCAGGGTTAGCTCCAGGTAAATATTGCAATCCTTCAGCCATTCCTGGACCTGTGACCAAAAACAAGCTACAAATGGACCGAACCAAAACAAATGATCTAATGATTCTGTCTCTTCGCAGCAAAATCTGCAGAGCTGGGAAGATTGTATCCCCCATATAAATAACATTCTATTGGTAGCAAGAATTTTTGAATCCGGCGTCGTTTTGCGTATCAGTTCATAAACACTATGCCATGGAATCAGTACGTCAAAAATCTCTTCCCAACTATTTTGCAATCTATATGGGACGGCTGTCAATCCTTTGGTCCTTAAATGAAACTGGTATACTTTTTATTTATCACAATTTTCTTTAACCAATTATGTTCTTTAATGCAGGGCTGACAGACAAGTTCCTTACTTTTTCCCCCTTCCACTTTCCTCTTCCATTTTTGCGATAATGCTGCTATTATTGGTTTGTAATTTTGGGTAGAGCAGACATTTCCATATGTTTTTGTTAGCTGCATGTGCGACATAACTCCACCAGTCCTACCTATGATATCATTTACGAAGATTATACCTTTTTGAAAAAATATATATCAAAAGATAATGTTTTTTTAATCAATTAGTATATTTCAGTTTAACCACAATATTTGTTGCATTATTTGTTCTGTCGTTTCTAGAGGATTAAATTGAAATTGCAACCAACTTTCTATGGCTTGTTTTAGAAATAGTGATATTTGGGAGATGATTTCCTTTTCAAATAACTTAAATTGAGAGGTTGTAATCTGAATAAAGGGAAAAGGGCCATTCTTGAACAAGGGGTGAGACAATTTTACTAATTTGCTAGAGAACCAGTTCGGATTTAAGTATAACTTTTGTATGACTGACACTTTTAGTGATAGGTCTAATGCTTTAATATTTAATAATTTCTGTCCTCCGGATTCATATTCATTATATAAATAGGCCCGTTTAATTTTGTTTTTTTCTCATATAATTTTAAAAACTGTTCGCTAGGTGTAGGCAAGACCATAAGCAAATAGGTAAACTGGGATAATACTAAAGAGTTAATCAGGGTGATTTTTCCACAAATAGACAGGTATTCACCTTTCCATGATAGCAAGATCTTATCTATTTTTGCTAACTTTCTATTAACATTTATTGGAGTGAGATCATTTATTTCCTTTGGGATATGTATTCCGAGTATATCCACAACACCATCAGACCATTTTATTGGTAAACTTCATGGTCATGTACATTTTTTATTTTTTAGTGATCCAGTACATACATAATATAGTACATTTATCACAATTTGGTTGTAATCCAGAGAGGTTAGAAAATGTATCTAGATCCTCTATGAGGCTGTGGAGGGATTTAAAAGAAAACATTAATCATCAGCGTAGAATGACACCTTTATTTCTAAGCCCTGGATTTCTAATCCCTTGATATTATTGTTGGATCTGATTTTAATAGCTAACATTTCGATGGCCATAATAAATACCGTTGAAGTCGGAAGTTTACATACACTTAGGTTGGAGTCATTAAAACTTGTTTTTCAACCACTTCACAAATTCACCTATAATTCACTGTATCACAATTCCAGTGGGTCAGACGTTTACATACACTAAGTTCACTGTGCCTTTAAACAGTTTGGAAAATTCCAGAAAATTATATCATGGCTTTAGAAGCTTCTGATAGGCTAATTGACATAATTTGAGTCAATTGGAGGTGTACCTGTGGATGTATTTCAAGGCATACCTTCAAACTCAGTGCCTCTTTGCTTGACATCATGGGAAAATCAAAAGAAATCAGCCAAGACCTCAGAAAAAAATTGCAGACCTCCACAAGTCTGGTTCATCCTTGGGATCAATTTCCAAACGCCTGAAGGTACCATGTTCATCTGTACAAATAATAGTACGCAAGTATAAACACTATGGGACCACGCAGCCGTCATACCGCTCAGGAAGGAGACGCGTTCTGTCTCCTAGTGATGAACGTACTTTGGTGCGAAAAGTGCAAATCAATCCCAGAACAGCAAAGGACCTTGTGAAGATGCTGGAGGTAACAGGTACAAAAGTATCTATATCCACAGTAAAACTAGTCATACAGTGGGGAAAAAAAGTATTTAGTCAGCCACCAATTGTGCATGTTCTCCCACTTAAAAAGATGAGAGAGGCCTGTAATTTTCATCATAGGTACACGTCAACTATGACAGACAAAATGAGAAAAAAAAAATCCCGAAAATCACATTGTAGGATTTTTAATGAATTTATTTGCAAATGATGGTGGAAAATAAGTATTTGGTCAATAACAAAAGTTTCTCAATACTTTGTTATATACCCTTTGTTGGCAATGACACAGGTCAAACGTTTTCTGTAAGTCTTCACAAGGTTTTCACACACTGTTGCTGGTATTTTGGCCCATTCCTCCATGCAGATCTCCTCTAGAGCAGTGATGTTTTGGGGCTGTCGCTGGGCAACACGGACTTTCAACTCCCTCCAAAGATTTTCTATGGGGTTGAGATCTGGAGACTGGCTAGGCCACTCCAGGACCTTGAAATGCTTCTTACGAAGCCACTCCTTCGTTGCCCGGGCGGTGTGTTTGGGACCCAGCCACGTTTCATCTTCAGTGCCCTTGCTGATGGAAGGAGGTTTTCACTCAAAATCTCACGATACATGGCCCCATTCATTCTTTCCTTTACACGGATCAGTCGTCCTGGTCCCTTTGCAGAAAAACAGCCCCAAAGCATGATGTTTCCACCCCCATGCTTCACAGTAGGTATGGTGTTCTTTGGATGCAACTCAGCATTCTTTGTCCTCCAAACACGACGAGTTGAGTTTTTACCAAAAAGTTCTATTTTGGTTTCATCTGACCATATGACATTCTCCCAATCCTCTTCTGGATCATCCAAATGCACTCTAGCAAACTTCAGATGGGCCTGGACATGTACTGGCTTAAGCAGGGGGACACGTCAGGCACTGCAGGATTTGAGTCCCTGGTGGCGTAGTGTGTTACTGATGGTAGGCTTTGTTACTTTGGTCCCAGCTCTCTGCAGGTCATTCACTAGGTCCCCCCGTGTGGTTCTGGGATTTTTGCTCACCGTTCTTGTGATCATTTTGACCCCACGGGGTGAGATCTTGCGTGGAGCCCCAGATCGAGGGAGATTATCAGTGGTCTTGTATGTCTTCCATTTCCTAATAATTGCTCCCACAGTTGATTTCTTCAAACCAAGCTGCTTACCTATTGCAGATTCAGTCTTCCCAGCCTGGTGCAGGTCTATCATTTTGTTTCTGGTGTCCTTTGACAGCTCTTTGGTCTTGGCCATAGTGGAGTTTGGAGTGTGACTGTTTGAGGTTGTGGACAGGTGTCTTTTATACTGATAACAAGTTCAAACAGGTGCCATTAATACAGCTAACGAGTGGAGGACAGAGGAGCCTCTTAAAGAAGAAGTTACAGGTCTGTGAGAGCCAGAAATCTTGCTTGTTTGTAGGTGACCAAATACTTATTTTCCACCATAATTTGCAAATAAATTCATTAAAAATCCTACAATGTGATTTTCAGGATTTTTTTTCATCAATTTGTCTGTCATAGTTGACGTGTACCTATGATAGGGTGAATGCACCAATTTGTAAGTCGCTCTGGATAAGAGCGTCTGCTAAATGACGTAAATGTAAATGTAATGAAAATTACAGGCCTCTCTCATCTTTTTAAGTGGGAGAACTTGCACAATTGGTGGCTGACTAAATACTTTTTTCCCCCCACTGTATATCGACATAACCTGAAAGGCCGCTCAGCAAGGAAGAAGCCACTGCCCCAAAACCGCCATAAAAAAGCCAGACCAAGGTTTGCAACTGCACATGGTGACAAAGATCTTACTTTTTGGAGAAATGTCCTCTGGTCTGATGAAAAAAAATGTTTGGCCATAATGACCATCGTTATGTTTGGAGGAAAAAGGGGGTGGCTTGCAAGCCGAAGAACACCATCCCAACCGTGAAGCACGGGGTTGGCAGCATCATGCTGTGGGGGTGCTTTGCTACAGGAGGGACTGGTGCACTTCACAAAATAGATGGCATCATGAGGAAGGAAAATTATGTGGATATATTGAAGCAACATCTCAAGACATCAGTCAGGAAGTTAAAGTTTGGTCGCAAATGGGTCTTCCAAATGGACAATGACCCCAAGCATACTTCCAAAGCTGTGGCAAAATGGCTTAAGGACAACAAAGTCAAGGTATTGGAGTGGCCATCACAAAGCCCTGACCTCAATCCTATAGAAAATGTGTGGGCAGAACTGAAAAAGCGTGTGCGAGCAAGGAGGCCTACAAACCTGACTCAGTTACACCAGCTCTGTCAGGAGGAATGGGACAAAATTCACCCAACTTATTGTGGGAAGCTTGTGGAAGGCTACCCAAAACATTTGACCCAAGTTAAACAATTTAAAGGCAATGCTACCAAATACTAATTTAGTGTATGTAAACTTCTGACCCACTGGGAATGTGATGAAATAAATAAAAGCTGAAATAAATAATTCTCTACTATTATTCTGACATTTCACATTCTTAAAATAAAGTGGTGATCCTAACTGACCTTTTTACTAGGATTGAATGTCAGGAATTGTGAAAAACTGAGTTTAAATGTATTTGGCTAAGGTGTATGTAAACTTCCAACTTCAACTGTACCCATTGGACTTGGGACTCTGCTGGGAGTTTACCTCATATTTTGATTTTTAATTCTGCTTTGCCACAAAAATCATAATAAACACTGAGAACTAAAATATAGTGTAATTGTTCTTATTGTTATGCGTATTATTATTATTATTATTATTATTATTATGAATATTATTAATAAGAATAATAATAGAGGGGGCAGTAAAAAAATTCACCCCAAAAGGTTAATCGAGGATCCATTAAAAGGGGTTATTTGAAGAACCCTTTTAAAGGGTTCTATAGCTTGAAGGACTAGTACGGTCTTTACCTGGTTTCCATATTGGCACCACTACCGCCTGCTTCCAACTTCCAGGCAGTTTCCCTTCCTGCCACACCTTATTGTAAAGTTCCATTACTTTCCCCACTGCAGTGTCACTGAGATGAGCCATCATGATGTAACACATCTCATCCATCCCAAGAGATGTAACCCCAGCTTTAGCTAATGCTCTCTTTATCTCAGCCAACGTAAAAGGGCCATTCAATGTATCCCCCACCATCTCTCTCTGATCCAGAACCCCCAGATGTTCTCCTCTTACCCGCTCTCTCCCAAGCTGCCCCTCTTCTGTCAGATTATTTGAGCTGTGCACCTTCACAAATGCCTGGGCTAACATCTCTGCCTTCTCCATATCTCTCACTGCAACAATCTCCCCACTTTTCAGCAAAGGTAGATTCCAATCTCTTCTGACCCCACTCATCCTCTTAATCATCCCCAATACCTCTCCCACAGAAGTGGTCATGCCCATGTTTCCAAAGAACCGGCACCAATACTCCCTCTTAGCTGTCCTAATGATCCTCCTTACTACTGCTTGTGCTTGTTTATACTGTATCAGGTGCTGGTAATTATGGGACCTTTTCAACATTCTGAAAGCCCTGTTCCTACTCTTCACTGCTTCTCTACACTCTTCACTCCACCAGGGAACTGCGTTACTCTTTCTCCCCCCTGTACCCATAGGAATCACCTGCCTTGCGGCCCTTACTATTGCTCCTCTTACTCCATCATTGACTGTTTCTATATCTGAATTGAGATCTACCTGAGACAGTTCCTGTTCACTCAACCCCTGAACCGACCCCACTCTGCTTTCTCAAATATCCATCTCCTCAATTCATTTCCTACTGATTCTTCCTCCCTCAAGCCTACAGTACACATGATAGGATAGTGATCACTACCCACTGTAGATTCCTCCAAAACCTCCCAACTACATCTGCCTGCCATTGAACTTGAGATTAAAGTAAGATCCAGAGCAGATTCAATTCCAGTTACTGGATCAATCCTGGTTCCCCGGCCGTCATTAAGACTCACAAGCCCTTTTTCATCCAGTAGTTCCTCCAACACGTGTCCATTTACATCAGTCCGTAACCCTCCCCAGAGCGTACTATGAGCATTAAAATCCCCACACCACATTACCCGTCTCCTATCTTGACCTTCTACATTCCCAAGGGCCATCAACTCTAGTCTCTTACACGGGTTGTAAAAGTTGACTATTACCATATTCGCCCCTCCCAACCACACCTCTACCACTACATACTCCTGTTCAACTCCCTCTCCCACATGCCTATATGGGATCCCCCGCTTTATAAAGGTAGCACACCCTCCTAATGGGCCTCTGTACGCCTATGTAGATATTCCATTTAAAAAATCAGCCGTTTCCAGCTACAATAGCCATTTACAACATTAACAATGTCTACACTGTATTTCTGATCAATTTGATGTTATTTTAATGGACAAAAAAATTGCTTTTCTTTCGAAAACAATGACATTTCTAAGTAAATAAATAATAAATAATATGCCATTTAGCAGACACTTTTATCCAAAGCGACTTACAGTCATGCGTGCATACATTTTTGTGTATGGGTGGTCCCGGGGATCGAACCCACTACCTTGGCGTTACAAGCGCCGTGCTCTACCAGCTGAGCTACAGAGGACCACAAACCTTTGAAGTGACCCCAAACCTTTGAACAGTAGTGTATTTCTCTCCAATTACATAAACCTAGCTACATGAGTTAATCCTGTCATCACCACTAACGCTATTGGCCATTATTGTATCGTTGAGAATAGAAACAAAAATTCTTACATTGCAGTATCTTAGGCTACCATATTTTTTTTAGGCTTGTTTTATTTCTTTAAGACAAGTCTATTAATCGGTCGATTAAAATAGTTAATTGTAATCAAAATCCTGAACCTTTTACACTTTGGCATTTATGTGACCTGGTTTTGGCCTACTCTGCTTGGACTGGATCAATATTCTGCTCTGCATTTAAACCCTGTTCTCTATTATTCTGTTCTGTGGGTGGGATTTCCCCCATGTGCTCACAGCCATTCAGCAAATATGGCCTGACTAGTTATTCATGTAGACTGTTGACAGTTGTGGCTTTCAAGTCTTCTTCCTGTGCTGAGCTCATAGGTGGGAGGACTATACATGTACAAAATGCATAACCACAGAGCTTCACAGTTCAGTAGCCTATAGGAAATAGTCCTGATATGCTTCAAAGTTAGGAGTAAGCTAGCTAGGTGAAATTAATGTGGATAAATACATGCAGGAGAAACTATGAGGACCAGCTGGTATTTGATTTGGATATTCATCCTCACACAGATCAGTTTTGGTGAGTGGTGAATTAATTTCTGCTGCAGCACTTACATTGAGGGGTTTTCTTTGGGGATGTGTTTTAAGATAAAAGTTGTGCTTGGCTTTGTTGAAAAATATATTCATATAAATGTATCTATTCAATCTTATCGTAGGCTGGTGATCATTAATACACATAAAATTAATACCTTTTATGAGTAACTTGCATGAGTTTCAATCCATCATCAACTTTCAACCATCTCTCCAGCCCGTCAGGAGGTGATGTATATAAAGGGGACAGAGGGGCAGTCAGTGGATCTCTCCTGTACACCTGAGCAGACAGGTGGAGCCCCCGTCAGTCTCTACCTGACCCACAGGTGTGTCCGGCCTGAGAGGGAGGTGCTGTTCATGGCCAAGGATGGGAGTCCCGAGATGGTGAGGGTTAACCGGGTGTACAAAGGTCGTCTGAAGGTCACAGGCGGATTGAACTCTGATCTGCTCAACGTGACCATAGCCCACCTACAGCGCACAGACACAGGCCTGTACATCTGTGAGTTTGTCTACACAGCTGACCCCTCTGACCGAACAGTTTCCGGCAGTCTGGAATTCTTCCTGTTTGTTGAAGGGACAGGTATGTGAACATCAGTGGTGTAAAGTACTTAAGAAAAAATACTTTAAAGTAACGTTACTACTTAAATAGTTTCTGGGGTATCTGTACTTTACTATTTATATTTTGGACAACTTTTACTTTTACTCCACTACATTCCTAAAGAAAATAATGTACTTTTTACATTTTGACACCCAAAAGTACTCGTTACATTTCAAATGCTTAGCAGGACAGGAACATTTTCCAAATTCACACACTTATCAAGAGAACATCCCTGGTCATCCCTACTGCCTCTGAACTGGCGGACTCACTAAATACAAATGTTTAGTTTGTAAATTATGTCTGAGTGTTGGAGTATGCACTGGCTATTCGTAAAAAAATGAAAATAATTGGGCCATCTGGTTTGCTTAATATAAGGAATGTGAAATAATTTATACTTTTACATTTGATACTTAAGTATATTTTAGCAATTACATTTACTTTTGATACTTAAGTATATTTAAAACCAAATACTTTTAGACTTTTACTCAGTATTTTACTGGGTGACTTTCACTTTTACTTAGTCATTTTCTATTAAGGTATCTTTACTTTTACTCAAGTATAACAATTGGGTACTTTTTCCACCACTGGTGATCATGACTTGGCTATAGCACTGAGAAGGAACTATAAGTGGTCACCAACCGTGGTACTGGAGAGTGCAGGCTTTAAGCCCTGTTCATTCTATGTGTTCACGTTCTCATTGGGGGGAATTCTGACCTGAGTTAAGCGCGAGTAAATGGAACGTAATTCCCTTTTTATGCACTTTTCTCTCCACGTATTCCGACCTTGAATTTAAGCATAAGAATAGCATGCTATTCACCCTGCTATTTGTTGGGGGTGGAGATCAAATAAGTTAAGGTGTGGCGGAGGTGTGTCTACAGATACGCTGTATTCTTACCTTGATTTAGGGCTCTATTCAATCTGTAAAGGTGAAGCGTTACAGATTCCGAAATAAAAAAGTAAAGGTAATTTCCGATTGTAGCCGACATATGCAGCGTTTACCGTGAATGCAGTCTCGATTCTCATCACGGACAACTTTAAAATATTGAGCTAATTAGCAACTTTGTAACTACTTACTACTTTTTAGCTACTTTGCAACTACTTAGCATGTTAGCTAGCCATTCCCTTAACCCTTTAACCTAACTCCTAACCCTAAACCCTAGCCTAGCTAACGTTAGCCGCCTAGCTAATGTTAGCCGCCTAGCTAACGTTAGCCGCCTAGCTAACGTTAGCATTAGCCTCCTAGCTAACGTTAGCCACTACCTGAGCCACTTGTGTGGGTTGTAGACTCCGTCTCATGCTACCACTAGAGTGAAAGCACCGCCAGCATTCAAAAGTGACCAAAACATCAGCCAGGAAGCATAGGAACTGAGTAGTGGTCTGTGGTCACCACCTGCAAAACCAGTCCTTTATTGGGGGTGTCTTGCTAATTGCCTATAATTTCCACCTGTTGTCTATTCCATTTGCACAACAGCATGTGAAATTTATTGTCAATCAGTGTTGCTTCCTAAGTGGACAGTTTGATTTCACAGAAGTGTGATTGACTTGGAGTTACATTGTGTTGTTTAAGTGTTCCCTTTATTTTTTTGAGCAGTGTATTTTGTTCGTAAAGGCTCTCCAACCCTGATGTTTTATTATTATTATTAAGCGAATAGAAAAGGTGAGAGGAGGAGCGTGTAGATGCGAGAAGTAATTATACAACGATCAAAGGGATCATACTGTTTGTATGTGGCTGCTATGAAAGTGAACTGCGTTTGCGTGTGATCAGGGGTGTATTCATTTTGCCAATTCTGTTAATGTTTCTTAAACGGAAGCAAACGGAACAAAAATGGGGATAAACATACCTGAATTTGTCCAATAAAAACTCTCGTTTGCAACTGTTTGACTAATGATTACACCCTAGATCAGCTAGATGCAGGCAAGAGTGTGCAAGGCGGTATTGAATGTGTCAATGTATGTCACCTTGATTACTCACATTTCTCTCGACATGTGCACCTACATTGTAAACTTTCATTCATAGGTTAGGTTGTAGCATCCTCATGATGGGTATAGGGAAAATTTGAGTATCATGTAGTAGCCTAAACCTATCAATGTTACATTGAGCTGGGTGAATAGAATATTAATGACAGTCATCCAATATGCTGTAATAGAAATAAGGCCATGCTGATAAAAAAAAAAAAATCATCCTCCCTCATCTTAAACGGCACCGATCGCCACTGTTCCTAACCCTAAATAATATACAAGATCAGAGTATTTTTTAATCTACCAATTGGTGCTGAAAAGGAGACAAATTAATATGCATGTATTTGCATGGCTTTCTTTCATTGATCCCTATATTCTGAACGTTCTATCCATATATTCTAGTGTCTGTCGAGAAACAATTCCAATCAAAGGTCCACCAAATTTAAAGGGATGGCTTAAGATAAATGTACTGAAGATCCTATTGAATGAAAACTCCTAGAAAATCTGTTAGCCAGCAGTTGAATTTAATTTATTAAGTGGCTGCAAGGGAACCATGCCTGCAAAGCCAAGTTACGCACCTGCATAAAGTAAGTCTGAATACCAACTACAGAGAAGTGCGTAGGAAAGGCATACATTTCCAAATTTCATCCTTGCAGGTTTTAAGGCCAGCATTTCATAGATTTTACTGTGGAAAAGGTGATATGTTGATATGCTTCAGTTTGCTGCCATATGACTGGTTTCACGTGTCTCCAGCAATCATAAGGAAAAATAGATCTAAAACAATTGTCATTTATATTTACAATTACTGAAATGAAGGCGTGTCTACAGATACACAGTATTCTGACCTTGATTTAAATCCCTCATAATTCCACCACCTTTACGCGCGTTGAACTGATGAATAAGGTCGAGCAACCTGTCGGTTCCAAGTGGAACATCTACTTTATTTTTTCCTATAGAAATAACACCATTCTCCATGCACTGTAATTTGCAAATTGATACAAGCTATTGATAAGAGCTAGGTAAATGAGTAAGCTGTTTGGAAAAGGGGATTGTAAATATAAATTACAATCATTTTAGATCTATTTTACCTTAGGATCGCTGGAGACAAACATGAAACCAGTCACATGGCAGCAAACTGAAGCATATTCTCATGCTTAAATTCAAGGTCAGAATATGCTTGTGCAAAAGTTCATAAAAACTGAATTATGTTCCATTTACGTGCACTTAACTCAGGTCGGAATTCGCCCCTGACTGAACAGCTTTACAAGAGTGAACCCTGCACACCCTTGATCAGGGTAACCACTGTCTGAACAAATACCTGAATTGCTTCAGTTCAATACCAAGCCTTATGAAATGCATCAAATGTAAAACATGCATGGTGTGCACATTTCTCTGGATAAAAGTGTGTTGATTGTGCAGAGAGTGTGTGTCAGTGCTCCAGCTACCCCCCAGTGATCTACACCATCTCTGCAGCAGCCGGCATGCTTCTCCTCATCCTCATCTGGCTGTGTGCAGCAGAGTGTGTAAGTAGGCTAATCAACCTGAACCTTACCTCCATATACCACAACCGAGCATGTTATGTACAAATCTACAGGAATGAGCAGTCCTCACTGTTAATCTCTGAATTACTTCAGTTTATTTCCAGACACATGATGAACATTATGTTTCCACATCTGATTTTAGTCAGGTATAAAATCATGAGTACATTTGCCAGTATAAAAGTATGCCTCATATCCGTTTCAGGCTAAGCTGAGAAAACGTCATAAACCACAAGCCCCCACCCCCATCTATGAGGAAATGAACAGTGGGTGTCGAGGGGCTGGAAGCGCCCGAAATAACCATCCGGTGCCTTCACACCTGGAGGAAACAGAGTCCCCTGTGTACGCCAACCCCCAGGCCAGGCAAGCACAGGAGAACCACTACGCCAGCCCCAAACACATCACTCTGAAGCCCTGAGCAAACCACACGGAGGGTGCATGTCATGCCCCCCTAATGTTTTTTAAAAGGGGAGTGGACATTGATGGCAAAAATGACAAAAATAAGACTACCAGAGTTTCAGATGTAGATATAAATGTTGACAGGTGGGAAAGAGTTTGACTCTACAGGATCTGATGTCATTGCTTTTTCAAGTATGTGCAAGATCGTAAGCAACGGTCAACTAGTGGTCCCACCTCACCTCTCTTTTCTACAGTGTCAAGGAGTCACCCAACTATGGTTGCTCAACAAACATGACTACAGTATGAGAATGGAGAAGACTTACAGAGCTAGTGTATAGGTCACTGTGCCTGTATAAGTGTGCTAGTGGTGATGCCCTTAAGGCACAGCTGCCCTCAGAACACGATCTAATAGGGAAAACTCCAATCTGCAAACGAATTGACAAACACCAACATAAAGAACTGACCACAATACCCTATAACAGCCACGAAAAAAAAGCAATTTTATTAATAGTTTGAAAGAAGCTCCATAGTTCATGAAAACATTTTTTTCGGTGCATGTCATTTAACAATCACATTCTATGAGGAGAAAAAGATATTGAGAAAAATAAATCATTACAAGCCACTGACCTTTCTTTAAATCTAAGTACAGACATTTTCCCTTAATATTTCAAAAACAAAAGGCAAAAAGCAGTCCTAACCCCAAATCCCCGTCCCACCCATCATCCCAACAAACGACAGAACACACAGATAGCCTTGGGGATGACGGGCACAGTGCTAAAGAGTAAGACGCTCATTGGTTAAGGAATACACAGCATGGCCATGTAGCGCAAGGTCAATCTGAATAGACAGCACGGTGATGTAGCACTAGGTCAATCTGAATACACAGCCATGTAGAGGGAGGTCAATCTGAATACACAGCATAGCCATGTAGCGCGAGGTCAATCTGAATACACAGCATAGCCATGCAGCGCGAGGTCAATCTGAATACACAGCATAGCCATGCAGCGCGAGGTCAATCTGAATACACAGCATAGCCATGTAGCGCGAGGTCAATCTGAATACACAGCATAGCCATGTAGCGCGAGGTCAATCTGAATACACAGCATGGTGATGTAGCTCTAGATCAATCTGAATTAAGAAAGCCGGATGTTGGGGTCATCAAAGTCCCTCCCCAACCCCCAAACATGTGCCTAGATCAAGACCCTTTACAACCAGCTAGTTTTAAAAACATCCTCCAAATAAATGCGGAAAACTTTCCGCAACTTCATTTTTCCCTGTTATTTAATATCTGCCATAAGAGAGAATGACAGAGGAGACAGAGTCATGCACAATGGTCCTTATTCAGTTTAGACAGGACCTCTAAGAAAATACAATAAAGATTCAAAACATACAGATGTGCATGTTCTTTCACTGTCATTTCCTTGATCATTTTGTTTTTAAATGTAAAGCAATTTTAATATATAGATTTTATATATAAAGCGCTCAATTTGTAAGTTCATTTAAAGTCTTATTTGGTTAATATGTACGGTGCCTTCAGAAAGTATTCACACCCCTTGACTTTTTATACATTTTGTTGTTACAAAGTGGAATTAAAATGCATTTGTCATTTTTTGTATGATCTACACAAAATACTAATCGCACAGTGTAATATTTTTTTTTTTACATTTGTAAAAAATTCATGAAAAATAAACACAAATATATCTTGATTAGATAAGTATTCAACCCCCTGAGTCAATACATGTCAGAATCACATTTGGCAACTATTACAGCTGTGAGTCTTTCTGGGTAAGTCGAAGAGCTTTCCACACCTGGATTGTGCAACATTTGGCCATTATTCTTTTCAGAATACTTCAAGCTCTGTCAAATGGTTTGTTGATCATTGCTAGACAACCATTTTCAGGTCTTGCCATAGATTCTCAAGCAGATTTAAGTACAAACTGTAACTCGGCCACTCGAACATTCACTGAACATTCTTGGTAAGCAACTCCAGTGTAGATTTGGCCTTGTGTTTTAGGTTATTGTCCTGCTGAAAGGTGAATTAATCTCCCAGTGTCTGGTGGAAAGCAGACTGAACCAGGTTTTCCTATAGGATTTTGCCTGTGCTTAGCTGCATTCCATTTATTATTATTTTTTGTCTCCATTGGCCTCATGGTGAAATCCCTGAGCAGTTTCCTTCCTCTCCGGCAACGGCGTTAGGAAGGATGCCTGTATCTCTGTAGTGACTGGGTGTATAGATACACCATCCAAAGTGTAATTCATAACTTCACCATGCTCAAAGAGATATTCAATGCCTGCTTTTTTTTTATCCACCTACAAATAGGTGCCCTTCTTTGTCAGGCATTGGAAAACTTCCCTGGTCTTTGTGGTTGAATCTGTGTTTGAAATTCACTGCTCGACTGAGGGCCCTTACAGATAATTGTATGTGTGGGGTACAGAGATGAGATAGTCATAAAAAAAGAATGTTAAACACTATTATATTGCACACAGAGTGAGTCCATGCAACTTATTATGTGACTTAAGCACATTCTTACTCCTGAACGTATCTAGGCTTGCCATAACAAAAGGGCTAAATACTTATTGACTCAAGACATTTCAGCTTTTCATTTTTTATTAATTTGTAAAAATTTTGAAAATCATAATTCCACGTTGATATTATGGGGTATTTTGTGTAGGCCAGTGACCCAAAAATCTCAATATAATACATTTTAAATTCAGGCTGTAACAACAATTTGGTAAAAGTCAAGGGGTGTGAATACTTTCCGAAGGCACTGTAAACTGCTACGGATTTAGTAACAAAGGATATTTTCTCTTCTTTCTGAAATCCCTAAGTTTCAGTGCTTAATGTATTTCTTTTTGTTTAAAATCCTTTTTAAAAATTAATTTTTTCATACATTAAAATGGAGTGGAGTTGGAACTCTGGAACGCTGGCCTTCGAGACAACATCCACTTTTTCATGTGTGCAAGATAGTGAGCAATTGTAATTTTTTACAAAGGAAAAATTCAATCAATAAAAACGCACAGGTTTTAGATAGTCCATGAAATCAACATCAACATAGAACAAAGATGTCAAAGGTCAAATATACAACATGACAACACTGTTGGATCCCAGAGTTCTGAAAGTAGCACAATATTAAAATCTTCATTCTGTAAAGTGTTTTTGTTATTATTTTTAAATGGAAGTATTTGTCCTTTTCTTTTGTTTTTCCAACATTCTCATACAGTTAATTCCTTTTCCTCGAACTTCAGAAAAACAAAATGGTTGTAAACCGTCAGTGGCCTTGCAGAAAAAAAGCAAACATAACACAGGAGATTTTAACAAAAATGAAACTGAACGAAAGCTAACAAACCAAAAAGGTAGGCACCTCTGAAGTGAGCCTTGTAACCAACCCTCCTTCTGATGTCTTGTCCTTCTGTTTCTCCCTGAAAAGACAGGGAGAGCTACAAGTCTCTCTACCCAAACTATGGCCACAGGTCTTCAAAAATACTTTTTTTGTAACTTTTTTCAATATTAGATTTTTTTTGTTGCTTTTCTATACTTTTTATGTTTATAATCTGAAAAAAATGGTGCAATACTTATAATTAATAATCCATTTATTTTCTTGGATTATTCCACAATGAAAGCCACTACAAGGTAGATAAACATATTACAGATTAAAAACACTTATTTTCTTAAGTCCTTGAGTAAACATTCACACGTGAATAGTCGCCGTCTGCCCCCAGTACTTTATCTTACGTTGTTCGATTAGCTAGATGAGGGGGAGGGCTGACACTCAGTGCAACGCTAGAGTCTAACAATAAACATCAGAATATACTTTTGACAAGCCAAAAATAAAACATAAAACTAATATACTGAATAGAAATAAAAGAAAAAGCGGAGATAATTCCCGCTGTAAATCACAGGCTCACGATCGTTTGAAACCTCATACACACTGTCTTTCAAACAGACACACACACATCCATCCATCCATGAACCATACAGTACAGGCAACCTTGTGCAAACACTCAGATACAACAGATGTCATTTAGCCTTTTTTTTATATATATCTTTGTTTTTAACAATCCTCATTTTTCTAATTTTGTTCACTCGGAACAGATGTTCTGAAATATCTAGGAAGTGTATGAATGAGACAAAAGTATTACAAAGTGTTCACATTACATTATTGGCGCTTCTTTTGATTCAAGTATTTGTATTCTTTATTTTTGTATTACTCTGATATGTTAATATGATATTTATCTTCTGGGAAATATACAGAGAAGGAGAATACATACGGGTAAGGTTGGACCTGGGGCAGGGAGAGCGGGCTTAGGGTAAAGTGGAAAGAGAAACCTAGCTATATACACATATACACACTTGGATGTATACATGTATATAAACTAGCATGTGCATATTCAACCCAGGCCCTTGAGAAAAATGATTTGTTTCCCTCTTGAAATCGGGTCCCTACCCCAGAACCTACTCTGGTCCATGATTGAGAAGCATACTTTGCTTAAACTCCAGTTGCCTTTGAGTGATTTAAAAAGGGAGATTCTCTTGACTTCCTACACCAGTCATCCATGGTGTATATTGGCGGGTCGATAAGGTGAGGTAGGGGTGGGGGGGGGTAGAGTGACAGGTGGTCTCTCTCAGTGCTGGTGCTGCACGGAGAATCCTGGGACGCCTCTGAGACTTGACCCCCCATTTCAGGAGACCCCTCCGCCCCCAACCCCTTTTTTGTGACCCTATACCAGTCTGTGGCCTCGGGAGCCCAGCGTGGAGCAAAACAATTCAGGTTTTTCAGAAACAGGCAATTAGTGATTGTTGCTAATGTCACACGACGACGAGTACGAAAAACAACTCTTGGAAGAGGGCCTTTCCCCTTTTAAGACTTGGTACCGAACAACAAAACTGTGAGGTGTGTCCTGGCCCTGCTGATACGGTGGGCCCCACCTGGACCCTGACCCAAAAACCCAGATCTGTGGAAATGTTCTGTTCTGTTGGTGGTGCACTCTTGAGGCCGGAGGTCAGAAATGAACACCATCGATACAGCGTTTCAGAAGGTAGCCCCAGTCAGAGTGCCACAGTTGGGGGAAAAAGGCTTGCAGAGACAGAACGAGGCCTCTCAGCCTAGGAGTGCACAGCAAAAAACATACTTTAGGCCATTTTTTTTAAATACATTATTTTTTTTGTAGTTTAGTTTCTACTTTTTGTCAAAACCTTAACAATAATAATAATAAAAAAAGATTACATGTTTTTGGTTTTATAAAAGGTGTACCCGATGTGACCCATCAACAGTGCACACAGACCCCCGCCTGTTTTCTTTTCTATTCTCAGAAGTTTCCCCCTAAAATGTATCTTTGATAGTTGGGACAAGGGACTGCCTATATGTCCTGCCCCAAATATTACCCCCCATTCCTCCATGACCATATGTCTTTAAATCTAGGATGCAGGAGAAAATGTAGTCTCAAAACTACTGAATCATGGGAATTGAAGGCTCATTTGACAGCAGAGACAACTCAATGTTAAAATGGCAGGGTGGAAAGTAGATATTTTAGTCCAGTTGGCACATGACACAAGGACTCCTACAAACCCCCATTCCCACCACTCATACCTCTCATACCACTCAGCAGGTTATTATTAGTGTTATCTAAAAGCTCTTGAAATTGTCATAATGAACAACTGTACTTTACAGATGTACTTTACACAAAGCTAGAGAGCCAACAGGGGAAAGCCGAGTCTACTCAGTGGTCCTCCTCCTGAGGTGTGTATGTATGAGGGATATCAGTGAGACTGAATTACAAAAACACCATAGTGATGGGGCAGTTGGGAGGGTAGTTTGGAGTCTGCCTAGTGCTGGCTTGTAGGAAAAAATGCCTGGGGGGGTGGAAAGGAGGGGGTTAGACAATTGGCATATGGTTGGTGGACTGATGGTTGATGGCTCTGAGCGCGAACCTCTGTCCTTGCATAGAAATCGAGTGCTGCGTCAGTTTATATGGTATTCAGGTTGACAAAGAGGGATAGTGATATAGGAGTCTGTCTTTTCAGTCTGCCAGAGAGCTCCGAGACAGACTATGGAAAATAAAGCACCAGTGTGAGTGAGGCCTGACTGGACTGGAGGGTGTGTATGTGTGGAGAGGACAACATGGGGATGGGAAGGGAGAGAGGGTGGGCTGGGCTGGGCTGAGCTGGGCGAGAGAGAGAGAGAGAGAGAGAGAGAGAGAGAGAGAGAGAGAGAGAGAGAGAGAGAGAGAGAGAGAGAGAGAGAGAGAGAGGGCAGCAGAGACTGTGAGGGGGGGCGGAGGGACAGCATGGTGGCAGGCCGGATAGATAGATACCCACTGAATTTTTTGAACTACGACCTCTCACACCTGATCTGACTATACATTAGAACCATCAGGTCTGCTCCTGAACCAAAACACTGACTGACCAACAACCACACCAAATGAACCACCCCCACTGAGATCTGCAGTGTCTGTCTCCATAACATTCCTGTGGTGGGCTGCGTTTGCTGAGGTGCGCGTCGAACCAGAAGTGTTTTAGTTTCTGCTTACGAGCAGTAAGAGCAGGGGGCAGGAGAGCAGCTGAACACTGCATGGAGACGTCGACAAACATCCATAAAAATCATAATCATCGTAATCATCATAAGACATAAACAATAATATCATCAACAATGACGACAACAGCAACTTTGACAAAAACTAAAATAACAACACTGCTGATTTTTCCAGAAACGAAAATAATAAACCAAAACAATTAAACCAAAGAAAAATTAACACAATTCAAAAACCTCTCCATCTCTGGCTAAAGTGATCCTTGCATGAGAGACAGAGATAGGGAGAGAGGGATAGAGAGAGATAGAGAGAGGGATAGAGAGCGGGATAGAGTGGAAGTGATGAACAACAGAAGCTGGCGCAGTCGTAGTAAATACGAATCGGACAGTTCTGACAGCTGCTCTTGGGCACCAGAGGCCCGGGAGGTCCCTGGGGGAACCAGTCTGTGAGGCTACCCAGGGAGGGAGAGGGGGAAGGTGGGGTGAGAGAGCTGCTGCAGAGGCCTGGTGTGGAGCTTCTAGGAAGTCCACCCCCTCCGCAGCAGGCAGGCACTCAATGGCCACACGATCATACAGGTTGGCAGGGCTTGCGAAAAAGGTTGAGAGATAGAGAAAATGGCGATCCCCCTGCAGAATCCATCCACAGAACATTGCCGCAGCGTCTAGTTGCGTCTCTAGACAACAAGGCTAAAGATTTTCAGTCATGTAACAGTGATATTTACTTTGATAGAGTAAAAGGGAAAACAGGCGAGTGCTTCGGGGTCTCAAACCCGATAGTGCCCAATGTCAGGTTTAAAGTTTTTCATTCTTTATTTCCTTGTCATCCCTTCATTTTGCTACCATTTCGGAAACTTTCCTGGTACCACACACAGGCTGCAAGAAAGGGAAGGTTTAAAATTAAAAAACTAAATGACAACAGAAAATAGTTTCACATCTGTGTTACAGTTCATAAAGAGTTACGGAGAAGCCACGTCGTAGTAGATTGCTTGTTTTTTAGTTTGAGTATTTTGTCTTTGCTTTCTTCGAGTTTTTCAGTGTCACATGCTTCTTCTCTCTTCTGATTCGTTGGCATTGAAGTGAAGGAGCTTGACGCTCTTTGCTAAGTGCTATGATAAACCATTTGTTCCATACTTTTTTGTACCAAATACAACAATGGAAAGAAAAAAATGCATTGTTTCGTCTTGTGGATAGATAAGGAACACGTCTCGTTTTGGTATAATGCCCCTACACCCCCTTCCTTACCCCCGTACCCCTCTAGTCAGTCATTGTTGTATGAGGCTGGATTAGAAAGACCTAGTCAGAGAATGAATAAGAAGTGCTTGTTGTATATCCTTGTTTCAAGGATAAGTCAGTCCAGCCAGCTCACACACACTCAGGAGGGTTGGGGTTTGGGTTGGGGGGGGGGATATATAGAGTCCTTGCTGTTTTTGATTTAGTCTCCACTCTTGAAAGAGGTTCGTGAGAGAAACCTTTTGAGTACTTGGGGTGGACGGTAGTAGAGAGTAGTCTGTGGCTTATATTGCACGTCACTTGAAATGGTGTGTTGGTGTGAAGAAGAGACTAGTGGACCACGGTTATTACTGAGGTCTTCCACAGTCACAGAAAAGGGGGAACCAGACCGCAAGTTCGTCCTTAAACGAGTTGAGGTGCATTTCAAAATAAGTGTTTTCTTAGTTCCATAGAGCAGTGGTTACTAGACTTCAACAAGACGGTCATACACACATGTAAACACACGCCCCAGGAAAGATTGACACATTGGAGTAATATTTCTCTCCGCTTATTTTGCGATGGTTCGGGGAAACAAAACTCCTCCATGACAAAATGGCTTTAAAATGAACAAGGCGAATAACTTTTGCGTTTGCATCATCAATCCCTTTAAGAGTGGTGGGGACTGAATAATATGCTTGTGACCGCCGAGGCTTCCAGTTGCGAGCTGCTGTGGCCTCAGTCTCTTACAAGCACATTGTCTCCCCTCGGTTTTCGCTGGCTCAGAAATGAGTGTGCAATTCTCAGTACGTTTTCTTCAGTAAGTACAGAGTGAGTGAATCAGTGAATAAAGGAGGGGAACCAGGCCAGGCGGGAGGTTAAGGCTAGTATTTAGTGCTGAGAAAAAACAAACGAGAGAAATTCCGGACTGGTAGAAAGTTCTGGAACCTTTCCGACAGGAAGGGGATGGGCTTTGGGAATGTCTATGGTATCTAGATATCTATGGTTTCTCTGAGGTGTGGATTGACTGCTGCCAGACAGCAAGGGAATATGGGAGTTTTGAAGATGGCAGCTCGTTGTTTGTAGCAGTTCGTCTAAAATACACGTTTCAAACTAGAAATATTCTCAGAGTAAAGTTAATTAGTTCAAATGTTTCTCTTTCCTTTGTTGGTTGAGTCAAAGGCATACTCCTGCTTTTCCGAAAGTCAAAACATAAAACGCTAACCCATGCCTCTCGCCGAACAAATCCAAAATGAAATGGCGTTTTCTAAACAAAAAAAAAGGAAGAAGAGGGTGAGCAGCGTGGACACAGAAGAGTCGCCTCGTCCTCCTTAAGTCTATCCCTCGATCATCCCACCCACACTGACTATCACCATGTTGATTTGCTTGGTTTTTGCTCCTCTGACTGTATACATGTGTATATGTATATGTGTAGTACTGTGTAGTATTCCTGTGTAGTAATCCATTCCTCCTTTTTCTAGCATGGAGCTCCGTGACGTGGTCCTACATGGACTCCCCGCTCAGCAGGTCCCCAGGCAGCAGCGTGTTGATTGGAGTAGGACTCCCCATGACCCGCCCCTCCTCTCCGCTGGGCGGTCCCCATAGGCTGGAGTATTGGGGCACGCCCCCCCACAGCAGGTCTCCGCCTGTCTTGGCTCCACCTCCTCCCATGCCGCCACTGCTGCCACCAGAGTTCCAGTGGGGGTGGCCAATGGGGTGCGAGGACCTGGGCCCGGAACCGCCCATCCGTGTCTGATTGACGCCTGGGTCAGCCTGCCAGCTGGTGGTTGAGGCTAGCTGCTGGCCCTGTGCAAAGAAGCGCTGGACCTCTTCCTCCCCAGCAAACTCTGCCAGGATGGTGGTGTTACCCAGAACGCACCTGGACAGGAAGAGAGAGAGACACAGAGGAGTGTTAGTTAGTTAGCCTCGTTGAAGTGGCCATTCTCATACACTACTTGTGATGCTATAGATACAGTTCTTTACCCTTTGTGGATGCAGGCCGGGCACCCACTAAAAGATGTCGAAGTTCACATTTTTCCAAATTCTAAGCTTTACAAGTTCTAACAGTTCTAAGTTCTTTCACACCTGACAGTTCACATGACATAAGTGTTTCTGCCTACGAGCAGTAGAGGGGCAGGAAAGCTGCCAACAACAACATCTCCATACATGTGCAGGGACTTCTGGGCCTTGGCGGCCTCCTCCTTGGAGCTGTAGCGCACTAGTGCGTTGCCCTGGGTCAGGTTGAGGTGGAATGTGATGAGGGGGCCATGCTGCATGCATAGCGTCCGCAGGGTGGAGCCGTCTATCTGGGGGGTGAGGTTCCTCAGGACCAGCCAGCTACTGGTCCTGTTGGAGCTGTCTGTACTCCATGTGGTAGCTGCTATACGGAGGACAGAGGGAGAAAGAGAGAGAGTGGGAGAGGGGAAAAGAGAGGGAGGAAAGAGCAAAATAAACCTAAAATGCAGAATTGCTCTATATCTAACACCATGATGGCACAATGTCAGAAATGGATTCTCCAAGGAGCCAGGAAAGATGGGTGGTGTATTCTAAGCAGTAAACTCTGTAGTTTAGGTAAACCACAGTGTCAGTTGAACGAGAGAGAGGTGTGTTCAACCACAACAAGGCATTCTCGGGGCGTTGTCTAGCCCGCCCGGGCTGTACCAAAAACGGCTCCTAGTCTCTGCCTGCCAGGCTACAACACACACCTCTAGAACCTGACCTTTGGTCTGTATCACAACAACATACACCTCTAGAACCTGACCTTTGGTCTGTATCACAACAACATACACCTCTAGAACCTGACCTTTGGTCATCTTCTACTCTAACGCAACATTTATGAGGGCTGCAGCTTTTTATGGCAGGCACAACAAATAGACTACATTGTTTGGAGAGTAAGACAGATCTTACATGAACTTCATAACTGATCAACTGCACATGCACTGGTTAGACCAAAACCCATTCAGTCAATTCATTTATCCAGTCAGTAGCAAGTCTCCATCCAGTTACTGAACAATTAATCAAATGGCCACCTGGACTATTTGCATTGACACCCCCCTCCCTTTGTTTTTACACTGCTGCTACTCGCTGTTAATTATCTATGCATAGTCACTTTACATGTACAAATTACCTCTACTAACCTGTACCCCCGCACATTGACTCGGTACCGGTACCCCCTGTATATATAGCCTCATTATTGTTATTTTATTGTGTTACTTTAAAAAAATGTATATTTCTTTTTTACTTTAGTTTATTTAGTAGATATTTTCTTAACTCTATTTTCTTAAAACTGCATTGTTGGTTAAAGGCTTGTATGTAAGCATTTCACGGTAAGGTCTATACCCGTTGTATTTGACGCGTGTGACAAATAAAATTTGATTTGATTTACCTGAAGAGTAGGAGCTGCTCCAGCCTTGGGCTAGGCCCAAGGAGTTGCCTCCCCAGGTGGAGGAGGGCTTGGTGGGGTTGGTGAGGCCCGGAGGGGGCCGGGTAGGGGCAGCTGTGTTACTGCGGGGCCCCTGGGGGACCTTCCACAGCTCGTGGGACAGAGAGACCTGGGAGGGGTGGGAGATGGGCCCTGGGGACCAGGTGGACTTCATGTCCGACAGTTTACCTGAAAGAGAGATAAGAAAAAAAACACATTGATTGGTTGGCAACAATTGGAGATACTTGGCATTCTTCTATCAACACACAGGGAACTAAACAACCCAAAACACTAGTCAGAATAATACCCTGGTAGAGGGGTTGTTGACTGTAGAGCAGAGCAGAGCATTCATTCTGCTTTTCCTGTATGTGTTTAACCAAAAACGGAGGTAAACACTGCTAGGATTCACTTCAGACACACACAGTCCCAGACCACACTGAAACGACTACAGTAGATCACAGGGTCAGTCTCAGTCTCAGTCCATGCCTCACAGTATGGGAAAGATCAGGCCAGGAACACAGATAGACCCCTTACTAGAACTATAGTAAGATATAGTATATAAACCCTCCTCCCAGTTCCCCCCCTATTCTCTCCTCTCCCCCCATGCTACACACAGGTCTGGGGATACATCAACACCACCAGAGGGAAGATGTATGACGGGTACAACTAAAGAGGGAGGGGCACACAAAACGGATGCGACGGTAAGGATGGGGTCCTCCTCTGGACCAGGTACTGTGCCACCAGAGACAGGGCTGGGAGGAGGAAAGGGGAGGGTTGGGACAAGCATCAACACTGATGGGGGGCAGGGGGACAAACTAGCTCAAAGCGGAAGTCACCCCTACCCACAGATCTAGGACCAGATTATCTTATCACCTGATCCTAAACATAACCACTCAGAATACGGTACGATATAAGATTTGACCCTGTATCAGTGGTTAGAGGCGACTTCCGCCCACTCCGACAAACTGTGTACCTGGGTCGTCCGTTTCCGGGGACGATAGACTGAACGAGCTAGAGTACGCACTGACTGGCCAATCGGTGGAGGGGGGCAGGGCCTCATTCTGAGATGAGGTGGGGGAGGAGCCTATGGGGGCATCGCGTCCAGCAAAACAAAAACAGAAGAAGGGATTGGGAGAAAAAGAGAAAATCTAATAAAGAAACAGAATAAATGAAAGAGGATGACTGAATAGCTGTGGTGCTCTGTGGCTGTGTGATATGGGACAGTTCAAAGTGTTGGGAATAAGATGACCTAGTAGTGTAGATATACAGTGAGGGAAAAAAGTATTTGATCCCCTGCTGATTTTGTACGTTTGCCCACTGACAAAGACATGATCAGTCTATAATTTTAATGGTAGGTTTATTTGAACAGTGAGAGACAGAATAACAACAAAATAATCCAGAAAAACGCATGTCAAAAATTGTATAAATTGATTTGCATTTTAATGAGGGAAATAAGTATTTGACCCCTCTGCAAAACATGACTTAGTACTTGGTGGTAAAACCCTTGTTGGCAATCACAGAGGTCAGACGTTTCTTGTAGTTGGCCACCAGGTTTGCACACATCTCAGGAGGGATTTTGTCCCACTCCTCTTTGCAGATCTTCTCCAAGTCATTAAGGTTTCGAGGCTGACGTTTGGCAACTCGAACCTTCAGCTCCCTCCACAGATTTTCTATGGGATTAAGGTCTGGAGACTGGCTAGGCCACTCCAGGACCTTAATGTGCTTCTTCTTGAGCCACTCCTTTGTTGCCTTGGCCGTGTGTTTTGGGTCATTGTCATGCTGGAATACCCATCCACGACCCATTTTCAATGCACTGGCTGAGGGAAGGAGGTTCTCACCCAAGATTTGACGGTACATGGCACCGTCCATCGTCCCTTTGATGCAGTGAAGTTGTCCTGTCCCCTTAGCAGAAAAACACCCCCAAAGCATAATGTTTCCACCTCCATGTTTGACGGTGGGGATGGTGTTCTTGGGGTTATAGGCAGCATTCCTCCTCCTCCAAACACGGCGAGTTGAGTTGATGCCAAAGAGCTCGATTTTGGTCTCATCTGACCACAACACTTTCACCCAGTTCTCCTCTGAATCATTCAGATGTTCATTGGCAAACTTCAGATGGGCCTGTATATGTGCTTTCTTGAGCAGGGGGACCTTGGAGGCGCTGCAGGATTTCAGTCCTTCACGGCGTAGTGTGTTACCAATTGTTTTCTTGGTGACTATGGTCCCAGCTGCCTTGAGATCATTGACAAGATCCTCCCATGTAGTTCTGGGCTGATTCCTCGCCGTTCTCATGATCATTGCAACTCCACGAGGTGAGATCTTGCATGGAGCCCCAGGCCGAGGGAGATTGACAGTTATTTTGTGTTTCTTCCATTTGCGAATAATCGCACCAACTGTTGTCACCTTCTCACCAAGCTGCTTGGCGATGGTCTTGTAGCCCATTCCAGCCTTGTGTAGGTCTACAATCTTGTCCCTGACATCCTTGGAGAGCTCTTTGGTCTTGGCCATGGTGGAGAGTTTGGAATCTGATTGATTGATTGATTGCTTCTGTGGACAGGTGTCTTTTATACAGGTAACAAATTGAGATTAGGAGCACTCCCTTTAAGAGTGTGCTCCTAATCTCTACTCGTTACCTGTATAAAAGACACCTGGGAGCCAGAAATCTTTCTGATTGAGAGGGGATCAAATACTTATTTCCTCATTAAAATGCAAATCAATTTATAACATTTTTGATATGCGTTTTTCTGGATGTTTTTGTTGTTATTCTGTCTCTCACTGTTGAAATAAACCAGCTCTCCTCTCTTCTCCATCTCTCTCTCACCTCTCCTGTCCCCCCCCCTCTCTCCCCTCCCTCGCTCTCACCTCTCCTGTCCCTTTCCCTCACCACCCCTCCCTCTCTCTTACCTCTCCTGTCCCACCCTCTCTCCCCTCCCTTTCCTGTCACCCCCCCCCCCCCCTCCTCCCTCTCCACCCTCCTCTGCACCCTCCTCATCATCATCTCCACCTCCCTCTCCCTCCCTTTCTGCTTCCCTCGTCCTCCCTTCTCACCTCTGCTGCGGTCTCTCTGCAGGTAGCGGTTGACGTCCTGGATGTTGGTGTTGATGGTGGGGCCGCTGGGAACGCTCCCCGGGGTCATGTTGGGGTCGTTCTCCGGGTCGATGTTCTGAAGGCCCTTCCAGGGCACGCCCGGGCAGAACTCTGGAGGAGGAAGTGATGAAACAGAAGTGATGATTCAGGAAGTACTACAATTGTCATTCCTCTCGATCATTTACATGATTACCTGGTTAAGTAATGTAACTGTATAAAAAATGTGGTGCTTGCAATGAAACTAAACCCTTCTGATAAATTCATCTGATAAATTAACTTGAAAACAGAACTAATTTGGCTACATCATTCCCATGATAATCATATTAGGTGAAATGGTTTTTGGCTGGACAGTAAGCAGTCATTGTAGCTGTCCAGGACTGTTTGCCACCATCCCAGTCTAACTAGCCAACTAACTGACCTGGAGGCCAGGTGATGTTGGCACCGTTGACCATCTTGTCGTTGGGGCTCTTGCCCTGGCCCCAGCTGTCTGGGGGCACCAGGGGGTTGGTGGGGGACTCAGAGCCAGGCATCATGCCGTAGGGGCTGTACCCATCATCCATCTGGGGGGGCTTCCCGGGGGGAGCCAGGTTGGAACCTGGCAGAGGGGAACCAGGAAGTTGGGTAAGTACAATAGAAATTAGAACTAGAGAATGGAATATTTAGTCAAATTTAATAGAAACCAATACAGTAGAGCATATAGTAGCATTGTGATGTAAATTAGAAGGTTCAACTTGAAAAACCCAAGACGAAAACTACATTCTGGAGCTGCCAAATCTGTGAGTGTGATACATCATGCTCCTTTCATATTCCCCAATTCTACTCAGTCCAGCTCAGTTCAGTTCAGTTCAGTTCAATAAATCTTTATTGTCCCAATATTGGGCAATGGTATCAACAGTTCGTACCATGCTTGCCCAGGTTGGGCTCCAGAGGGGATGAGCCTCCAGAGAGGCTGTCCATGGAGTTGGGGTGTGTCCACTGGGAGAGGCGGGACTGGGGCTGGGGAGGCTCCTTCATGGACAGGCCCCCCACCTCCATGCAGGTTACATTCATGTTAGGATTCAGTCCAGCTGGGAGAGGGGGGAGAGGGAGGAGAGGGAAGAGGGGGGGAGAGGGAAGAGGGGGGGAGAGAGAGAGGGGGAGAGAGAGAGAGAAAGAGGGAAGAGGGGGTTGAGAGAGAGAGGGAAGCGGGGGGAGAGAGAGAGAGAGGGAAGAGGGGGAAGAGAGAGGGAAGAGGGGGGAGAGAGGGAAGAGGGGGGAGAGGGAAGAGGGAGAAGGGGGAGAGAGAGAGAGGGAAGAGGGAGAAGGGGGAGAAAGAGGGAGAAGGGGGGAGAGAGAGGGAAGAGGGGGGAGAGAGAGGGAAGAGAGAGAGAGGAGGGGGGAGAGAGAGAGAAGAGGGGGAGAGAGAGAGAGAGAGAGAGAGAGAGAGAGAGGGAAGAGAGAGAGAGAGAGGGAAGAGAGAGAGAAGAGGTGGAGAGAGAGAGACGGAAGAGAGAGAGGGAGAGGGGGGAGAGAGAGAGGGGGAGGGGGGAGAGAGAGAGGAGGAGAGAGAGAGAGAGAGAGAGAGAGAGAGAGAGAGAGAGAGAGAGAGAGAGAGAGAGAGAGAGAGAGAGAGAGAGAGAAGAGGGGGGAGAAGGGGGAGAAGAGGGGGGAGAGAGGGAGAGAGAGAGGGAGAGGGAGGGAGAGAGGGAGGGAGAGAGGGAGAGAGAGGGGGAATGGAGTGAAAGGGAAGGGGTAACACCAGATAATAAGACAAGTCAATAAAGTCATTAAGATGAAGTCACTAGTTCTTTGTTTGCTTGATACTTTATATAAATCCAATCAATCGTCTGAGACCTGTAACAATGATAACATACCCAGTCCCTGTCCTGCTATCAATCAATCAAATGTATTTATAAAGCTCTTTTTACATCAACAACTGTCCAAAGCACAAACAAGCATGTGTTGTGCACGTTGTGGAACAGAGTCCCCACTCACAGAGAGGGTAGGGGCTGTAGGAGTTGGGGGACGACTGCTGCTCTTTGGTCTGCAGGTCGGGTAGGCCCGGAGCCTGGGGGTGGCCTGGGAACAAGTCCAGGGCTGATTTGCCTTGGCCGTGGTGCAGGCCGGAGGAGGAGAGGGAGCCGGGGGCCTGCTGCTGCTGCTGCTTCATCAGCAGGGCTTGGGCCAGCTGTCTCTGGTGTTGTTGGATCTGCTGCTGCATGTTATTGATTGTACGTGCAACCTGCAGGAAGAGGAAGTGACATCAGAGAGCGACACAAAGATGGTGGTCAGTTTATCTGTGAGCCAGCAGAGACCACAGGAAAAATTCAATAGGACAGTTGCTAGAGAGAATGGCAAGTATAGCCCCTTATACATACAAACTCTGCTTTTACTAGGGTTTAGCCAACCAGGTTCTCTCAAATTCACCAGACTAGGAACCCAGGTATGTCTGCAAAGCACATACACGCCCTCTGCTATGGTAGAATGGTAAAACATTTGGGGGTTTTCCCCAGTATGAGGCCTGGCCGGTTCAGGATCAGTAGATATAAAAAGGCAGCAATGGGTAAAACTAGTAGGCTGTATTTGAGAGAGAGGGAAGGGTCACAGAGGGACACTCACTTGCTGCTCTTGCTGTCGGATGGGGCCAGAAACATTACGCTGAGCCTGCAACATCTGCTGCTGAATTTGTAAACGCTGGTACGCCTGCAGAGGAATATACGTTTACATACAAATCCACAGACACACACATATGTATATACATACGCACATGCACACATACACACACAACATTTTGTAGTTGCTACAGAATGCGATCAGTCAAAACCCAAGTGTTTTTCACATCTCTAAGGCAACAAAGCAGTGGAGAAATGTATGATATAAGAGTGTACAGAGTGTATCTGCATTGTGTTTTATATGGAGGAGTGCTACAGTAAACTGAGAGGAGACCAGAAGGGGACTCACCAGTTGCAGCTGGTATAGTTGGTTCAAAAGGGTCATATGTTGAGGGTTTATTGGTGAGGTTAAAAGTGCAGGATTCAGACCAATGTTTTTTGCTGCAAACTGTAAGAGCTGTGCTTGAACCTAGACAAGAGAGAGACCAAAAGATACGGTTTTAGAAACCATAAACTAAGTACGAGAAAAATCGGTGGACAGGACTGAGGCGCTTAGGCACGTAAACTATGCTGAGGGGAGCTGAACAATGTGTGTGTGTGTGTGTCTGTGTGTATGAGTGCAAGTGTGTTTGTGTGTATGAGTGAGGGGAGATACTTAGACAGGGCTGAGAGGTGTGTGTCGTATTCACCAGGTCGTATTCATTAGGCACTAAACGGAAGACAAACCCAAAAAAGGATCCCTCCCTACCTGGACTTGTCTAATAACAACCTCTCGCTTTCGCTGTCCGTTGAAAACCATTTTACACAGTTTTCTCATAATGAATACAACCCTGGTCCGTGTTGTGTGTGTGTACCTGAGGGGAGAGAAACTGAGGCACTTGAGCGCGTAGACTAGGCTGGGAGGAGCCGAGAGGCGGCACTGACGGCTGAGGAGGAGGCTGCTGCATGGCCCGGGCTTGTGCTGCTCCGCTACTGCCGAACATTCCACTCTGCATCTGGGAGGGAGGAGAGGGAGGGAGGGAGGTGGGATGTGGGGAGAGAGGGATTGGGGTAGGGAGAGAGAGAGAGAGAGAGAGAGAGAGGTGGAAACGAGGGAGAACAGAATGATGATAGGGACCCACTTGACATTTATTCTGCACTGTAGAGGAAGAGCTGCAAGTCAACATTTCACTGAACCGTTTACAGCCATTGCACGAGACGAATAAACTTTGATTTGATTTAGATGTTTAAAAAGTCCAACAAGATTTAACAGGCTACGCAAAACCACAGTGAAAAATCAAAACCTACATACAGGCTCCCTCTAGCTCTGTCTGCCCCCTGCCAGTTTGTTGGTATGTCTGTCCATCGCCCTCTCTGCCTATCAGTATGCCAACAAGACCTTCCTCTTCTCAGACTTGTATCTTTTCCAGTCAGTCTGTCATTCAAGTCCGCATCACTCCCAAATCTGCCTATGGCACCTGTCTGCTGTCTAAACCCTACATAGCCGTAGACAGTGTGCTGCCTACCTGTCTGTTGTTCAAGTTTTGCATGGCTAGGCCCTGTGGGCCGCCCAGGCCCTGGCTGGACAGAGGCAGGGCCGTGCTGGGCAGGGAGGGGAGTTTCAGGCCGAGGGGGCCAGGGGAAGGCATAAACGGTGAGGAGGTGTGGACGTCCTCCACCAGGCTACCAACACCGTCCTGCACCCACACAGACACAGACAGCCACAGAGGGAGAGCGCCACCATTACACTCTCAATGGGTTGATACATAAACTGAACCTTGCCCTGTACAGAAAAGCAACTCTCCCCTCATAACTAGTGAAGAATGGAACAAACACACTATTGAGTGAGTTACACAACAGTGTGATGTACAGTACATTTTTAAATAATCTAGGCTTTAAAAAAATATTTTTGTCTGATTCCTTGATGAGTTATTTTCCATGGTTCCGCAGACCACTATGTCTGCCCTGGCTATACAGCATCTTCTAATTGAAGTACCCATGGACAGTATCGGAGTGTGTGATACTGGGGTTAGGGGGGGGTCAGGGGTCATTACCTTGTCGAGGAAAGGGGAGCGATCTGAGGAGGACTCTTTGGAGAGGAGCGGAGGCCGGCAGCCCATTGGCCCCTTGTTGATCAGACCGTTGTTGTAGTCGGACATGCCCATCCCCCGCCTGTCCAGCTCTGTCTTCTTCTCCAACAGAGCACCTGAGAGAGAGAGAGAGAGAGATAGAGATAGAGATAAAGATAGAGCGCACAGGGATATTACCAACACTGATACAGTCAGTGACAGTGATATGGAGTACATCAGGGACAAGGAGTTAACAGAGTGTATTGAGGACTGGGAGAAGAGAGACTTACTCATGGCCTGGTCCAGGTTCATGTTGTTCCTCTTCAGAGCCTCCTCGGCTGGATCCCTCTAGACAAACACACACACACAAGGAACATCTGTCAGCAGAAATATCTCACAAATATGCATGCGTATGTGTGGTCCTGTGTGGCTCAGTTGGTAAGAACATGGCGCTAGCAACGCCAGGATGGCGGGTTCGATTCCCGCTGGGTCTACCCATACGAAAATGTATGCACTCACTGTTGTACACTGTCTGCTAAATGGCTTGTTATATTACTATATTATTATCATATTTCTATGTATACAGATTACATCAGTGTGGAGTTTGACCCCAGAGGTAGTAGCAGGTAGTATCACTCACAGGGAAGCCCATGTCTGTCAGCTGCTTGATCAGGCGATTCATGATCCAGGCTTCCTCCTGCTTGCCCGGCATCTTGCCCTTGGGTGGGCCCTTCCTGGGTCGGTTTCCCCAGGAGTTGCTCTCCTGGGAGGCTTGGCTGCTCCACATGTCCCCGTCGTCAGGGTCCCACTGGCCCCCGGACAGACCCATGTCCTCCCCTCCACCGCCGCCTCCGCCTCCGCCTCCCCAGCCTTCTTGCATAGATTTGGGAGCTGCAGAGGGAGAGAAGGAAGTGTTGTGTTACTATCTTGTGTTTTATGTCACCAGCCGCCACGGATTATGACATAATATATTTGTATTTCTGATTTGTATTGGTTCTAACAGTGGGGTATTTTAATTGTCAGTTGATTGATTTTTTTTTTATATAGCATAGCCATGCACTGGTAAATTACAGAGTTCGGTATAGAAAGACTATTCTGCCTGCCACCAGAGGTCAGTGTGGCTGCATACTAAATCGAGGCTTCAGCCTTTATGTGTTGCAAGACAGATCTAAGACACACTTTCTTTACAAGGTAAAAATATCGATACAGTTACATATCGTGATATTATTTCTGACGATGTCGCATCGACAATATCGCAATATTATTTTTGCAAGTTGGCTGTACCTGCACCAAAACTCCAGTATTTTTCCAATATAGCTTGTACTTCATCTTGTTTTTAAATAGGGAGCCAATTTGTTTTCAGCAATTTTATTTCCATGACTGATCTCATGGCTTTCTTGTCCCTCTGCAGCAGACATATGGTGAGCAATATGTTTGGAAAATCAAAACGCAATAAAATCACAGAATCAAATCGCAATACTTATAGAATCATGAGAATCGCAATACATATCCTATCGTCACATAAGGTAGCCTGTAGGTATCCTAGCAGTTAAGAGCGTTGGGCCAGTACCCGAAAGGTCACTGGTTTGAATCCCCGAGCCAACTATGTGCAAAATCTGTCGATGTGCCCTTGAGCAAGGTACTTAACCCTAATTGTTCCTGTAAGTTGATCTGGATAAGAGCGTCTGCTAAATGACTAAAATGTAAAAAAACAAAAAATAAATAATATCATGAGGTCCCAGCCCTAGTAAAAACATCAGCAATTTTGATTAATCAGGAAAAATCTAATCTATAAAAAAAAGTACTAGTGTTCTTCTCACCTGGTTTGCAAGGTGCAGATCCCAGGGGTGGGTTGCCCCGTCTGTAGGGTTCGGGGCTGTTGTCACCCCCGCCCCAGCCCCCATGGCTCCCTGTGGGTTTCCCCCAGGCGGAGGTCCCGTTGTCCACGCTGACCGGAGGGGGTGCAGGCTCCCCCCAGGAGGGCTCTGGTTTGGGGTGGGCACTGGACAGCTCCCTCCAGCCTAGGAACAGGATGACTTTGGTAAGGGCACACATGGATTGGATTGTACAACAGTACAGAGATCAACGGACCCAAAACACTCTAGCCTTGCTCTGGAACCTTAGCTTCATTTTGTTTACATGCCATCTGAGCATGCACTCCTACAGGAAAATGTACCTCCATTCATACACCTAACAAAAAGTATGTATTGCACACAATTTCAACATTGTGTGCATCCTTATTCTAAATATCTAAGTTTAAACAATCACAATGTAAAAAAAAAATCTAAGAAAATCATATTGCTAAATTATACCATTCCTAACCTCTTTCTTTTCCTGGTTTAAGCAGGCCAGGCTAGACCTTAGCCAGGCTAGGACAGAGGAGGCTGTTTAACTCTTGGCCCTCTCTGTAGTAACCAGTTGGCCTGGCTGAGAGTCAGGCAGCCCTATCCCTCTGCCTGTGCCAGTGTGTCTCTCGCTCCAAGAGGAGGTCTACTTCCTGGATCAGATTTCACTCTCTCAGTCATGATTAAATAGTCTTTCCTCATGTCCTCTCCTTCATGACCACTGACGTTAAAGAACTCAATAGGTGTAAAACCTAGCCTGTAATTTTAAGTATCAGGGTTATGTGGGAAAGGAGTGAAGGAAACTAAAGACATATTTCAAAGTATACTGTATTGACACAAAACTTGTATTGTATTATTTTGTGTTGCATGGTTGATTGCGGTGCATAAAAGAGCAGCATATGGGGCAGTGACTGGCCAGAACCAGCAGGGGGGATCTAAATTCTCTTTCTCTCCTCCTCCTCCTCCTCCTCCTCCTCTCTCTCCTCTAACTACCGACAGATTGCGGCTCCCCCTATAATCACACACTTCCTCCATACCTCAAACGTTTTGCGGCTCCAATCGCTATTTTCACAAGCAGGGTTAGTAAACAGCATTCTTGGGCTTCCTCCGCCACGTGTGCCCACGTGAGGTTGCCACGGTTACACACACAGACGGGGCACCCGTGTTGTTGTTGTGAAATCAGAGGAGAGCGAGCTTCAGAGAAGTAAAAGGGGTGGGGCCGGGGCGGGCTGACATCGCTTTCGCCAATTTGGTTATTCATTTAGATGGAAATCCAAGAGGGCGAGGTTTTACTTTTAAAATGGATCAACGGTTTGGAGCCTAGCATGTGTTCACTGTGCACCACCTAACAAGATTTTGTGTTAAGTCATAGATAGGATATACAGCTATTTCCTTGTTCTTGTGTGTGCACAGTATAGTAACAGTTGATTGAACTGCGACAAGTGTTTTAAGCTGCCGCTTTTTAACAAAATGACTAATCTTTATCAGGCCTGGTACAGTGAATTCATTCTGCCTGTTAGGTTTGAGTACAACCCACAACATTGTTTTCCTCCCATGACTACATGTACAAAACGTAAACCCAACATTGCAAGACGTTTCAACTTCGTAAGACTCTTGATTAAAAGCTAGATGTCATTGTCAAATGACAAGATTACCAAGACAAAATCACAGTAACACTATAAGCCATCCATGCATAGAGTATGTCTTCTCACCTGGACCCATGAGGGGTTGTCTGCTGTGTGGTGGAGGTGCAGTCTGGTGAGGCACGGCTGGGTCCATGGGCCCACTGTTCTGGCCTGAGCCCTGGGGGTTGTGGCCCCCATGGCTCTGGAGGGGTGGTGGAGGGCCGTGGTAGGCGTGAGGATGGTGGGGAGGGTGATGTGGTGGGTGGGGGTGGTTGTTGTTGTTGTTGTTTCCAGGGGGGCCTGGGGGGGCGTTCCCTGGAGGTCTACCTTGGGGTGGCACTCCTCCCCCAGGGTTGTTCTTGTCCCAGAGGTTGACCGTCTTGTTGTAGGTGCCCGGATCGCCCCAAGCCGAGGTGCCGTCGTCAATCTCCATCTTGCGTCGGATGGAGGGTGGGGAAGGTTCCTCCCACCCCGTGGGCTCTCCTCCTGAGGGGTCCTGCTTGCCCCCTCCTCCTCCACCGATGCCCCCCCGGCCTGATCCACTGGGCTTCACGGGGCCAGGGCCTCCCCAGGATCCCATGCTCCCTTCTCCACCGCCTGCCCCGCCCATGCTCCCTCCTCTAACTCCTCCGCTGTTGCCATTGGAGCTCTCCTGGGGCTTGCCGCCCCATCCTTGGGCAGGGCCGCTTGGGCGCTGCTGGGCCATCGCTGGCTCTCCCCAGCCTCCACCTCCTCCAACATTTCCCACCACCCCTGGACCAGGCTTTCCCCAGCCTCGGTTGCTCTCTTTCCAGCCTCCTGCTCCTTCTCCCTCCCAGGGAGGGTTGGTGGTGGGGCTGCTCTTCTTGCCATCTGCAGGCTCTCCCCAGTCTCCTCCACCTCCACCTCCACTGCCCCCTCCTCCAGCGCTGTTGCTCCAGCCGCTGTGGGATGGCTTGGGCCCATCTCCCCAGCCCTGGGGCTTGGGTGCCTTGCTGTGGGGATCATCCCAGCTTGGGGACTTCTCCTCTGGAGCTCCCCAGGACTGGCTCCCAGCTTTGGGCATGTTGGGGCCTGGCCCGGGGCCTCCTGGTGGGGGGTTCCCCCAGCCTCCGGGACCATTGGGGGGATTCTTGCTGCTCGGTGGCTCGCCCCAGCCAGAGCCGGGTTGGCTGGCTGGAGGCATGGAACCACCCCAGCCAGGGGCAGCCTGAGGACCGGGCCCGGGACCCTCGCTCTTGGGGTCAGCCCGATGAGGGGGGCCGTGGTTGGGGTTGGATGGCCCTTGGGCTGACTCGGTGGGGGTGTTGGGGCCAGAGCCTCCCCAGGAGTCCGTCCCGGCAGCGTCTGCCTTTCGTTGGGTGCGTGCCGCCTCCTCCATGTCCCAGGACGTGTGCTGGCGGACGGGTGTCTGGCCCCAGCCTGTGTTGCACAGCACCCTGGGGTCCAGGTCAGGGGCAGGGAGCAGGGCGGCAGGCTCATCCCTGGACGTCTGGTCCTGTCGGCGGGAGTGTCCCGCTCCATCCATGCCCTCGCTGCTGCCCTCGCTGGCTGCCGCAGTGCTAGGTGCTCGGGTGCTCCAGGACCTGGCCTGCTGGGGAGGAGAGCTGGGGGCGTCCCAGCCTCCCTGGCCCTCGCCAGAATGCTGCTTCCCCCATCCGTCTCCGCTTCTCTGGCCTCCCCAGCCTCCAGAGGTTCCCCCACCACTGCTTCCATGGCTCCCCCAGCCACCGGCCCCAGAGTCCCAGCCCGAAGCCTCTGCGGAGGAGGCGACTGACTTGGAGTCTCCATTGCTGCCCCAGACGGAGCTGCCGTCCTCTCCGTTGACCAGCTGGGGAGCTCCAGGAGGAGGCTGGCCCAGGGAGCCCATGCCCCCAGAGGGGCCACCCCAGCCGGGCACGCTGTGGATGGGGGGCTCATGTTGCTTGTTAGCATGATTTGGTCCGTCAGTGTTAAGGTTCTGAGGTTCTGAGCTGAAAGACACATTCGTGGACGAGGAGGGGTGCGGCTCAGATGGTTCTCCCCAGGTGCTGCCTCCCCCTACTGGCAGGTTACCGTTGGCGGCGCCGCCCCCCATGGTTCCTCCTCTGTTGCCGTTCCCCTGGGCGGGAGAGGTGCCTGGTGGGTTGCAGAGGTTAGGAGGGGGTTGAGAAGAAGGGGGTTGGTTGGGGTTGGCTCCCCCTGAGCTGCTTCCCCCCGCTCCTCCGCCCCCGTCTTGCCCCAGCACGGGCCAGGCCGAGGGGTTGGCGTTGGGGTTCAGGTTCAAGTTAAAGTTGGAGGAAGAGGAGCCCCAACCCCTGCCTCCCCCGCCTCCCATTGGGCCGTCGCTCTTCCCCTCCCCACCCCCGACAGAGGAGGTCTGAGGAGGGCCATGGGGGGAGGGACCGGGACCAGATCCCCAGCCCCGATTGACTGCTCCATGGCCGGATGCCATGCCGACCACGCCTGCCCCGGGGTGATTGGCTGAGCCGCCGGGCCCAGAGCTGGCTCCTTTGCTGCTGGGGTAGTTGGCAGGAAAGTGGCCTGTCTGGCCGTTGGCCCCCGTGGCCATGCTCATACTGCTGCTGCTGCTGCTGGCCGGACCAACAAGGTCAGTGTCCGAGGGGCATCCTCCTGCAGGGCCCTGGCTCTGGCTCTGGCTGCTGCGGGAAATGGACGGCCAGGCCTCGGTGTCACTCTCGTCAATGATCACTGTATCCCAGCCACTGTGATTGGCCGACGCTGAGGTGGAAGTGGCACTCCGATTGGCAGGCTGGTGTCCCAAGTGAGGATTCTCATACTGAGCTCCCGGGCCACTCTGTGGGGGCAGCTCTATTGGATGAGAGGGAGAGGATGGAGAGGGAGAGAGAGGATGGAGGGAGAGAGAGAGGAGGGAGAGAGAGAGAGAGCGGATGGAGAGAGAGAGAGAGCGGATGGAGAGAGAGAGAGAGGGAGAAAGGGAAAAGGTTAGTATGTCATCATACCTAGAAGATAATACACTGCTCAAAAAAATAAAGGGAACACTTAAACAACACAATGTAACTTCAAGTCAATCACACTTCTGTGAAATCAAACTGTCCACTTAGGAAGCAACACTGATTGACAATAAATTTCACATGCTGTTGTGCAAATGGAATAGACAACAGGTGGAAATTATAGGCAATTAGCAAGACACCCCCAATAAAGGAGTGGTTCTGCAGGTGGTGACCACAGACCACTTCTCAGTTCCTATGCTTCCTGGCTGATGTTTTGGTCACTTTTGAATGCTGGCAGTGCTTTCACTCTAGTGGTAGCATGAGACGGAGTCTACAACCCACACAAGTGGCTCAGGTAGTGCAGCTCATCCAGGATGGCACATCAATGCGAGCTGTGGCAAGAAGGTTTGCTGTGTCTGTCATCGTAGTGTCCAGAGCATGGAGGCGCTACCAGGAGACAGGCCATTACATCAGGAGACGTGGAGGAAGCCGTAGGAGGGCAACAACTCAGCAGCAGGACCGCTACCTCCGCCTTTGTGCAAGGAGGAGCAGGAGGAGCACTGCCAGAGCCCTGCAAAATGACCTCCAGCAGGCCACAAATGTGCATGTGTCTGCTCAAACGGTCAGAAACAGTCTCCATGAGGGTGGTATGAGGGCCCGACATCCACAGGTGGGGGTTGTGCTTACAGCCCAACACCGTGCAGGACGTTTGGCATTTTCCAGAGAACACCAAGATTGGCAAATTCGCCACTGGCGCCCTGTGCTCTTCACAGATGAAAGCAGGTTCACACTGAGCAGATGTGACAGACGTGACAGAGTCTGGAGACGCCGTGGAGAACGTTCTGCTGCCTGCAACATCCTCCAGCATGACCGGTTTGGCGGTGAGTCAGTCATGGTGTGGGGTGGCATTTCTTTGGGGGGCCGCACAGCCCTCCATGTGCTCGCCAGAGGTAGCCTGACTGCCGTTAGGTACCGAGATGAGATCCTCAGACCCCTTGTGAGACCATATGCTGGTGCGGTTGGCCCTGGGTTCCTCCTAATGCTAGACCTCATGTGGCTGGAGTGTGTCAGCAGTTCCTGCAAGAGGAAGGCATTGATGCTATGGACTGGCCCGCCCGTTCCCCAGACCTGAATCCAATTGAGCACATCTGGGACATCATGTCTCGCTCCATCCACCAACGCCACGTTGCACCACAGACTGTCCAGGAGTTGGCGGATGCTTTAGTCCAGGTCTGGGAGGAGATCCCTCAGGAGACCATCCGCCACCTCATCAGGAGCATGCCCAGGCGTTGTAGGGAGGTCATACAGGCACGTGGAGGCCACACACACTACTGAGCCTCATTTTGACTTGTTTTACGGACATTACATCAAAGTTGGACCAGCCTGTAGTGTGGTTTTCCACTTTAATTTTGAGTGTGACTCCAAATCCAGACCTCCATGGGTTGATACATTTGACTTCCATTGATAATTTTTGTGTGATTTTGTTGTCAGCACATTCAACTATGTAAAGAAAAAAGTATTTAATAAGATTATTTCATTCATTCAGATCTAGGATGTGTTATTTTAGTGTTCCCTTAATTTTTTTGAGCAGTGTATAACAGTTAATGGCATCTAAATATAGGGGTGAAAACTGGTTGCACCATTAATGTATACCGACAACGCAAACATCAAAGCATACACTATAAGCACTCTCCTATTTACGTAGGAAAACACGGACACTATGGAAATCAGTCAATTGAAATAAATAAATTAGGCCCTAATCTATGGATTTCACATGAATGGGCAGGGGCGCAGCCATGGGTGGGCCTGGGAGGGCATAGGCCCACTGGGGAGCCAGGCCTAGCCAGTCAGAATGAGTTATCCCCCACAAAATGGCTTTATTACATACAGAAATACTCCTCAGTTTCATCAGCTGTCCAGGTGGCTGATCTCAGACGATCCCACAGGTGAAGAAGCCGGATGTGGAGCTCCTGGGCTGGCGTGGTTACACGTGGTCTGCGGTTGTGAGGCCGGTTGGACGTACTGCCAAATTCTCTAAAACAACGTTGGAGGCAGTTTATGGTAGAGACTTGAATATTCAATTCTCTGCCAACGGCTCTGGTGGACATTCCTGCAGTCAGCATGCCAATTGCACGCTCGCTCAAAACATGAGACATCTGTGGCATTGTGTTGTATGACAAAACTGCACCTTTTAGAATGACCTTTTATTATCCCCAGCACAAGGTGCACCTGTGTAATGATCATGCTGTTTAATCAGCTTCTTGATACGCCACGCCTGTCAGGTGGATGGATTATCTTGGCAAAGGAGAAACGCTCACTAACAGGGATGTAAACAAATTTGTGCAAATCATTTGAGATAAATAAGCTTTTTGTGAGCATGGAACATTTCTGAGATAATTTCAGCTCATGAAACATGGGATCAAACTTTACATGTTGAGTTTATATTTTTGTTCAGTATACTATATTCCAGAGGGGAGATTAAATGTTAGCCTGGTAAACCAACCTGAACGCTAGTGAAACAATGGTGAGTGCAGTGTTCAAGTTGGTTTAACCAGGCTAATGGAATGTATGTGATGATCAGGCTTTCTTGTCATTGTGTACAGCTACTGCATGAACAACAGGCATCTTAACATTACCAGACCAATCACAGTAATCACATGTTGAGTCAACAATCAATGGCAAAACAATAACATGCCTCCACTTATTCCAATAACCGATGGATCACTGTTGTACACCGGTGATAACACTAGAATGGATAACTGTTGTACACCGGTGATAACACTAGAATGGATCACTGTTGTACACCGGTGATAACACTAGAATGGATCACTGTTGTACACCGGTGATACTTGAACTCTGTGAAGCATTTACTTGGGCTGAAATTTCTGAGGCTGGTAACTAATGAACTTATCCTCAGCAGCAGAAGTAACTCTGGGTCTTCCATTCCTGTGGCGGTCCTCATGAGAGCCAGTTTCATCATAGCGCTTGATGGTTTTTTGCGACTGCACTTGAAGAAACTTTAGAAGTTCTTGAAATGTTCCGTATTGACTGACCTTCATGTCTTAAAGTAATGATGGACTGTCGTTTCTCTTTGCTTATTTGAGGTATTCTTGCCATAATATGGACTTGGCCCCGGGCCAGGCCCCAACATGCCCAAAGCTAGGGCTGTCTTCTGTATACCCCCCCTACCTTGTCACAACACAACTGAAGGAAAGAAATTCCACAAATTAACTTTTAAGAAGGCACACCTGTTAATTGAAATGCATTCCAGGTGACTACCTCATGAAGCTGGTTGAGAGAATGCCAAGAGTGTGCAAAGCTGTCATCAAGGCAAAGGGTGGCTACTTTGAAGAATCTCAAATCTCAAATATATTTTATCTATCAGTGCATTCGGAAAGTATTCAAACCCCTTGACTTTTTCCACATTTTGTTACGTTACAGCCTTATTCTAAAATGGATAAAAAATAAATAAAACATCTCATCAATCTATACACAATACCACATAATGACAAAGTGAAAACAGTTTTTATATTTATTTTTGCAAAGAGAAACCTAGTTGAAATGTTGACTGCTGTGGGAGTTGTCCTTAGGATACATTTTTTTAATATTTCAAAATACCCCGGTATACGGTATAAACGGTATATCGCCCAAGCCTAGTAATCTCAACAGCTCTACCCTAGTTGCAGCCATCTTGGAATAAAGTGGGAGCCAAGGTGGAGTCCACCGGCAGATCCGAAGATGCCCATCCTCAGTCCTAACCCTTGACCCCTGCAGTCCAGCCTCAGTCTGGGCCTGACCCCAGGTTCACACACAATTGGCTTGACCGATAACCACTCTGCCCTGGAGTGTATTCAATTAGGTGAAACGTTCACAATGATGCAGGTAGAAATGTAATGTGTAGAGCTGACATGACTCACAGTTCTACATCACAAACACGCATACCTAATCTACACAATACAACATTTCTATCTGAATGTTTTGTAACGTTGCACCCCTGCTGTACAGAAGACTGCCTCCCAGTCCCCTCAAAAATCTCTCTACTGCCTCTGCCTCTACTCCTCAAACCCAAACAGTAGGATTTCTTTCTCTTCCAATAAAGAAACACCACTGCTGAGAGAGGCTTGGGTAACAACAGTTATAGAACTATCCCCTGAAGCAGCTTGGTGCATAAGAAGTGAGTCAGTGGAAAAGCAGCAGCCGCTCTAGATGCCCTGCCGTGGTAATCACTCTGCCGCCGCGTCAGTTCTCTTGTTGTTGTTTTTGGTGTGCCTCTACATGCACGTGTGAGCGGAGTGGACTTCTGCACACACACAGCCTCTGCTTTTGTCTGATCTATAACTGGGGAGAGATACTGTTTGTGTGCAAGCTTTGGCTGTCTGTCTCTCACTCACTCTCTCCCTCCCTGCAGAGCTTAGGCTTCTTCCAATGATTAGAAAAGAATGGGAGAAACAGAAAGAGTGAGAGTGAGAGTGAGAGTGAGAGTGAGAGTGAGAGTGAGAGAGAGAGAGAGAGAGAGAGAGAGAGAGAGAGAGAGAGAGAGAGAGAGAGAGAGAGAGAGAGAGAGAGAGAGAGAGAGAGAGAGAGAGAGAGAGAGAGAGAGAGAGAGAGAAGGGCAGTGTGTCTCTGACACAGCGGTGTGGCTTCTGTGGTGTAGTACAGGACGCCATTTTATCAAATCTGAATCAGAGCCAAAAAGGCTCAGAGCTACAGTCTGTTTATATCAGTCCTGCAGCACTAATACTATCTTTATGAAGATATTAATCAGAATGCCGTCTGTCGCTGCTTGGATGTTTTCCGTTGGAAATCGCACTTATCTTAGTACTTGCATGCATTTAGAAGGCAAATGGTGCACTACAATGCACAACGCAGTGAAAGACGCCCAGCGAATAAAGAGAAAGAGAGGGGGATCACGGGCAAAAAGCAGGAAAAATACCTGAGGAGAGGTACCTTCCGACCATGGTGAGCGAGCGCTACGTTTGGAGCGAAGTGGTGGCAGCCATCCCTGTGTGTCTCTAGTCTCAATATGTCTGCTCGGCTCGCCAGGGCTTTCAGAGGATTTTTTTGGGAAATACTGCCAAGAAGCTGACGAGCTCTCGCGGCATGAGAGAGAGACACCCCACCCCGCTCTGCTCTGTCCCAGCCCGCTTTGGCTTGGCTAGAGCCATCCTGCCCCTCTCGCTCTCTGGCTTTATTTATAACTCAGCTCTATTCCTATCCATGCAGAGAGGATATTCTCTCTCTCCATCTCTCTCTCGGAGAGAGTAGGGGCAGGCGTAGAGGGTTAAGGTTAAAGCCGAGAGCATTTCATTGTGCACTCAATCCGCTCACGAGAGAGAAAAAACTAAACAAAAGGGAGATTCCTTTTTGCTCCCTCCCTCCTCTTTCATGCTTTTGGAGTCGTCACTAAATATTTAGCCAGGACCACTCCATCTACATTGAGCACAGCCTGGCCACAATGGGAGCCTCTCCAAAACCAGAACCGCAGCAGGACATGAGTGTTCTGGAATGACACTCAAAAGTGCACACATATGCACGTATACATACATGTTCATCCGCACACTCAGACAATAAACGCATCCAGACATATGCAGGTATGCAGACACACATTCTATGCACATATGCATCCAGACACATATGCATGTACACACACACACAACCTTCCCCCTCCTGCTTCACAATGATTTCCTATAGTATGCCGACAGTTGACGCAAAATCTGCTGTTGTGTGATGTCCCAAACAGAGACAGACTAGTCTGCAGCAGGACTACACAACACATACCAGAGCAGCTCCCTGAAGCACAAACAGCCCCAGTTTGGCCAGGAGAAACAACACCACTTCAATGGCTGCATGGAAAACAGCATAAACACATGAAATGAAGCTCACATGGAGGTAGGCAGGAGGCCAAGAAGAGCTAAACATCTGTCTTTACACAGTGTGGTCTGGAGTGACGGAGCGAGGGAGAGCGAGATAGAGGATAGAGGGAGGGAGGGAGGGGAGGAAAGGGAAAGCGTGGCAAAGACAAGGAGAAGAAGAGAGAGACAGCAGAGAGGAGGGGTTAGAGAAAAAGAGAGCTAAAGAGAGGAGGAGGAGGGGCAGGTCACTATCGGACACTAGCTAGAGGCATGTTATTATCAGGCGCTAGCTAGAGGCAGGTTGCTATCGGGCGCTAGCTAGAGGCAGGTTGCTATCGGGCGCTAGCTAGAGGCAGGTTGCTATCGGGCGTTAGCTAGAGGCAGGTTATTATCAGGCGCTAGCTAAAGGCAGGTTACTATCGGGCGCCAGCTAGAGGCAGGTTGCTATCGGGCACTAGCTAGAGGCATGTTATTATCAGGCGCTAGCTAGAGGCAGGTTGCTATCGGGCGCTAGCTAGAGGCAGGTTACTATCGGGCGCTAGCTAAAGGCAGGTTACTATCGGGCGCCAGCTAGAGGCAGGTTGCTATCGGGCACTAGCTAGAGGCAGGTCGCTATCGGGCACTAGCTAGAGGCAGGTCACTATCGGGCGCCAGCTAAAGGCAGGTTACTATCGGGCACCAGCTAGAGGCAGGTTGCTATCGGGCACTAGCTAGAGGCAGGTCACTATCGGGCACTAGCTAGAGGCAGGTTATTATCAGGCGCTAGCTAGAGGCAGGTTACTATCGGATGCTAGCTAGAGGATTGCAAAAGAGAGGCAGTAACAGCAGCAGCTCCTAGACTTACTGAAGGTGGGTATTGTTTACAAACAAGCCTCTACTGCTCCAAAACACACAATACGTCAAAGTCTCACCAGAAGAACAGTGGTTCATTATGTGGAAACCCAGGCCGCAGCCTTTTCCACCATGTGTCAACGTGCAGTGAGGTCATCAAAGCCTCTCTGATTGGTGCTTTGTGTGTAAATAATGCCCTTCATACAAACTGGCTTGATGGCGCTTACCCAAACCCCCAATCCACTACCCCGCTGCTGTTTCCCGGCCATGTGGATGGATGGCGAATTGCAATCTCAGCTTCGACATTGCTGTTGTGGATGTTTAGGTTTTTGTTTTGTTTTGTAGTTTTTCGTTTTGTTTTGTT